>NW_006400062.1:1179286-1214388 GCF_000299155.1 Elephantulus edwardii
GCTTTAGCATGATTAAATATTCTGGGATTCCCATTCTTCTCAGAGTCAGCCACAGTTTGTTATTAGGTTGTTGTTAGGTACTATTAAGTCAACTACCACTCATGGTAACTCTGTGTACAACAGAACATAACTTTATCTGATCCTGGATGATGTAATGTCATTGTTGTTGATTGCTGTCGAGTTGAGCACAACTCGTAGCAACTCTATGAACAAAAAACCTGAAACCTTTCTATAACTGCCATCATTTCTCTAAGTTCACAGAGTTTCCAGAGTCATATTGTTTAGGAAGTGATGCCACTTCTGATGGAGTTCATTATATCATTACATTATATTAGTCATTGTATCGACACAGCCTGTTGAGAATCTTCTTCCTTATTCTGACTCTCCACCTTTTTTGACATGATATTTTTACTAAGGAAAAGTGAGATAAGTTTCAACCCTCCTTTCTATAAAGAGCTCCTTCATTATACTTTCTTCAAGACGGACATTAATTCTTGTAGCTATTATTTATTCTTTTGTTATTGTAAATAATAAAAGTCCATGGGACATTTTTCTCATCTTACATGGACCTATGTTGAAAGTAAAGAATACCAGAAATTTATTTGTTGTTATGTGCCATCGAGTCGCTTGCGACTCATAGCGATCCTATGTATAAGAGCCCTAAATGCCGTTCTATCCTGTGCCAACCTCGCTGTCTCATATACACTCATTCCCACCACTCCACTCACAGAATTGATCCATCTCATGGAGACTCTTCCTCTCCTGCGCCGTCCCTCCACTCTCCCAAACATGATGTCCCTCACCAAGGACCAGTCCTCCCTTGCAACATGCCCAAAGTATGTCAGACAAAGCTTCAGAATCCTTGACTCCAAGGAGCATTCTGGCTTTACCCTTTCCAGGAAAAACTAAATATGCAAAGGCAGTTGACACTACAGATCATAACACATTGCAGATAACATTGAGAAGAACGTGACTGCCAGAGCACTTAATTGTGCTCATAAGAAAGGCAATATGGTTAGACTAAAAGTCAACAGAGGTGTAAGCTTGACTTGTATTGTTTTTCCACTTATTTTTAATAGCATTTTTATTTTATACTGATTTAATAAAAAGTCCTACATATTGTTTTTCACACCGAATCTTTCCCATTTCCTTAAGCCACCCTTCCTCCCACCCATCAGATTGTGCAACCCTATGATTACCTTCTCCAGCCATCTTCACCCCTCTGCTCCTCCCTCTCCACTTAGATCCTCATACATGTTTTACTAGTTAATTTGTTTCTACAATAATGGTTTTATAGAGTACTTGTCCTTATAGGACATAATATGGAGCATAATGTTCTTTAGTCCCTCCAAAGTTAGGTAGCAATTTACAAAATCTCTACTCCTGCATGCTGCATAGTATTACTTCATATGAATATGCCCTAATTTCTCAGTCCATTTGGTTGTGGTTGGATATTTGGGCTATTTCCATGTTCTTGCAATAGTGAATAACACTGCTATGAACATTGATGTACAATGTGTACAATTATCATTTGTGTCTCAGTTCTCATTTTCTTGGGGTATATTCCAAGCAGTGGAATAGCTGGGCCATACGGAATTTCTTTTTCCAGATTTTTGAGGAAGCACCAGACTGTCTTCCAGAGTAGTTGTGCCATTTTACAATCCTACCAACAGTGTATAAGACTTCCTATCTCATCACATCCTCTCCAATATTTATTACTTGCTGCCCTTTTAAACTTTGTGATTGCTATGGAATGAGACGATATCACAATGTGTTTTTTGTTGTTTGTTTTTATTATATACATACATACACACACATATACATATATATGCACATATATGTGGACACACACACATTGTGGTTTTGATTTGCGTCTTTCTAATTACTAGTGATTTTGAGATTCCTTCATGTGTCTGTTGGTCACCCAAATATCTTCCTTTGTGAAAAGTCTCTCCTGTCTTTTGCCCATTTTGTAATTAATGGTATTTTTCTTATGGAGGTCCAGGAGTATTTTGTAAACTTTTGATATGAGACCTTTGTCTGAAATGGTATTGCCAGATTTTTCCCCCCTAATCTTTCACTCTACTGGAAAAAGTTTTAAATGTGCACAAGGATTTAGTCTTTATAAGATCCCATTCATCAGTTTTATCCTCTCCAGGTTGTGCATTTTTGGCTGTATTTGGTAGTATCTTTATACCGTAGAGTAGGCTGTCTAAGCTTGATCCCAATTTGTCTCATGAATTTTATGGTTTGAGGCTTTCCTCCCAGGTCTCTGATCCACTTTGAGTTGTTTTTTGTGTATGGAGTAGGATGTGGATCCTGTTTCAACTTTCTGAAGGTAGCAATTCTGTCTTTCCAGGACCATTTGTTGAAGAGGTTGTCATTTTTCCATTTGATAGAATTTATTTTTTTGCTGAATATAAGTTGACCATAGATAGCTGGGTCTACTCCTGGGTTCTCAATTCTGTTCCATTGGTCTATAGGCCTCTTGTTATATACATACCATATCGTTTTGGTTATTACCATTGTGTAGTACATTTTGAGGTCAGGGAATGCTATGCTTCCAACCTTATTTTTGTTTTCAGAAGTGTTTTGTTTATTAGGGCTCTCTTTCTTCTCTAACTAAACTTGACAATTTCTCTTTCAATCTCCTTGAAAAATGAGTTTGGTATTTGTATTGGGATTGATTGAACATTTTTCTTATGTTTTTCCATTCTTATTAAAACTGTGTTTGTCTTTGTAGTCAACAAAAATTTTTACCACCGGAGTAATGTGATAGAAGGGGAAAAGATTGAAACTTTGGACAACTTTATCTTACTTGGATCCACAATTAATACCCTTGGTATCAGCAGTCAGGAAATCAGAAATATGTTGCATTGGAAAAGTCTGCATTTAGGGGTCTGCCCAAATTATTGAGGAGTAATGACATCAATTTGAGTACCAAAGTGCAACTGATTCAGAATATGGTCTTTTAAATCACTTGCCATTTATCTAAGCTCTGATTAATGAATAAAATGAGTAAGGGTGACATATGAAGAATTGATGCCATTGAGCATTGGAGAAAGTATTGAATATACCATGGACTGCCAAAAGAACAAACATGAGTTTCTTGAAGTGGGTACAGCCTGAGTACTCTTTGGAGGCCAAGATGATGAGACTTTGCCTCATAAACTTTGGACATCTTGCTAGGAGGAGTATTCCTTGGAGAGGGACATGATATTAGAGAGCTCTCAGCAAAGGAGAAGACCCTCAACAAGGTACATTGACATAGTGAGTTCCAAAATCGGCTCTAATGTGTCAGGAAGTATTATGATGGCACAGGGCAGGATAGGGTTCAGATCTGATGTTCATAGGTTTGCTATGGGTTGTATTCAACTTGATGACACTTAACAACAACAATTCAAACTTAGACTGAGCAAATTATTCAAGAAACTAGACTTTAGGAAGAAAACTGTGCCATGAGGATTGGAGATTCAACAGCCTGCATTATACAGGTTACCTTTCTTGCATAAAGTGAAAAGAACTTGAAGAACTTGCTCCAAAAGGTTAAAAACTATGGTCAATATGTTTACATATGAAAATTAAGAGAATAAGAATCCTCACTTTTGGAACAATGCAATCCATATTGAACGCTGTCTTTTGAGGTTCTGCAACAACTGCTTCAATTCTCCCTTTCAACAAAGTTGTGCCATTTGCATAACTCAGTTTGTTGATGAGTTTGCCTCCAATCTTGATGCCACATTCTTCTTCATAGGATCTAGCTTATCAAATAATTTCTCAGCCTACATATTCAATATGTATAAAAAGAGAATACAATCCTGTATCCTCCTTTCTTAATTTTAAACCAGGGGGACAACAGAGAGCCAGTCAGTCCAGGCTCCATATGGATCTGAAGCCCTGCCAGAGGTCTGCAGGCATTGGTGAAGGGACCTGAACCCTGCATTGTATCCTGAGCAGCAGTGCAGATGTCTGTGGGTGATAGGGAGCCAGCCAGACCAGGACCTGGCCAGATGCTTAAGGCCTTTGAGCCTAGTGGCCCTCAGGTCTGTGCTAACAACCAGCACTAAAGATCTAAAGATCAATCTATGCTACTGACTGCACCAATATCCCTATACTAAATCCCATCCTGCCTTGTTACCTAGACATCTGCTTTGGCCTAAAAAAGACATCTCGTATATGCTTGCTTTTCTTTACATTTTGCTTTTAGAGGTACAACACCTAACCATCAGTTTGATTACTGTGAACTGCATTGCATGTTGCCAATCAGTATCATACATGTCTGTAGAGTTGAATGCCATTATTTGTTCATATTAATAAAACACTTGTCTGTCAGTCTGTCTTCTGGTGTGGCTTATGAGGTGCTCAAGTGCTGGTATCTGTGCCACTAGTGTTTCAAGTACCAGAAGAGTCAACTATGGTGGAGAGTTTGCAACAGAGCTCCTAGATTAAGACAGAGTACGAGAAGGATTGGCCATCTACTTAAAAAAAATGGACCTTTGAAAAGCTTAAGAACAGATAAACACAGGAAGTTCTAGTACTAGATGTAAAGGCCAGATAGAAAGTTACTCAAAGTGAGGAGACACAGCAGCAAACAGCCACTAACATCTGGAACACGAATTTATAAAATATGAACATATGAAAAATGAAAGTTGTCAAAATAAAATGGAACATATGAAGATTGACATTTTAGGCATCAGTGAACTGAAATGGACAAATACGTGTCACTTTGAATCAGACAATCACATGATCTACTATGCTAGAAATGAAAAACTGAGGAAGAATGGGGTTGTTTTTGTAGTTATAAAGATATTTTCAAGATCCTTTTTGATGTACAGTTCTGTGATAGAACAGTATCCATACCCATACTAGAAATACCAGTTAATATGACTATTATTCAAATATATAGACCAACAGTTAAAGCCAAAGAATAGGAGAATGAGAGTTTTTACCAACTTTTACAGTCTGAAACTGACCAAACATGCAATCAAGATGCTTTCATGATTATTGGAGATTAGAAAGCAAAAGTTTAAAAAAAAAAATTAAAAAAAAAACAAAGAAAAAAAAAGAAAGCAAAAGTTTGAAACAAAGAGGAAGGAATGGCAATTAAAAAGTATGGACTTGGTGACAGAAATGAGGTCAGAATGATTATGTTTTGTGCACTCAGTGATTTATTCATAGAAAATACCTTTTAAAAAAATGACAAATGGTAATTATATAAGTAGGTAGCCCTCACTTAATGGACTACACAGAAATCAGAGTAATAGTGTTTGTGGAAAGAATTGTTAAAGAAGCACAATATCTGCAATTAAAATTAGACTAAGTGTCTATTTTGGAACAGACTATCAATTAAACAAGTGCAAGTTATATTGAAGCTGTAGAAAATTAGAACTACTACACAGGAGCCAAAATATGATTTTGAGTCTAGACCAAGTGAACTTAAGAATGCTCTCAAGAATAGATTTGAAGCATCGAACAGCAATGATTGAAGATTAGAGGAACTGTAGGAGGATATTAAAGGTATCATTCATGAAGAAAACAAAAGATTATTATGAAGAAGAAATAAGAAATAAAATCAAACTAAAAGTCAGAAGATACTATTAAAATTGCATTAGAGTGTCAGGAAAAACAAAAGAAAGAGATGACAAAGTAAAACAGTTGAACAAAAGATTTCAAAGATCACCTCAAGAGGATAAAGCAAATATAACAAAATGTGCAAAGAACTGAAGTCAGAAAATAAAAAGGGAGGAACTCACTCAGCATTTCTCAAGCTGAAGGAACTGAAGGACAAACTCAAGCCTTAAGTTGCAGTACTGAAAATTGCTACAGGCTTATGTTAGATGAATCCTGGCTAAAGGCAGATAATATCAGAAGAATGCATGTTCATATTTTATTGACTATTCAAAGGCATTTGGTTGTGTGGATCATAACAAATTGTGGTTCACATTGAGAAGAATGAGAATCCCAGAACATTTAATTGTTCTCTTACGTTATCTATACCTAGACTAAGAAGCTGTTGTGCAAACAGAAAAAGGGAATACTTCATGGTTAAAGTTCAAAAACAATGTGGGCAGGGTTGCATCCTTTCTCCATACCTATTATATTTGTACGCTAAGCAAATAATTTGTGAAGCGGGGCTCTATGAAGAAGAATATGACATTAGATTTGGAGGATGACTCATCAGTATCAGTATTCGGCTGATGACACAACTTTACAGGAGGAATTGGAATGCTTCATACAGAGGTTCAAGGACTATAGCCTTTGGCATAAGGTAGATATCAACATTAAGAATACAAAAATCCTCACCACAGTCCCAACAGTCAACATTATGATAGATGGAGAAAAGATAGGAGTTGTCACTGGTTCATCTTTCTTCGATCAAGAATCAACATTCTTTGTATCAACAGTCAAGAAATCAAAAGATGTATGGCTTTGAGCAGGTCTGCTGTCAGAAATCTTTCCAAAATACAATAAATAGTTTCAGTTTTAAGACCAAGGTCTTACTGCTTCAAATCATGGTCTTCTCAATTGCTTTGCATTCTCAATATGCTATACGTCAGAAAGATGGACAATTAATAAGGATGATAGAAGAATTGGTGCCTTTGAGTTTTGGTGCTGGAGAAGATTACTGAATATCCCATAGACTGCTAAAAGAACAAGAAGGTATGTCTTGGAAAGGGTTCAGCCAGAATATTCCTTAGCGGCAAGGACAGCAAGGCTTCATCTTTCATGCTTTATACATGAGTCTGCATGAGGCTATTTCTTGGAAAGGTACATTATGCTTGGAGAGATGGAAGGTCAACTAAGGCACAGAAGCCTTTAACAAGATGGAAAAATACTGCAACTTCAGCAATAGGCTTTAGTTTCTCAGAGGTGATGAGGATGGTATAGGGTTGGGCATTCTTCAGGATGGTTGTTCATAGGATTGCTATGAGTCATGTTTGATTTTATGGCATCTAACAACAACAACAGCAATAACAACAAAAACATTTCCTTACTCTGTTCACAGAATAGCCTTTTTAGTCAAAGAAATTGTGCATGGGCACAGTTAAGTAATCCAGGATTCCCATTTTTCTCAAAGTTAGCCATAACTTGTAATTGTTCTTCAACATGGTTTTCATCTCAACCTCAAGAAAACAAAAATTCTTACCACTGGACCAATAGGTAACATCATGATAAATGGAGAAAAGGTTGAAACTGCCGACAACTTCATCCTGCTTGGATCCACAATTAAAACCCTTGACACCAGTAGTCAGTAAATCAGGTGATGTATTGCACTGAAAAGTATGCTTTTAGGAACTTATCCAAATTTGGGGAGTAATGATGTTCATTTGAGGACGAAAGTGAATCTCATTCAGAGGCTGGTCCCTCAGATCACTTACATCTGAGAGCTGGACAATGAATAAGAATGATGGAAGAAGAATTGATGTCTTTGAGCTATGCTGAAGAAGAGTACTGAACATCCTATGGACTGCAAAAAGGACAAGCTAGGTACACACATTCCATTTTCTAATGATTAAAGTATGTTTGCCATAATTTTTCCTCATTTCAAATGACTTCCAATCTGGACTCCAGAATGTTAAAGTTTTATATTTTGAATGATGCAGACATGTTTTTTAAAAAACACAAATGGCTTTACACTTTGACCTCATCCAAAGGGGTACAAAAGAATAAGATTGACTACATCTGTGAAAGAACTCTCTGGAGAAGTTAATATCAACAGTCAAAACTAGGCTGGAGGTGGACCATGGATCAGACCATCAATTGCTCGTGTGTAAGTTGGTGTTGAGGCCAAAGAAAGTTAAAACAAGTACATGAGAACCAAAATATGATCTTGAATCTATTCTATTTAAATTTCAAACTCATCTTAAGAATAGGTTTGAAGCACTGAATACCAATGATCATAGACCAGATGAGTTGTAGGATGATATAAAGAATATTATTCATGAAGAGAGTAAAAGGTCATTAAAAAGACAAAGTAGGAAAACAAAACAAAACAAAATGGACATCAGAAGAGATGCTTTAAATTGCACTAAAGTGTTGAGAAGCCAAAGCAAAGGCAAAATATGCCAAAGTAGTAGAGCTGAATGGAATATTTCACAGGACAGTTCAAGAAGACAAATCAAAATATTGTAATGGAATGTGTAGAGAGCTGCAATTGGAGAATAAAAAGAGATGAACTTGCTCTGTATTTTTCAGGCTGAGAGCACTGAAAAAGCAATTTCTCAAGTTGCAATAGTCATAGATGTTATGGGAAATGTATTGAATGACACAGGAAGCATCAAAAGAAGATGGTGGAAATGTAGTCATTGTACCAAAAAGAACTGACACTGAAATATTTCAGACACTAACATAGGAGCAAGAGCCAATAATACTGAAGGAAGAAATCTAAGCTTCATTAAAGGAATTGAAAAAATAAATAAAACTCCAGGAATTACTTGGTTAACAATTAACTTATTTCAGTTAACCAATCAATCCTGGATGCACTCCCTTGTCTATACTAGGAAATTTGGAAGCTAGTTCTCTGGCTAACACATTGGAAGATGTCCATATTTGTTCCCATTCCCAAGAAAGATGATCCAAAAGAATGCGAAAACTATAAAACAATATCAATAATATTATAAGCAAGGAAATTCCTGCTGAAGATCATTCAAAAATGCGTAAAGCAGTACATAGACAGGGCAACGCTGGAAGCTCAAGCGGGTTTTAAAAAAGCACATGGCACCAGGCATGTCATTGCTGATGTCAGATACATCCTGGCTGAAAGTAAAGAAAAACTAAACAATGTCTGTTTGTTTTCTTGCTTATGCAAAGGTATTTGACTGTGTGGATCATAACAAGTTATGACTAACATTGAGAAGAATGGGAATCCCAGAGCACTTAGTTGTCCTCTGGTAAAACCTCTACCTAGACCAAGAGGCTGTTGTAAGTACAGAGCAAGGAAAAAGACAACTGTAGTGTTGTGGTTGAGTACCTTCGAGTCATAGGTGACTCATAGTGACCCTATGAATGAAAGTCCTGGACACCTGTATAACTTTGGTTCTTTCTCCATGCTCATCGGGTTTCTAGAGGCAAGCTATTATGGAAGAGGATGCCACTCCTGCTTCCAAGCTTTTTTTAATCGGGGAGCTCCACCAAACACTGTTCACCATGGGTACCCATTCTCACATTTGACTCATCAGTGTCATAGTGTTTGGCTTCACAGCAACCACGAGTTACCTCTGTACAGCAAGTAGATATAACAGGGTTACATGACCTAGAAGAATGTTTCACCAAAAACAATTAAAGGCAGACCTGAGGGAGTAGAGTCACCCACCTTGGCTTGGCAGCTAGGCCAACTGTTCTCTCTCTCTCTCTCTCTCTGCTGTTGAACAATTATCTACCTCTCCCTCATGTCCTAGTCCTCTTTATAATGATATATCTCTTATTCTGGCTGTTATACATATAATGCTAATCATATATTCATTTCAGACAATTCTTTCTTTCATCTTTTCCAATGCAATGGTAATTATTTATCCACTATTTTCCTATCAAAGGCTTCAAATTGCATGAGAACATTGCT
Organism: Elephantulus edwardii; assembly: GCF_000299155.1. NCBI lineage: Eukaryota > Metazoa > Chordata > Mammalia > Macroscelidea > Macroscelididae > Elephantulus > Elephantulus edwardii. The sequence goes on from NW_006400062.1 coordinate 1,188,846, forward strand.
CATCTTTCTCCCACAAAATGCACCACTATTATTATGGTATGTGCCATCGAGTTGACCACCATTCATAGTGATTTTATAAACAATTCGTCTGAATCTTGCCCTATCCTGAGACAATCTCACCATCTCAGACATATCTGATGACATTCCCAAAGTCACTGTCAGTCCATCTCATACAGGGTCTTCCTCTTCTTTACCAACCCTCTACCATTCCAAGAATGTTGTCCTCTCCAAGCACTGGTCCCTTCTGGCAGCATGTCCAAAGTATGTGAGGTAAGCTTCCAAATTCTTGCCTCCAAGGACTAATTTGGTTTTACTCTCTCCACGGCAGACCTATTTGTTCTCTTGGTAGTCCATTGTATGTTCAATACTTTTCCACCCCCATAACTAAAAAGCAATAGTTCTTCTGTCATCCTTCTTCATTGCCCAGCTTTCAGAGGCATAGCAAGCAAATGAGAAGACCATGAATTGGATTGTGTGCCCTTAGCCTCTGAACTCTCACCATTGCTCTTTAGCACTCTAGAGAGATCCTTGACAGTAGATTTTCCAATGCAACTCATCTTTTAACTTTTTAAATTTTTCTTACTAAGTTTTTACAAAATTCAAATACAAATTTGAACAAATTGTTTCAATATCCCTCACAAATCCCACCCATCAAATTGTACAACACAATGACTAATCCCCCTTTTCCCCTGTACATCCACTTCCCTGCACATCCACATTCCAGCTTCTCAAGCCCCTCCTGGATCCTTATACTCATTCAACAATAATAGTTTTATACAATATTTATCCTTGTGGGACTGAATTAATTCACTCAGCATAATGTTCTCCAGTCCTTCCAAAGTTGGATAATAATTTACAAAGTTATTGCTCCTCTGTGCTGCATAGTATTCCATTGTGTGAATATAGCATAATTTCTCAATCCATTCATTTGTGGTTGGACATTTGGGCTGTTTCCATGTTCTTGCAATGGTGAATAATGCTGCTATGAACATTGGTGTACAAATAACAGTTTGTGCCTCAGTTCTCATATTCTCAGGGTATATTCTAAGTAGTGGAATAGCTGTGTCATATGGAATTACTATATTCAGCTTTTCTTCTCTTTTTATTTATTATTATTAAAATTTTAGTGAAAATTTAAAGAGACTCTGGATTTCCATTTATGTTCAGCTTTTTGAGGAAGCACCAAACTGCCTTCCAGAATGCTTGCACCATTTTACAATCCCACCAACAATGTATAAGAGTTCCTTTCTCACTACATCCTCTCCAACATATATTATTTGCTGCCCTGTTAAACTTTTCTACTCTTACTGGGGTGAGGTGGTACCTCATTGCAGTTTTGATTGGCATCCCTCTTGTTGCCAGTGATTTGGAGCATTTCTTCAGGTGTCTGTTTGCCATTCAAATACCTTCATTGGAGAAAATTCTTTGCATGTCTTTTTCCCATTCTGTGATTGGGTTATCAGTCTTTTTTATTTTGGAGGCCCAGGAGTATTCTGCAAAATTTTATTGTAATACTCTTGTCTGAGATGGTATTACCAAATATTTGTTCCCAGTCTGTAGGTTTTCTTTTCACCCTGTTGGAAAAAGTTTTTTATGTGTACAGAGATTTAATCTTTAGAAGGTCTGATGGATCAATTTTATTCTCTTTAGACTGTGCATTTCTGGTTGTATTGGGCAGTCTTTTTATATGTTTGACTAGCATTTATAAGCTTGATCCCAGTTTGTCTCTTATGAATGTTATGGTTTTGGGGTTTTATTCCCAGGTCTCTGATCCACCTTGAGTTGATTTTTGCATATGGTGTGAGATGTGGATCCTATTTCAGCTTTCTGAGGTGGATGTCCCATCTTGCAAGCACCATTTGTTGAAGAGGTTGTCATTTCCCCATTTGATAGCTTTTATTTCCTTGTTGAATATCAGTTGACCGTAGATTGCTGGGTCTGTTACTGGATTCTCAATTCTGTTGCATTGGTCTATGTGCCTGTGATCACTGATGCCAAGGGTGTTGATTGTGGAACCAAGCAACATGATTATTAGCACCCTCACTCATTTTTCAGCTATCATGATACCGCCTATTGGCTTAGTGATGAGAATCTTTGTTTTCTTGATATTTAAAAATAATCCATGTTGAAGTCTTCAGTCTTTGACCTGCAGCAAATGCTTCAAGTCCTCCTAAGTACTGGTGAGCAAGGTTGTATCATCTGCATAATGTGTGTTGTTGATGAATCTTCCTTCAATCCTGATGTCACATTCTACTTCATATGTCCACTTTAGAGTTGCAGTGCAGCTTCTTGCACTAGGCCATCAGAGTTCCATGTTACAACATTAGAGTTAGTTCCTGAATATGCAGTGCTTGGTACTAACATCTACTTTGCTTTCACTACAATTTTCGGTTCTTCTTCATAGTTTTCATCAGTACAACTCTTCTCTAGCCATAATTTGGGTTTTATTAGTCTGCAACTGTGAAGAATGCTAAAATGGGATGTCAGTCAAACTCAGAATAGCACTGTCATTTTTTTTGTCTGTCATCTGGAACATACTCTGTTTGCAAAGAAAATTTAAAGAATATATGCTAGAATGTATATTAAAGATGTGATTAATGAAAATCAATTGTTCATCTCTTACATTTCTAAATTGTAAGGATTTTTAAAATGTTTGTTTATTTTAGAAATTTAAAATAGAACATTATTATCATTTGAAGTTATAGTAAAGTTAGAAAACTGGAACATAGATAATTTATTCAATTCAAATAAAAGTCTCAAAGAAAAAAACCCACAGAATTTCAAAAAAGAGATTAAAAATGTTACATTTATCTTAAACTTTAATACTACTTTCACTGAATTGTTGTGCAGGTTATTTTATAATAACATTGGATAGCCATGATGAGTAACAATGTTTTCATGGTTACATAGTAATTGTTTCTTTCGCTCAGTTACATCACTTCTGTTTCCAAATTTTCCTGAATGTCTAAGAAGTGTTAGTTTTCACAAAAAAACATCTTATTTAATAACCTTTACACTTCAATGAATTCTAAGTAGATTATGATGAAACTTGATCTGCCTCCGACTTTTCCAAGATAGACAATAAGATTGAGTATGGAATCTGAATGTTTATAAATTCCTCAGGTTAAAATGCATACATAGGAACATAAACCTAAAAATCAAGATTCTGGACCTGTCAGGTGAATGGAAGAGGAAGCATGTGCATGGTTTCTGCATGTGCATGTATATGTGTGTGTGAAATATATTTTTATGTTTATATTTTCTATTCTTTACTAAAGTGGGTAATGACTATACAATCCACACACCACTGCCTAATATATGTTTAATTAATTTTCCATAAAAAGGTCCGCTCTGTGCTTTATGCAAATAATAACGTAAATTTATCTGTAGGTTTTTCTTTTCTTTCCTACTTCTCTCTTTGGAGTTTTGCTCTCCTAAGGTACAAAACTGAACAACAAAATTACTTTAAAGTGGGTTTAAGAATCACAAAGGAGAATTCTTTATGTACCTTGTTTCCATATGAAAGTAGCAACATTTGTGCATAAATGGCTTGTATTTTTTTTTTTTTATGAATTGGACCTTAAGTGCTCATGATTGTCCTTGGTATTCAGTTTTTAGTCATTAAGTAGCTTTGAAACAACAGGAGGAGAAAAAAAGAAACATTTTTTACCTGTGCTATGCACTTGGACAGCACAGTTTTAGGAAAATAGCTACATGCTTATCCTTTTATATGTATAAGTTGTGGAGGCATAAAGACAAGTATGAATTGATGAAAAAGCAAATAATATATTTCTGAAATATTAACAGTTAATGCCACACTCAGGATAAAAAATGCATCAATTTCTTTATTTCATTCACATGTACGCTAATTTTTCTAATCTACATGGCTACGTTGACAGAATTTGGTTGCTAGAGATGAAGAAAAGAATCATGCTCTTTCTAACTGTAGGATAGATAACATGTTACCTTTCCAAGACATTGCCTGATACTTATTTCAATTGGTGAAGAACAGGGATATGAATTATAGCAAACGGTAAAATTTGGGGGCAAGAGGAATGTTTCTTTAGAGCATTACGGGGGGGGGGAAGGGCAAACCTAGAACAATATAGAAAATATTTTACTTCTTGTTTCTGTTTCCATGGTTTTAGCACAGTGGACATAGATGAGGAAAAAATTCTACTGTTCATTGTGTTTATTGGGACAAAATGAGTTGAGGTTTAAACCTTCCACCACTATTGTTGTTGTTATTGTGTGCCTTTGAGCCAGAAACCACCCATGCTGATCCTCGGACATGTTTTCAGGGGCAGTTAATCACAAGGTGGGAGATTGCTCATCCTTCTCCCTTGGAGAAGTTGGTGGATTCAAAGGGTGCACCTTCAGAATTTCGGCGCAGTTTCTGGCCACTAGGCTACCAGACCTCCCTCTGCTACCACTAGTGCTACTGAATGTAGCAAATCATAAAGGATCTGTATAACTGTTCAAAGGCAAGATGGAAGGAGAGAGGGGGCAAAAGATGGGGAGGGGTACAAAATCACTAAGGCACAGAGATTATGGATAGACAAGACACAATGAGGACTTGAGACAAGGTTATTAAAGGCATTGAGCAATAGTAATAAATTGCATACAACACAAGGAACGTATAGAACGTAACATGAACGAATGAAATACAATGTATATAAATGATTGTGTAAAAAGAAATAAAAAATCCTAAAACACTAGAAGAATCTAGGGTAAGAATAAAAGTTATAATAAATATTATTATATACTACACAGAAACATTTTTATATACTGTTGAGTCAGAACTGACTCATAGCTGACCCTCCTGGTATTTCAGAGTCATTGAACCACACGGGAGGAGATTGGCTATCCTTCTCTATGGAGAAGCTTTTGTATTCGAACTACCCACCTTTGGATTGGCAGTGCAATTCCTTACTATGGTCTCTCTGAGGAGAAATGTGACATCAGAATTAGAAGAAGACTCATCAATAACCTGAGTTATACAAATGATACAACTTCACTTGCTGAAAGTAGAAGAACTTGAAATATTTTCAAAAGATTAAAAAATACAGCCTTCAATATTGATTGCATCTCAACAATAGAGAAAAGATCAAAACTGTCAACAACTTCTTATTTGGATCAACAATCAACACGCTTGGTACCAGCAGTCAGGAAATCAGGAGGCATATTTCACTAGGACAGTCCGCAGTTAGGGACATCGGTAAATTATTGAATAATTAAGTCAATTTGAGAAATAAGTTCATATAATTTAGGCCATAGAGCTAGACAATGAATAAGGATGACAGAGGAAGAATTGATACCTTTGAGCTGTCGTGTTGGAGAAGAGTACTGAACATTCCATGGACTGCCAAAAGAACAAACATGTCTTAAAGAAGGTTCAGCTAGAGTGTTCTTAGGAGGTGAAGATGATAAAGCTTCATCTCAGGTACTTAAGCCATGGTGCTGGGGGTGCTATTCCTTGAAGAAAAGTAGAGGGTTGGTGAAGGAGAGGAAGATCTACAACCATGTGAACTGGCACAGTGACTGTCTCAATGGGCTCTAGTGTGTCAGGAAGTGTGAGGATGACACGGGATAGGACAGGGTTCAGAGTCTCTATGAGTCATACTTGAGGCGACAGCACCTAAGAAGAAAAAGCCACCATAGTTGTCCAGTGAATAAACATGATAGATGGATAGATTTATCTTGGCTGTTTTTCACTGGAAGAAATTGTAGACTGAAACTGTGTGAACTTCCTCATTCATTATCTCACCTAATTGTTTTAAACCCCACTTTGTTGTTGTTAGGTACTTTCAAGTCACGCACAACTCACAGTGACCCAATAAATAACACTTCTGAACTCTGTCCTATCATGTGTCATCCACATCATTTCTGACACACATGAACCCGTTGACACATGTCACTGTATCAATCCATTTGGCTGAGGGTCTTCCTCTCTTATGCTGACCCTCCACCTTTACAATCATGATGTCATTTTCTAAGGAATTGACTCTCCTAACTGTCAAAATACATGAAATGACATTTTGCCTTTTTGTCTACAATGAACACTCTGGTTGTACTTTCTCCAAGATGTATTTGTTTGTTGTTTGGATGTCCATGGGATGTTCAGTACTTTTTTCCAATACCACAACCCAAAGGCATTAGCTCTTCTACTGTTGTCCATAGTCAATGTCCAGCTCTCAGATGCATAGCTGATGATCAGAAAGAAAAAAAAAAACATAGCTTGAATCAGGCACAATATAGTCTTTATACTGTCATCACTGCTCTTTAGGACTTTGGAGAGGTCCCTGACAATTGCTTTACCAAATGCTATACATTTCCTATATTCTGACTATTGGTACAAAGACTATTTATTATAGATTCAAATAAGATGAAATTGCTAATAATTTAAATCTTTTCTCCATATATCATGATGCTACCTATTGGCCCAGTGGTGAGGATTTTGTCTTCTTGATATTGAGATGTAATCCATATTGAAGACTATGGTTCCTTCAAGTGCCTTAAGTCCTCTCTTTTACCAAGCAAGGTTGTGTAATCTATGTAATGGAGGTTGTTGATGAATCTTTCTGCAATCTGATTCCTCATTCTTATTTATATAGGGCAACATTGCAGATGATTTGCACAACCTCCTGACTGAATAGGTATGGAGAAAGGATACTGTTGTGATGCATACCTTTCTTGATTTTAAACTTTGTAGTTTTCCCATTGACTAAGCAAAGACATTTGACTGTATAGACCACAACAAATTGTGGCTGATCTTGAGAAGAATGAGAATCCCAGAATACTTGATTGTGCTCATACTAAACGTATATTTTGACCAGCAGGCAGTCATAAGAACAGAGTAAAGTAACAGTGTATAGTTAAAAAGGAAGGAGTTGCATCATTTATGTGTTCTTTCTCTATACCTTTTCAATTTGTGTGACTAACAGATCATTTGGAATTGTGAACTTTATGAGGATGAGTTGGCATCAGGATTGGAGGAACACTCATCAATAACCTGTGTTATGCAGATGATACAACCCTAGTTATGAAACTGATATGAAGTGCTTGTTACAGAAGGTGAAGGACTGTGGTCTTCAATATGGACTGAAGCTAAAAATCAAGAAAAAATTATTCTCACTACTGGCCGATAATTGGCAGCACCATGATGGATGGAAAAGAGATTGAGGTTGCTAACAATTTCAGCTTGCTTGGTTTCACAACCAACACTTTGTCACTATCAGCCATAAATCAAAAGACGTTGTGCAGGGGAAGTCTGCTGTCAGGGACCTCTAAAAAGTCCTTAAGGCAAGAATTTTTAAGCTCTGTCTCACATACTTTGGGCACATGGTTAGGACATACCAGTCCTCGGAGAAGGACATCTTCCAAGAGAGGAAGACCCCATATGAGATGGATCCCCCAGCACTGAGATTCTATCTGTCAGAGTCAGTGAGATAATTTTAGGATAGGTTCAGAGCTGGTTGATATGAGTGGCAGGCTACTCAATGACACATAACAGTTACAACAGTTTTCCCATACCTGTTAGGACAACAGATCTTCCCCCTATGTATAAATTTATATAAGCTAAAATAGTATTCTAGAATACCCATTCTTTTCATAGTCAGTCATAGTTTGTTATGATAAACACAAATGCTTTTGCATAGTCAATAAAACACAGACAGACATTCTCTGCTTTCAGTTACAATCCATCTGAAATCAGCAGTGATATCCCTGGTGTCACAGCCTCTTTTAAACTCAGTTTGGAACTGTTATAGGTGTTTCTAAATCTTAAGCAATATATTCCTGCATGCCAGGCAGCACAGGAACACAAAGTGAAATATTACAATACAGTGTACATGGAGCTGGAGTCAGAAAATCAAAAGGGCTGAACTCTCTCAACATTTCTTAAGCTCAGGGAACTGAAGAACAAATGCAAACCTCGATTTGCTATAATCAAGGATGCTTTAGGTAGAATATTAAATGATCCAGGAAGTATTAAAAGAAGATGGAAAGAATATACTAAGTCACTGTATCAAAAGAAATTGGCAGACAAAGAAGAATTTCATGAAATAACATTTGAGCAAGAGCCTATGCTGATGAAGGAAGAAGTCAAAGCCATTTGAAGGAAATAGCAAAAAAATAGGGCCCCAGGAATAGATGGCATACCACTTGACATATTTTAACTAACAGATGCTGCCCTGGATGTGCTAACCAAGTTGTGAAATCTGGAGAATAATCACTTAGCCAACTGACTGGAAAAGATCTGTATTTGTTCCCATTCCAAAGAAGGGTGACCCAACAGAATGTGGCACTATAGAACAACATTATTGATTTTACGTGCAAGCGAGATTGTACTGAAGATTATCCAAAAACTACTGGAACAGCACATTATCAGAGAACTGCCAGAAGTCCAGGCTGGGTTTAGAACGGGTTGTGGTACTAGGGATATTGTAGTTAATGTTAGATGGATCTTAGCAGAAAGCAGGGAATAACAGAGGAATGTATATCTGTGTTTCATTGATTATGCAAAGGCTTTTGACTCTATGGACCATAACAAACTGTGGCTGACTCTGAGAAGAATGGGAATCCCAGATCACTTGATCATGCTAATGTAAAACCTATACTTGGACCTAGAGGCAGTCGTTAGAACAGAGCAAGGGAACACCGCATAGTTCAAAATTGGTAAGGGCATACGCCAGTACTGTATCCTATCTCCACACATTTTCAACTTGCACGCAGAACAAATACTCCAGGAGGCTGGGCTCTATGAGGAGAAGTGTGGCATCAGAATTGGTGGAACATCTATCAACAATATGCTTTAAGCAGATAACACAACCCTGCTTGCTAAAACTGAGGAGGACCTCAAGCACTTGCTGCAGAGGGTCAAGGACTACAGTCTTAATATGGATTGAGGCTCAATATCAAGAAGACAAAGATTCTCACCACTGGACCAATTAGCAGCATCAAGATTGATGATGAAGAGATTGAGATTGTTCACAGCTTTAGTTTGCTTGGCTCCACAATCAACACTCTTGTCATCACCAGCCAGGAAATTAAATGACATATTGCGATTGGAAAGTCTGCTGTTAGAGACAGCTCCAAAGTACTGAAGAGCAATGGTGTCTCTATGGAGACTAAGGTGTGTCTGATACTGGCCATGGTCTTTGCAATCACTTGTTGTGTGTCAGAGAGTTGCACAATGACTAGGGAAGATAGAAGGAGAACTGATACCTTTGAACTGTGGTGTGGAGTATTGAGTATAAGAAGGACTGCTAAGGAAGCAAACAGATTCATCCTGAAGAGGGTTAAATCGAGCTGCTCCTTGGAGTCAAGGATTCTGAGGCTTCGTCTGACATACTTTGAGCATGTTGTAAGGAGAGAACGATCCTTGGAGAGGGACATCATGGTTGGTAGGTTGGAGGGACAACACAGAAGCGGAAGGTCCTCGATGAGGTGGATTGATACAGTGACAGGGGTAATCCGGGTAGGTGTGTTGGAGACAGTGCAATTGGCACAGGACAGAGCAGGGTTTAGGGCTGTTGTATATAGTGCCGCTATGAGTCGCAAGAGACTAGACAGCACATAACAACAACAACGACAATATTAATGATGTTGTTTGCTAATTTTTATTTTCTGTTGGATCATGTTTCTTGGGAATGGGAACAAATGTGAATCTCTTCCAGTCATTTGATCAGGTAACTGTCCTCCAAGTTTCCTGGCATAGCTGGTAAGTTCATCCAGAGCTTCATCTGCTAGTTTAAACACATCATCTAATCTATGCTTGAGGCCTTATTTTTTTCCATTGCCTTAAATGCAATGTGTACATTTTCTTTCATCACCATTGACTTTTTATCATATACCACGTCTTAAAATATTCCAGTGTCTACGAATTTTTCTTGGTACAGTGACTTCATGTCTTCCTTTGATGCTTCCTGTATCATTTGAGATTTCCCCCCTAGTGTCTCTTAATATTGCAATTCAAAGATTGAACTTGTTTTTCAATTCTTTCAAATAGAGAAATACTGAGTGATTTTCCCCCTTTTTATTCTCCAACCGCAGTCTTTGCACACTCCATCATAATACTTTGCTTTGTCTTCTCATGCTTCCCTTTGAAATATTCTGTTCATTCCTTACTTAGCATCTCTTTCCTTTGTTTTAGCTTTTGGACATTCTATAGCCATTTTCATAGTCTTTTCTGATATTCATTTTGGTTTTTTCTTCCTCCTCTGTCTTTGTAATGAATTTTTGCTCTTTTCATTTATTATTATCTTTGATTTTATCCCACAGCTCATTTGCTCATTTGATCTTTTAGGGTTGATTCTTGAATTCTAGTGAAATTAACCCAAGGAGATTATGTATACATATACATATACATATACACATATATAAACACAAATATATCTCCTTGTGGACTTGTGGACTTCTGTTTTCTGTTTTCTTAAGCCTCAGTTTTAATTTACCTATAGTATTTGTCCCAATGCGGACAGAGAGTGGAAAGTAGCTCCCCGATTAAAACAAGCGTGGAAGGAGGAGTAGCATCCACTCCCATAATAGCTTGCCTCTGGAAACCCTATGAACCTGGAGAGAGGATGAAAGGCACCCAAGCGTCGAGGACTCTCCTTCATAGGGTCGCTATGAGTCGCCTGTGACTCGATGGCACTAAACAACAACAACAACAGTATTTGATGGTCTATTCCACAATCATTCTGTGGCCTGGATTTGACAACTGATAGTGAATTTCTCCAACATTTGTTTCCATAGGTGTCATCAATCTGTTTCCTGTGCAGCCTATCGGGTGAAGCCCATATCTGTAGACACCATCTGTGTTTCTTAAAGGGGTATTTAAAATGAATGAAGCCTCATGAGGTGTTAGTGTTATTTTTTTTTTCTATATATGAGGAAAACTGACAAATAGTCATGCATGCAACTAATAATACATTAGCATAGAAATATGATATGGTAATTTTTATAGCACAATGTGAACAATTAACATAGAATTTACTAAAATACCTCTCAAGGGAAAGCATATTATTTGTTTGATAATATAGAAAGCAGAACCATAACTTGACCTAGATTGTTTGCTTGCAAAATGGAATTTCTCGTCTCATGGGACTTGGCAATGGAGAAGTTTTAGAAATAACATAGTACATGGCAAAACATTAGCTTATAAATTAATGAGATACATTAGTCATAACATTGATAACAATACCATGTTAATTAATCCAAATGCTCCATATAATTAAATGATGAAGATTGAGAGCCTCTGCCAAATTTTCCAAAACCTATGTTGCTATCAAACTCTGTTGCATTTTGTTCTTTCAAATTGACAACAAATACATGTGCTATACTTCAGGCAGTAATTGTTTTAGGGGAAAGCTTTTTTTTTAGATAATCTTAATTGATATGCTTTCTATTACAATGTCAATTAACCTTTATTTTCCTCTTTTATTATTTAAAATAGGAACTGAATAATTTTGTTGCACACTTAAAACTACAAACCTTTAATGAAGCAAATTGCTTATGAAACTTCTGTTAAATTAATTCAATCACTTGCTGTCACTCCTAATTAGACAATCAAATTTCTGACACTTGTGAAATATCACATTTAGTATATATATGTAACATTGACAAACATTAGTTTTAATATACCTTGGCTACAACGTGCATTCACTTATAAAAACTTGGCTTGAAAACATTGAATTTTCACTCACATTTTCATTTCAGTACATACCACATTATTATTTTTCTTCCAGTTTATGGTTAATTAAGATAAACTTGGTATTTGTTTAAAAACAATGTATTTGTTAATGACTTGGTCAGTTATACTAATTTTTATTAAGCATAGACAACTCATCATTATCTCCTTTTCATGTTTTTTAAATGAAATTCCCCATGATACACTATTTTTGCCATAATTCCATACCATAATTCCATCTCATTTCTTCTTCAATTTCTGTTCCGCTTAATCTCCAATTTTCTGTCATTGACTTATGTACTATACTAAGAATCCACCATTTCATCCCAAATTCTGATTCTTTTCCCTAGTTCAGTTAGTTATTATCATGTACTATGACTATATCCCACATAATATATCTAAAATGTAGAAGGACTAGATTTGGTTTAAACAAGTCAATTAGAAAATGTATTCTTTTTCCTTTGAATTTAAATCTCAAGAAATAACTTTTAATATTACATTATATATGAAATATGTGTGTGTATGTGTGTGTATACATACATGCACACCCAAATTTCAAATTTTAGGTAACAGAAAAACTGAGCAGAAAGAACAGAATTTTCACATATACCCCTCCAATTATAAATACTTTAAAAAACTGGTATATTAGTTAAAATGGATTAAAATATTGATGTATTATTATTCATAGCATTTGTAATTTGTATTCAGCTTTACTCTGTGTAGTAATTATGTGAGCATCATTTTGGTATAATAAAGAGCAATAATATTTCCCTAAGAATGTATTCTACCTATCTGTCCTTCACTTCAACGTCCTGTGCCTCTGGCAATTATTAATCTTTGTTGTTGTTGTTTCTAGTGTTTTATTTTACTACCTATTTTAAAAATTATGTATTTTATATAGTACATAACATATATTTATGTGTCATAATAGTATGTATACATTTATGTATTTTAGAAGATATGTTTTTAACTAACTTCTTCCAATAGCAAAGCATAGTAACTTATCCACAAAATTTTGTCACATAATAACTTTTTTTAAAATAAGGGAATAGAGGACCAGAGTATAAATATATCAGTGTCTGCTTATACATTCATCTATTGAAGGAATTCTTGTTGTTGTAAGGAGTTATGAAGTCTATTGTGACTTAGCTCATGAACAACAGATCCAAACAGTGTTCTTCATGTGTAACCTAACATTTGTGCTATAGTGTAGCTTGTTTTTACAGATGCTGTGTTAATCTATTTTGTGAATGGTCTTCCATTCTCTAACCATTCTTGTATCTTGTTGTTGTTGTTGTATGCCATAGAGTCACCTGTGACGCAGAGTGACCTGATGTACAATTGCTCTAAACCCAGCTCTGTCCTGTGTTAATCTCACTGTCTTCAGCACACCTACCCCTCATTAACCCAGTCGCTGAATCAATCCACCTCATAGACGATCTTACTCTCCTGCACTGTCCCTCCACCCTCCCAAGCATGTCCGTCTTTGCAACATGTCCAAAGTATGTCAGACAAAGCTTCAGAATCCTGTTCTCCAAGGAGCAACCTAGTTTAACTCTCTCTAGGATTAACCTGTTCATTTCTTAGTAGTTCATGGTGTATTCAGTGCTCTTCTCCAACACCACAGCTCAAACACATAGCAAGTGATTTCAAAGACCATGACCTGTAACAGGTACATCTTAGTCTCTAGATTGACACCATTGCTCTTCAGTACTTTGAAGAGGTCCCTAACAGCAGATTTTCCCATTGCAATATGTCTTTTAATTTCCTGGCTGCTAGTGCCAAGAGTGTTGACTGTGGAGCCAAACAATCTTAGTGACTTGTAATTATTAATAAAGGATAATTATTAATAAAGGGAATCCCAGAGCTCTTAATTGTGCTCATTGGAAACCTTTACCTAGATCAAAAGGCTGTTGTGTGAATAGCAAGAAAGAATAATGCGTGGTTTAAAATTAAGAAGGGAGTGTGAAATAGTTGTATTCTCTCTCCATACCTAAGCAATCTCTATGCTGAGTTTAGTCTTTGAGAAACTGGACACTGTGAAGAAGAATCTGGCAACAGCATCAGAGGAAGACTCTTCAATAACCTGTGTTATACAGTTGGCACAATCTTGCTTGCTTGAAGTGAGAAGGACTTGAAGCACTTGTTAAAGAAGATCAAAGAACATGGACTTCAAAATGCATTGCATTTCAAAGACAAGAAAACAAAAATACTTACCATTGGACTGATAGGTAACATTATAATAGATGCAGAAAATATTGAAACTGCCAACAGCTTCAGCTTATTTGGATCCACAATCAACACCCTTAGCACTAGCAGGCAGGAAATCAGGAAATGTATTGCAGTTAGGGGATAAGGTGCGTTTAATGGAGATCTTGGTCTTTCTGATCACTTGCTATGTATTTGACAATGAGAATGTTATTTCTGATCACTTGCTATGTATCAGACAACGAAAAAGAATGGCAGGAAAATTGATGCCTTTCAGCTGTGTTGCTAAAGATGAAGTCTGAACATCCCATGGACTGCCAAAAGGATAAACAAATATGTTGTGGAGAAAATGAGCTCTTCTGCCCACAAAATGCCCCTCAAAAGAATAATTCATGTTTGTAAATACGAAAAGCACTTTTTTCAAGAGAATATTTATCCACGTATGGAGGCTTTCTCCCTCAGCAGAAAGGTGGTGAGAGAAAAAAGCCCAAGTCCTCCTGCACACTTGTTTTTAAGGCCTTCCCTGGGTGCTTCTGTCCGTGGCAGGGAAATTGGGAGCGTAGTTGGTGGGCCAGGGGATCAATCATGTGGGTTGGCTTTTGATGGGCTGACTACTTTGCCCACCTTTACTCTTTTTGTGTCACATAGACACTAGTTAATTCTTTACTTTGCAAGGACAGATAAGACTTTACCTTTTCTAAGCTAATAATTTTTATGGCCCACTTCTGCTTCTGGGGTTAATGGGGTACTTTTTAGTTTGGTTGTTTTAATGGGGTTTATGCTGTCTCCTCAGAGCCAGAGTGCTCTTTGGTAGCACAGATATTCATGCTTCGCCTGACATACTTCAGCATGTTGAAGGGAGGGGACTATTCCTTGGAAAGGAATGTGATGCTCAGAGAAGTAGAGGATTAGCAAAGGATAGGAAGACCCTCAACCAGGTGGATTGATGTGATGACTGCCACAATTGGTTCTAGTATTAAGGAAGTGTGAGGATGGCACAGGATAGTGCAGGGTTCAAATCTGTTGCTATGGGTCATACTCAACTCTATGGCACCCAACAACAACAACAACAATATAAAAATTTCTGTGCAGATTTTAATGTAAATGTATCTTTTAAAATTTCATTTAAGAATAGACTTAGGTGTATACTTACTGAATAAGACGAGTCTACACTTATCTAATGCAATATTCATGGTCTCTTCTGAAATCCATCTTGATCTTTTCTTCCTCCTCTGTCTTTGTAATGTCCTTCTACATTCTTCAGGGATTATATTCATGATATCCTCCCACAGCTCATCTGTCTTTTGCTCATTAAAGTTGAAGGCCTCAAACCTGTTTCAGAGATTGTCTTTAAATTTAGGTGGGATAGACTCAAGATCAAACTTTAGGTCTTGTGGATTTGACTTGATTTGCTTTTCTTTCACTTCAGTTTGCATGTGAGTAGCTGATTTTCTCTTTCACCGTTAACACCTGGTGTAGTTTTCAATTGATAGCATTGTGACAGATACAGAAGTGCTTGAGATTTTTCATAATTTCAGCTTGCTAGGTTCCATGATCAACTCTTGGCATCAGAAGTCAGGAAATCAAAAGACAAATTGTACTGAGAAACTTTGCTAACCGGGACCTCCTTAGATGACTGAAGAGTGACTCTGTCAGTCTAGAGACTAGGTGTACCTGATCCAAGCCATTTTTTTTTGCAATTACTTATTATGCATCACAGAGCTATACAATGATTAAGGTTGCTAGAAGAACAATTGATGCTTTTGAGTTATGGAGCTGAAGAAGAGTATTGAACATACCATGGACTGGCAAGAGAACAAGCTTGTTTGTCCTGCAAAGAGTAAAACCAAGTAGTTCTTTGGAGGCTAGAATTTTGAAGCTTTGTGTCACATACTCTGGGCATGTTGTCAGGAGAAACTGGTCCTTGGAAAAGGACATCATGTTCGGAAGAATAGAGGAACAATGTGGGAGAGGAAGTCAGAATGAGATGGATTGACACAGTAATTGGAATGATGGGAGTAGGTGTGTTACAGGCAGGGAGACTGACTTAATATAGAGAAGGCTTCAGAGCTATTGTGCAGAGGGTGACTGTGACAACGGGGCAGCACATACACAACAGCTTGCTAATCACTGACTTCCAATCTCAGTTTACCTCTAATACTATAGCAATTCATGTTCCTCTACTGTTCATAGGGTTTTTTTGAGTAATTAATGCATTTATCATAACTGATGACTAGAATTAATGCAAAGTTGGAAACAGAAAAGAAGGAAATTGTAACTGGAATGTATGGACCAGGTGACAGAAATGAGGCTGGAAATAGAAAGAGCAAATTTTATATGTGTCCAGTGATTTATTCATTGCAAATACATTAAAAACAATACACATGATGACTATGCTCATGGATCTCACCTGATGGACTACTTAGAATTCGTATTGACTACAACTGTGAAAGGAATCATTGGAGAAGGTCTGTATCAATAGTCAAAACTAGGCCAGGGCCACACTGTGGAACAAATAATTACTCATAGAGAAGTTCAAATTGAGGCTGAAGAAAATTAAAACAAGTACAAAAGAACCAAAATATCATCTTGAGGCTATTCCACCTGAATTTAAAAATCATCTTAAGAATAGATTTCAAACATTGAACACCAGTTATCAAAGACCA
Source organism: Elephantulus edwardii (assembly GCF_000299155.1). Classification (NCBI taxonomy): domain Eukaryota; kingdom Metazoa; phylum Chordata; class Mammalia; order Macroscelidea; family Macroscelididae; genus Elephantulus; species Elephantulus edwardii. Next base: position 1,205,409 of record NW_006400062.1, read on the forward strand.
GATGAACTGTGGGATGATATCAAGGTCATAAGCCAGGAAGAAAGCAAAAGATCATTAAAAAGACAGAGGAGCAGAAAATACTGAAATAGATGTCAAAAGAGACTCTGAAAATTGTGCTAGAGAATTAAGAAGGCAAAACAAACATGAAAGAGCTGAAATAAAAGAATGGGGCAGAAGATTTCAAAGGGTTACTCAAGATGTAAAAGCAAAATATAAAGAAATGTGCTAAAAGCTGGAATTGGAGAACAAAAGGGAAGAACTCACTCTGCATTTCTCGCTCTGAGAGAAATGAAAAACAAATTTAAGCCTGCAGTCACAATACAATATTAACAGATGTTGTTGTGTTGTTATGTGCCGTCGAGTTGCTTGGGACTCATAGCGACCCTATGTACAACAGCCCTAAACTCTGCTCTGTCCTGTGCCAATCGCACTGTCTCTGACACACCCATCCTGATTATCCCAGTCACTGAATCAATCCACCTCATAGAGGGCCTTCCCTTCCTGCGCTGTCCATCCACCCTACCAACCATGATGTCCTTCTCCAAGGACAGGTCTCTCCTCACAACATGTCCAAAGCATGTTAGACGGTTATTAACGGATACTCTGGGAAATATGTTAAATGGTCCAGGAAACATAAAAAGAGGATAGGAAGAATACACGGTCACTGTACCAAAAAGAATTGACTGACGTTGAAAAATTTCAGAAAGGACTATATGAATAAATAATGGTAAAGAAGAAATAATTTGACTCTGCATTGAAGGCATTTGTAAAAAAATAAGGCTTCAGGAATTGATGGGATACCAACTGGCATATTTCAACTAACAGATGCAGCCCTGGATACACTCACCAGTCTATAAATTCTAACTGGAAGAGATCCAAATTTGTTGATATTCCCAAGAAAGATGATAGAATAGAATGTGAAACTTTCAAACAGTATTATTAATATCATATGCAGTGGTGAAGATCATAGGAAAAAAGCTAAAACAGTACATAGATTGGGAACTGCCAGAATTTCAAGCAGGATTTAGAAAAGGCTGTTAACAGTGATATCATTGCTGAAGTCAAATGGATGCTGCCTGAAAGTAAAGAATCCCAGAAAAATGTCTAATTATGCTCCCCCTAACACCCTAATTATGCTTTGTTGGCTATGCAAAGCATTTGATTATGTGAATAGTAACAAATTATAGCTAACATTGAGAAGAATGGGAATTCCAGAACACTTAATTGTGCTTATACAAAACCTATACCTAAACTAAGAGGCTCTTGTGAAAACAGAGCAAGAGAATACTGTTATTGTTATGTGCCTATAGTTACCTGTGACTCACAGCCACACACACAATAGCTCTAAATACTGCCCTGTCCTGAGGCAATCTCACTGCTTCTGACATACTTGCCCCCATTTCTCCAGTCACTGTGTCAATCCATCTCATCCAGGATTTCTTCTCTTGCATTGTACCTCTACACTTCTAGTAAGATGATGTCCCTCTCCAACGACTGATTCCTTTGGGTAACATGTCCAAACTCTGAGACAGAGCTTCAAAATCCTTGCCTCCAAAGAACAACTTGACAGCATCCTCTCAAGGACAGACCTGTTTTGTTTTGGGTTTGTGCTTTTTTTTTTCAATACTCTTCTCCAGCACCACAACTCAAAAGCATCAATCCTTTTCCTGTCATCCTTAGGCCTTGTTCAGCTTTCTGATACAAAGCAAGTAATTATGAAGGTCATGGCCTACATCAGGTGCACCTTAGTCTCTAGACTGACACTGACAGCAGACTTCATCTTTTGATTTCCTGACTACTGGTGCCAAGAGTGTTAATTTTGGAGCAAGCAAGCCAAAATTGTTACAATATAAATCTCTTCTCCATCTATCATGATGCTACCAATTGGTCCAGTGGTGAGAATATTAGTTTTCTTGATGTTGAGCTTCCATCCATATTGAAGACTGCAGTCCTTGACCTTCTGCACCAAGCGCCTCAGGTTCTCTTCAATTTCACCAAGCAAGGTTGTGTCATTTATATAATGCAGGTTGTTGATGAGTCTTCCTCCAATTCTAATGCCAAATTCTTCCTTATAAAGTCCTGCCACCTGAATGATCTGTTCTGCATATAAGTTGAAAAGGTGTAGAGACAGGGTGTATCTCTGATGTACCCCTTCCTGATCTTGAAACATGCAGTGTTTCCTTGCTCTGTTCTGTCTACTGTTTCCTGGTCCAAGTACAGGTTTCACATGAGCAAAATCGAGTATTCTTAGATTCCCATTCTTCTCAAGGTTAGCCGCAATTAGTAGTGATCCATTAAATCAAATGCTTGTTCATAGTCAAAAATACACAGCTAGACATACCTCTGGTACTCTCTGTTTTCAGCCAAGATCCCTCTGACATTGGCTATTATGTCTCTAGTGCCACAGTCTTTTCTAAACTCAACTGGAATTTCTGATCATTCTCTGTAGATGTACCATTCTGGTAATTTATTGGATAATCTTCAAGAAGATTTTGCTTGCCTGTTATATCAATGATACCGCTTGCTAATTTTCATACTTTGTTGAATCACCTATTTTTGCAATGGGAAAAATGTTGTTCTCTTCCAGTCCGTTTGTGAGGTAGTTATCCTTTAGATTTCCTGGTACAACCTGGTGAGCATGTCCAGGGCTGCGTCTGTGTACTGAATGAAGTATATCAACTGCTAATCCATCAGTTCCTGGGGCCTTGTTTTCTGCAATTCCTGCAGAACAGCTTGAACTTCCTCCTTCATCACCATTGCTTCTTGTCATATGTTGTTTCATGAAATTCTTTTGTATTAGCCAATTCTTTTTGGTAGAATAACTCTATGTAAGCCTTCTATTTTATTTTAATGCTTCCTGGATCATTAAATATTCTGCCCATAGCATCTTTAAGTATTGTAATTCGAGGCTTAAAGGAAACACTGCATGCTCTAGTAGCAAGAACCTAAGCTCCAATCCTGAAGGCATGTGGTTCGAGGCCACGAGCTGCTCCTGTGTGATTAACTGCTTCCAAAAACTCATAGGAGGGTCATCTATGGGTCAATTCTGATTCTATAGTAAAACAGCAACAACAACACACGGTTTAAAATGAAGAAAAAGTGAGTCTTTCTATACCTATTCAATCTGTTGATGTTGTTAGGTGCAATCAAGTTGAATACAACTCATAGCGACCCTATGTCCAAAAGATCTGAAACCAGTCCTATCCTGCACCATCCTCACACTTCTTGACACACAAGAGCCTATTACATCAGTCACCTTTCAATCCACCCGGTTGAGGGTCTTCCTCTCCTTCACTAACCCTCCACCCTTCCCAACACCATGTCCTCTCCAAGGAATAACACCTCCTAGCAATATTTCCGTAGTTTGTTAGGCAATGCCTCTTCATTCTTGCCTCCAAAGAGCACTCTGGCTGCACCCTCTCCAAGACATATCTATTCATATTCATGGAATATTAAATGCTCTTCTCTAACACCACAGCTCAAAAGCATCAATACTTTTTCTGTCATCCTTATTTATTGTCTAGAACTTGGATACATACCTCGTAATCAGAAATGCCATGGCCTGAATCAGACGTACCTTAGTCCTCAAACTGACATCACTATTCCTCAACAATTTGGAAAGGTCCCTAACTGCAGATTTTCCCGTTACAATGTGTTTCCCTATTACCTGACTGCCCATACTAAGGATATTAATTGTGGATTCAAGCAAGATGAAACTGTTGACAGTTTCAATCTCCTCTCCATCCATCATGATATGGCCTGTTGGTCCAGTGGTAAGACTATTTGTTTTCTTGATATTGAGATACAATCCATAGTGAAGGCTGCATTCCTTTATCTTCTGCAACAAATGCTTCAAATCCTTCTCACTTTCAGCAAGCAATGTTGTTTAATCAGCACAATGCAGGTTATTGTTCAAGTATCCCTCCAATCCTGATGCCACACTCCCCTTCAGAGAGTCCAGCTTCTCAGATAATTTGTTCAGACTGAATATAATATAATTATGTAGACTGAACAAATTATATCGACTGAACAGGTATGGAGACAGAATACATCTCTGACATACTCCTTTCCCAATTTCAAACCATGCAGTGCTCCCCTGATCGGTTCGCACAGTAGTCTCCTGGTTCAGATATAGGTTCCACATGAGCACAATCAAGTGCTCTTAGATTCCCATTCTTCTCAATGGCAGCCACAACTTATCATGATCCACACAGTTAAATGCCTTTGTATAATCAATAAAGTACAAATAGACATTCTTCTGATATTCTTTACTTTCAGCTAGGATCCATCTAACATTAGCAATGATATACCTGGTGCCACTCCCTCTTCTAAATCTTTCTTGAACTTCTGGAAATTCCCTATCTATGCATTGTTTCAGATGTTTTTGAATTATTTCAGCAGTATTTTGCTAGCGTGTGGTAATAATGATATTGTTCTATAATTTTACATTCAATTGGATCACCCTTCTTGGGAATAGGAACAAATATTGACCTCTTCCAAACCATTGGCCAGATAGCTGTGCTCCAGATTTCCTCACATAGACTGTTGAGTGCATCCAAAGCTGCATCTGTTAATTGAAATGAGTCAATTGGCATCCCATCAATTCCTGGAACCTTAGTTTCTGCCAATATTGTCAATGTAGCTTCCACTTCCTCTCTCATTATCATCGGCTCCTGTTCATAGGCTACTTCTTGAAATTTTTCAGTGTAGTGAGTTCTTTCCCATAGAGTTACTCTGTATTCCTTACATCTTCTTTTGATGTTTTCTGCATCATTCAATACATTGCCCATAACATCTTTCAACATTGCGACATGAGCCCTAAATTTGTTTTTCAGTTCTTTAAACTTGAGAAATGCAGAACGAGATCTTCCCTTTGTATTCTCCAATTCCAGCTCTCTGTACATTTCATTATAATATTTTGTTTTGTACTGCCAAGTGGCCCTTTGAAACCATCTTTTCAGCTCTTTTACTTTGACATGTTTTCCTTTAGATTTGGCTTCCCAACATTCCAGTGCAATCTTTATAGTCTCTCTGACACCGATTTTTGTGATTTTTTTTCCTCCTCTGTTTTTGTAATGACTTTTTGCTTTCTCCATGGATGATTTCCTTGATTATCATCCCACAACTCATCTGCTCTTCTGTAATTGGTGTTCAGTGCCTTGAATCCATTTTTAAGATGATCATGAAACTCTGATGGAATTGATTCAAGCTCATATCTTGGTTACTGTGGACTTGATTTCACTTTCATCGGCCTCAATTTGAACTTGCATATGAGTAATTGATGATCTGACCCACAGTCTACCCCTGGCATAGTTTTGGCTCTTGATATTGAGCTTCTCCAATGATTTCATCCACAAATGTAGCCAAATTTGGTTGAGCCCTCAGGCATGTGGCCCTCAGGTCTGCTATAGATCGTGTTTAGAAAGAACTTTGTTATAAGTGGTGCAACACTTGTCAGTTTGCTATACTTCAATTTCTTGAGTTTGCTGTGATACTGAAATATTTACCACTGGTGAGTCAAATCCCAAAAGAGTTTCCCTTTGTGGATGGCTTTTGGTGGAGCTCTCTGATTAAGACAGACTAGGAAGCACTATGGTCCATCTACTTCTTAGATAAAAGGCTTTTGAAAACCCGTGAACACTAAACAAAGAAGATCTTTAGAGTAGTGTAGTGTTAGAACCCAGACTGGAAGTTATTTGAAATGAAGAAAACCAATAACAACCATTGTTTAATAGTTGGCACATGGAATAGCTTGAATGTTGGAAAATTGAATATTGGTAAAAATGAAATGGAATGCATGAATATTGACAAACTAGGCATCAATGAGATGCAATGGACTACCTATGGCCACTATGAATCAGATAATCAGATGATATACTATCCAGGGAATGAAAAACAGAAGAACAGTGTTGCATTCATAGTCAAAAAGTCAATTTCAAGTTCTATCTTGAAAAACAATGTTGTGAATTACAATATCCATATGCACATAGGGAAAACTCATTAACACTATTATTCAATCTGTATGCTAAACAAATTATGTTACAAGCTGGAATCTATTAGGAAGAATGTAGTATCAGAACTGGAAGAAGACTCATCAGTAACCTGTAATATGCAGATGATACTACTTTGTTTGCTGAAAATGAGGACTTGAAGCACTTTTTGCAGAAGATTAAAGAATATAGCCTTCAATATGGATAGCATCGCAACATCAAGAAAACAAAATTCTAATTACTAGACCAATAGGCAACATTAAGAAAAATGGAGAAAACATTGAAGTTGTCAACAATTTCATCTTACTTGGATACATAATCAGCACCTTCAGTATCAACAGTCAAGAAATCAGGAGATGTTCTAACCTGAGGAAGTCTGTAGTCAGATACCCCTCCAAATTACTGAACAACAATAATGTCAGTTTGAGGAATAAGGTGCGTCTAATTCAGGCCATGATCTCTCTGATCATGTATCTGAGAGCTGGAAAATGAATAAGAATGACAGAAGAATTGGTGTCTTTGAGCTATGGTGTTAGAAGAGAGTACTAAATATCCTATGGATTGAAAAAAAATGTCTTGGAGAAAGCACTTCCAGAGTTCTCCTTCAGGCAAAGATGAGAAAGCTTCACCATACTTACTTCTAGCATGTTGCTAGGAGAAGCTATTCTTTGGAGAAAGACATGATTTTCAGAAAGGCAGAAGGTAGGTGAAGGAGAGGAAGACCTTCAATCAAACTGTGTTAATACATCTGAGGATGGTAGAAGATAGGACAGGGTATACATTTGTTGTTAATAAGGTCACTATGGGTTGTACTTGACTTTTTTCCACCTAGCATTAATGTACCAATCACTAATATTGTTGTTATTGTGTTCTATTGAGTTGGAGCCTACTCAAAGCTAACCTTTCAATGGTTTTTCAATGGCAGTTATTCACATGGAAGTAGATTTCCTCATCTTTCTCATGTGGAGCACATGGTGCATTCCGACTGTGCACCTTCAGGATTGTAGCACAGCCTCTGCCTACCAGGCCACTAGAGTTCCCTAATCAATAATATTTCATGGGGGGAAAAAATAAGAAAAAATAAAAACATAAAAAACCAAACACCTTGTTGAAGATTAGAAAATAAAGCAGCTAGAATAATACATCTACACAAAATTACAATAAATTCATGCTGAAGCTCAGAGAGGCCTTTGTTTCAGGGATATCAGTGTGACATCACATGGAATGGATCTTGATTAAAAGCAGAAAATACCAGATTGTTTTTGTTTTTATTTGCTGTAGAGTCTGCACTGATTCATAGTTGATCTTCCAGCATGTTTTCAGAGGCAGTGAACTGGGGTACAGGACATCCCATGGACAGCTAAGAAAACAAATAGATATATCTTTGAGAGGGTACAGCTGCGGTGCTCTTTGGAGGCAAGAATGATGAGGCTTTGCCCCACATATTTTGGACATATTGCTAGAAAGTGTTATTCCTTGTAAAGGAATATGATGTTGGGAAGGGTAGAGAGTTGGTGAAGGTGAAGAAGACCCTTAACCAGGTGGATTGACAAGGTGACTGCTGAAATGGGCTCTTCTGTGTCAGGAAGTGTGAGGATAGGTCAGGACAGGACTGGGTTCAGATCTTTTATTTATGGTGTCACTATGAGTCATTCTCGACTCGATGGCATCTAACAACAACAACAAATTGCACAGAAGCAAATTGCCCTTCTTGCTCCCTATGAAGCAGCTGATGCATTCAAGTTGAGTGTCTCGATTTGCAGCAATTACCTCATTACCACTAAGCCACCACCAGAGCTTCCTAGAGAATATAGAAAGATGCCCATTTGTGTTCTATTGATTATAAAAAGATATTTGACTGCATAGATTAAAATGTCCTTAAGAAGCTGGTCTATAAGAAAAATATCTGGACATTAGGATTGGGGAAAACTCATCAACAACCTGTGATATATATATGACACAACTTGACTTTCTGAAAGAGTAAATAACTTGCAACACAGCCTGCAGAACATCAAAGATTACAGCCTTAATATAGAGTTTATCTCAACATCAAGAAAGCAAAAATCCTCACAACTGATCCAATAATCAATGCCTTGATAGAGAAAAGATTAAAGTTATCAACAATTTTATCTTGATTGGATCTGCAATCAATAAACTGTACTAACAGCCAAGAAATCAAAAGATGTGTTGCATTGGGGAAGCCTGCCCTCAAGGTGCTAAGCAGCAATGAAGTCCATTTAAAGAATAAGATGCATCACATTCAAGTTATGTTATTTTTCACTTATTTGCTAAGTATCTGAAAGTTGAACAATAAATAAGAATGATAGTGGAAGAATCTATGCCCTTGGGTTGTTGCATTGAAAAAGTGTAATGAATATGCCAAAGATTTTCAGCAGAAGAAACAGAAAGTGAATTAGAGGTGCTCTTTTGAGGCAAGGATGCTGAAACTCTGTCTCGTATACTTTTAAAAAAAATTTCTTTATTTTTCATTTCAATGAACATCTACAGAGATTTTGGAATTCCATTCATTCATTGTTGCACCCGTCTCTCCGCCCCCCCCCCATTTGCTCCTCTCCTTCAAACGCAAAAGAAGAACTCCCTCATTGGTATGCAATCCCCCCCACACATCCCTCAACCCCCAAATACAATCCACTCTGCAACCCTCATTCCTTACTCTTACGATAAACATAATGCCCTAAAATATTATTGAAAATGTTATTACGGGGGTCAGTATTAGAGAAGGACATGATGCTTGGAAAAGTGGAGAGTGAGTGGAAGACCCATGATAAGAGAGCTTGACATAGTGTCTGTAACAATAGGATAAAGTGTTTTGAAGATGATGAGGATAGCACAAGATAGGGTAGGTTTCAGATCTTTTGCTCAAAGAGTCTTTATGGTTCACAGTACATTGGGCAGTCCACAATTTAAGCAATATCAACAATTATTATTTTTATTTAAATTATATGAATCATATTGGTATTATGATTTTA
>NW_006400062.1:1216734-1228999 GCF_000299155.1 Elephantulus edwardii
CTATGAGTTGCAAGCGACTCGACGGCACATAACAACAACAAACAAACAAAGTTAAGGATTTGGTTATTGTTAATTTTCCCTGTTTTATTAGTTTTACATTTTGTTGCCTACTTTTACCACAAGTTGGGAAGTGATAAAATTGACTATATCATGCTTATACTCCCATATATTTTCAGTGGTACTTAGTTGTGGAGGAGGAAACACAATTTCAAACTGAAACACAACTTTCAGTTTCTTAATTTAAACAATGATATATGTTTTAATAAAAATATTTCAATAAAATATCAACTATGAATTACAAAGTTTACTTATTTCAGCAATGTCTATACAGATTTGCTAAATGAAATGTTCATATAATAATTATTAACATTGCCTATTTTGTTTTCCTTAATTAAATATAACTTTAAAGATATAGAATTAAAGTTAAGTTTATCTTTTTAAAATGCATACTAACTACATAACTATTTTCAGTTCTTTGGCAGATATCTTTTCCTCCTCACCCTTGTTTTTTAAGACCAGTCCAAAAATTACTAGAGAAAATTTAAAATATGTAGTGCCCTTTATGGATATTTAAAATGTTGTCAACCATGTGTAAACTCTTTCAATATAAAACAACCATAAGAAGACTTGAGGTAAATTGTTGGTGTAGAGTTAAGGCCATTTTAAGTTCTGCAAATATGTACAGTGTGTCTGAGCTCAACTTTTGATCTAGTTGTTCTATACAAGTTGTATTTAACATCTTTGATCTCTGAGTTAGTGATCTAATCTGCTGTATAACTTAACTTTTATTGATCTGTTCTCATGCTAAGCAAATCAAGTCCTGCTTTTATGGGGTTGATTGAAAAAAGATAGTAAAACTGCCTCTGAGACAGCAGTTTAAATCTGTGCAATAACAGTGAAAGCAAGAGATAAGACTTTATTACACTGCCAAACTTCACATGAACTCAAAGTGTCGTTAAATAGGTATGTGTCATTTGCCACAGATATTTATTTTACTAGAGAACTTGCTTACCTCACATTTAGAAGTAATTTGGTATATTTTCTACAGTCATAGAATGCATCACGGGTTCAGGTATCTGCATTTATAGTGTGTAACATAGCATTCTTCTTGAATGAATTATTTATTTTGATTAACACTGTATGTGTCCACTTGTTTTTCTTTCCTTTCAATGTAGCTTCAAAAGTTAGAGGAGATTCACTATGGATAATTTTTGTAATACTTGATATTTAAAAAAAAATATTCAAGGAATAAGAATAATGAAGAAAAAGATAGTGTTTTTAATCCTACATTACCTCCTCCAGAACTCTTTTTTAATATAAAGAGACTGTATATTCCTTCCATCTTATCCCTGTGTTGTTTAGTATTTTCCCATAAAAACTTTGAAAATTATAACTCAGAGTTTTAATAATTCTTCAGTTATTTGAGCTTGGGAAATGTGTCTAGTATGTTTCTCTTCCTTTTTTTATTAACCTCTGATCTTTGCACTTTTTATTGTAACAATTTTGCACATGTGAAACCTGTAAATAGAAGATAGTCAAACAAAATAAAGAATATCTTTCAGTTTTTTTGTTTTTTTTTTGTTTTTTTTTTATCTTTCAGTTTAAAATCATACAAGATATGTGTAAGAGCTGAATCTTTTACTTTATCCATTCAGTGGGTATTTGTATTCTGAGCAGATAATTCAACAAACTGAATCATATAAAGAAGAATATGGCATATGATATCAAGATTGGAGAAATATTCATTATTATTATCTTATGATGTTTGAATGGCACAACCATATTTGCTGAAAGTGAAGACAACTTTAGGTACTTGCCAATGAAGATCAAGCACTATAGCCTTCATATGGATTGCACTTCAAAACAAAGAAAACTCAAATCCTCACAAATGGGACAAGAAGCAACATCAGATAAACAGAGACAAATTCAAATGAGCATAAATACCATCTTACTTGGATCCATAATCATGGATCATGGAAGTAGGATTAAATGGAACAAACTATGCATTGAATTAGATAAATTTATTATAAATAATTTAAATATGACATAAGATATTTAAAGGTGATTTAAGAGAGTTAAGTATGATTAAAAGCTGACATTTTACCTTAAGGAGTAATGTGTGCCTGACAGAAGCCATATTATTTTAAATTGCCTGATGTGCTTATAAGACTTTACAATGAATAAAAAAGACTGAAGAAGAGTTAATACATTGGAATTATGGTGTTAGTGAAAAATGTGCACTATAATAAAGATTGCCAGAAGAGTAAATACATCTGTTTTGAAAGTACAATTAGAATTTGCCTTGAAAGAATGCATAGGAGACACTGTCTCAAATACCTTGAATATATTGTTGCTGTTGTTATGTCTTGTCAAGTAATCTAATTGTGACGACCAATTGTGATCCTACGGACAATGGAGCTTAGCATAGCCCTATCCTATGACATCTATATCATTCTGTTGTATTTGAGCCTTTGACACCGTCATTGTGATAAACTATCTTGTTCAAGATCATCCCTCCTTCTCTGACCTTCCACGTTTTCCAAAAATGATATCTTTCTCCATAGACTGGCCCCTCTTAAAACCATGCCTAAAATATGTAAAACGAAGTTGCGATATCTTTGTTTCTAAGGAGTCATTTGGTTGCATCTTCTCCAAGACTTGCTTGTTTGTTCTATTGGCAGTCTAGGAGATATTGAGTACTCTTCTCCAAACACCAACTGAAAGACATCGGTTCTTCTGTTACCTTTGGTCATTGTCAACTATCCAGACCAACAGCAAGTAATTGAAACTATTATAGTTAAATAAGTCACAACTTAGTCTTTAAACTGATACTGTTGCTCTTTAGCCCTTCGGAGAGATCTCTGACAACAGATTTTCCCAATACAATACCTCTTTTGATTTCCTGGATCCATGTAAGATGTAATCATTAGGAGGGACTAATTCCTGGAAAGGATATCAGATAAAGCGTAGAATTAATGAAAAGTAGGGAGATACTCAACAAGATAATTTTAATTGATACATAGGCTACAACAATGGCCTAAAACACTGTGCTACTTTTGAAAGAGCATATGACATAGTTGATGTTCAATGGATTCTAAATAGTATCTCTTTGAGTAGGAATTTATTTATAGGCCACTAGCAACAATATTAAGTGGAATAAAAATTTAATAATATTCATTTCTACATAGTTTTAAGAAGAGAGAAGGTACTTAAATATTTACTGAACACATTGGCAAAAGCAGAGCTCTGGGAACTGACGGAATGTTGAGATGTTTTAGCAAACAGAAATAGTGATGGTGATAGTTCATTCATCTATGTCAAGAAATTTGACCCATATTTTTCTTTCTCTCAAAAAGAACTTATCACACATACTATGGGAATTATCAATCATTCTCAGTATCATGAGGAGCTCTGGTGGCTGAGTGGTAAGGAGTTATACTGCTAAATCAAAGTCATGTGGTTCAAATCCACTAGCTTCTCTGCATGAGAATGATGGGCAATATCTCCTCATTTGATTTACTATCTTTGTAAATCCTGCTGGAGGGTCAGGTATGAATTGATTCAATTCAATGGTACATAAAAACTGTAATTGATTATCAAGCTCCAGTAAGATCTTGGTGAAGATAACTTAAAATAACTTGTTGGTGTTAGGTGCCATTGAGTCGAGTACAACTCAGCAATCTTATGAACAGAAGATCTGAACGCTATTTTATCCTGCACCATCCTCATACATCCTGAAATAAAAGAGCCCGTTGTGGTAGTCACCATGTCAATACACCTGGTTAAGGGTCTTCCTCTCCTTTGCCAACCCTTCACCTTTCACAGCAGCCTGTAAGGTGAAGCCTCATCATTCTTGCCTCCAAAGAGCACTGCAGCAGCACCCTCTCCAACATACACACAAGTGTACTTTCATAAACACAATTGCTAATAATCCATGCTGTATCCAGCAGATTCCATGAAATGAGGGATATAATTACTGGTATCAAATGGATCTTGGTTTAAAGCAGAGAAAATCAAAAGTATGTTTACTTATATTTTTTTCACTAAGCAATGAAACAATGAACAATCTCAGTCTCTTCACTATCCATCCTGATGCTGCCAGTTGGCCCAGTGGTGATAATTTTTGTCTTCTTGACATTGAGCCTCAATCCATACCGAAGGCTGCAGTTCTTGACCCTCTGTAGCAAGCGCTTTAGGTCCTCCTCAGTTTCAGCAAGGAGGGTTGTGTCATCTACATATCACAGATTGTTGATAGATGTTCCACCAATCTTGACCCCACATTTCTCCTCATAGAGACCAGCCTCTTGGATAATCTGTTTTGCAAACAGGTTGAAAAAGTATGGAGAGAGGACATATCCTTGGCGTAAGTGCTTCCCAATTTTGAACCATGCAGTGTTTCCTTCCTCTGTTCTGACGACTGCCTCTTGGTCCAAGTATAGGTTTCTCATTAGCACATTGTACATAGGGTTTTCAGAGGCCTGCTGTTTCAAAAGTGGAATGCCAATCATTCTTCCTAGTCTGTCTTAATCTGAATGTTCAGATTTAGAGAAGTATCACACAGACCAGTATTTTACAGAAAAGTGAAAGATATATCCCTTATTGTGGAGTTAACCATTCGTGTCAGCTTTGGTTTGCTTGGCTCCACAGTCAACACTCTTGGTACCAGTAGCCAGGAAATTAAAAGGCACATTTCCATGGGAAAGTCTACTGTTAGGGACCTCTCCAAAGTACTGAGGAGCAATAGTTTCTCTCTGGAGACTAAATGTGAATTACTCATCTTCGATTCATTTTGTGTAAAAACGTGTTAGTCTTTCTTTGCTTAAAAGCCACTTTCTCAATAAACTACCAGATGATATAATGGGATGCCTACCCTTGTCAATATTTAATGCTATCAAAAGTACCATTTAATTTTTATTTGTATTTTCTTGTGATCATATTGTTCTCTCCTTTTTAATAAAGTTCTCTGTCTTTGACTTTGAAAAAAAAAGAGAAAGATTTATATCAAGGTTGTATCCTTTCCCCATATATACTTAATATATATGCTGAACAAATACTTCAGGAAACTTTACACTTTGATGAAGAAAGAGGCACCAGGATTAGAGGAAAATGCATCAACAACCTATGATATTCAGATGATATATTCTTAGATTAAGAAAATGAAGTGGATTTGAAACATTTACTGAGGAAGATCAAAGATACAGTTTTCAAAATTGGTTCTACTTCAACATAAAGGAAAAGAATCCTCACTAATGAACCAATAGACAACAATATCGATGGAGGGGGAAAAATACAATTTTCAATGACATCATTTTACTTAGATCCACAACCAACAGCATGGTATCAACAGTCAAAAAAATAAAAAGACATGTTACATTGAGCAGATCTACTATCAAGGACCCTTTTACAACTAAAGAGTAATGATATCAGTTTAAAGACAAATGTTCACTTGGCCCAACCCATGGCATTTTCAATTGCATCAAATGCATGTGAAAATCGGACCAAGAGTAAACAAGACTGAAGGCTTTTGGTTGATGCTTTTGAATCACGATATTTGAGAAAAAGTATTGACTACGCCATGGACTTTCCCAAAAAGAAACAAATCTGTCTTTGAGTAAATGCAACCAGAATGCTCCTGGGGACAAGACTAGTGAAATTTCATCTCAAATACTTTGGGCATATTGTCAGGAAGCACCTGTCTTTACAAGAAGCTATTATGCTTAGAACAGTTATGTCAGTAAAAGGAAAATAGAATTTCACTGAGACGAATAACACAGAGACTGCAAAAATTCTCTTGTTGTTGTTGTTATGTGCCATCGAGTTGCTTGCGACACATAAAAACCCTATGCACAAGAGCCCTAATTGCTGCTCTGTACTGTTTCAACCTCACTGTCTCCAACGTACTTACTCCCATTACCTCAATCATTGAGTCTATCCATCTCACCGAGAGTCTTTCCCTAATGAGCTGTCCCTTACCTTCCCAAACATGATGTCCCTCTCCAAGGACCAGTTCCACTTTACAACATGTCCAAAGTATGTCAGAAAAAAGAATCCTTGATTCCAAGGAGCAGCCCAGATTCGATGAACCTGTTTGTTCTGCAAGCAGTATATTTAACACTCTTTTCCAGCACCACAGCTCAAAGGCATTAATTCTCTTTCTCTGATCCCTAGTCACTGTCCAGCTCTCTGACACATAGAACACATTAAGTAGCATAAATTGTAAAGGTACTGCAGGATAGGGCAAGGTTTTGAGCTGCTATTCATAGCTTTTCTGTGAAAGGGGGTGAACTGAACAGACTTAAACATAACAGCAATGAACAATTGTATACATTTCCCAAATTTCTTCCAGAATAGTAGTTACATTGTTGAACTGACCCATAGTTGATCCTCTAGCTGGTTTTCGGAGGCAATTGATCACAGGGCAGGAGATTGCCCATACTTCTCCTGCAGAGCAGCTCAGTGGCCTTGAACGCTGGAGTTTTCAGCTCAGCTTCTTGCCACTAAGCTAACAGAGAATAGTTACAACAATTTACAACTGCATCAGCCTTTTATGAATGTTTGTCTGACTTCATCCACACTGTATATAATTGTAAAAAAATGAAATACTTCATTTTAAGGATATATTTCATTAATATTCAACAGAATATTTTTCTGTGAGTGATTACATTTGATAGACAATTTGTGTGTGTGAATTGTGTTGAAACTTTTCTATTTTCTTGAATCTTAAACGGCAACCAATTCCTAAGTTATCTACTGACTAGAGCACGTGAGAGAGCCTTGAGATTGTCTTTGTCTAGCCCAGGTCAACAAAACAACACAACCATCCTGCAGATTCATGAACAAAAACAAATACTGGAGATTTAATCCACTGAACGCAGAATGGTTTGTCACATAGTATAACTGATAGAATTGTTAATCCTGCTTTAAATAGAAATCTAAAGGGAATATTTCATAAGGATGTGCAATGACTTTTCAAACACCTATTGATGAGGTTTTTAAAAATTCTATTAGTAAACTTGACTGAAACACCACGACAAGATTCTTTCAGTGGGATAAATAAAAAACTTCAGGTTCCTTCAATACAATTCTTCCTTTAAAAACAAATCCAGTTTCTCAGAGAAAATGGATTTTTTTTCTATTGAACTTTCAGTGCCACTTAATATTATAAGCAGTCCTGAAGCTCTTCTCCTCATTTGTGGTTAGCAATGCAAGGTAAAATATACAAGTTTAGTCTTCAGTTTTTCTTTGACAGTTTCTTACCTGAGATAGGTCACTTTAAACAAATACTAGAGGCTAATAGTTATTGACAGGTTATGTTTTCTTCTACTGTGATAATAGAGAAGCATTCTAAACACCAAACAAAGAGACAATGATTATATATTTTCTGGCAGTACACAATAGACTCTCATGCCAACTCATATTTCTTTGGAGGAAAGCAATAATGCCTTATTTGCATACCTGGCATGAACTATTTTTTAAAAAATACTTTTATTTGCAAAAAGAAATGTGCATTTAAGGAGAAAATCGTTTCTTCTGCCTTCACATCACTTCATGTGAACTCTGGTGGCATAGTTAATAAAGAGTTGCCTTTTTTGGTGGTTTGAATCTACCAACCAGTGGCTCCTTGGAAGAAAGATAGACAATGTTGTCTGCAATGATTTATGGCCACTGGGGAGTCAGAAACGAGTCATTTTTCACTTGTTGGAAATGACTTCTTTTAAACACGACCTCACACATTCTTTTATTTTTAAGTCAGTTAGCGTGTAGTCATGAATCATAGGATGTTTTTGATGTTAAGTGTCATAGAAAAGATTAGACTGTATTTTATCCAAGGATAACAAAATATATCCCTGGACAAGGGAAATTTAAAGAATTTAATCTTAAAAATAATGTATTAGAATTTTGTAAATAAACTAGTAGAAAATAAAAACTCAACATACAAAGTACATAGGTATAGAGAAAGGATAAAATTCTGATTTTGAAACTCTCTTATTCTTAATTCCCTTTACATTTATTTGATTATTTTTGGGATTGAGTTTGGGGTGGGTGTTTTTGCCATCTTCTTTTTTGTTTGCTTACAAAGTTCATATACACCGTGTTCACACTTTTCTTCATTCACATTGTTAAACCATGCTGTCTTCCTCTTTTCTGTCTTTTCTTTAAATAAAATTTTATTTTAATTGTGATTCTCATGAAAAAAAAAATCCCTTCTGTGTCCAAGCTCATTGTTGTAGGCACCATGTCAATCCATCTCATTAAAAATATTTCTTATCGTGTATCAATCAGATTTATGAAAATTTACATATCATTTTAGTGTCTACAAATTTGTCCCAAATTGAGTTTTGTAAGATATTGACTAGCACAATTTATTGCTATTTCATTACTTGGCTACCACATGTTCCAGCTTACTCATGTTACAATAAACTGTGCAAAAGAGGTAGAGTCAAAAAACGAAAAGGGACAAACTTATTAAGCCTTTCTTAAGCTGAAGGAACTTAAGAACTCAAGGGACAATATTTACAGATGTTCTGCGAAGCATATTGAATGATCCATGAAGCACCAAAAGAAGATGGAAGAAGTACATAGTTATTGTACCAAAAAGAACGACTGACACTGAAGAATTTCATGAAACAGCATATGATCAAGAAGCAATGGTGATGAAGGAGGAAGTTCAAGCTGCTCTGAAGGAAGTGGCAAAAAATAAGGCCCCAGAAATTGATGGAATAGCAAATTACATATTTCAGCAAACAGATGCATCCCTGGGAGTCCTCACCAGGTTGTGCCAAGAAATCTAGGCGACAGCTATCTGGCCAACTAATTAAAGAGATCCACATTTATTCTCAATTCCCAAAGAGGAGATCCAACAGAATGTGGGTATTATTGAACTATACCACTAATATTACACACAAGCTAAAGCTTGCTGAAGATAATAATAAAAACCCCCAATAACCCTGAAATAATACATCGACAAGTGATACAACAACCTGCTGAAATAACGGCTGGATTTTGAAGAGGTTGTGGCACTAGGGACATCGTTGCCAGTGTCAGATGGACCTGGATGAAAGCAGAGACTACCAGAATAATGTCTATTTGTATTTTATTGACTATGGAAAGGCATTTGACCATGTGGATCAAAACAAATTGTGGCTTATAGTGAGAAAATGGGAGTCCTAGAACACCTGATTGTGCTCATGTGAAACCTCTACGTGGAATAGGAGGCAGTCATCAGAACAGAACGAGGAAACAATGCATTGTTTAAAATCAAGACAGGAATGAATTAGGGATGTATCCTTTTTTCATACATTTTCAGCCTATATGTGGAACAGATCGTTCAGGAATCTGGACATTATGGAAAAGAATGTATCATTAGTATTGGAGGAAGATCCAACAGCCTGAGTTATGCAGATGGCACAACCTTACTCTCCGAAACTGAGGAGGACCTGAAACATTTACTGCATAAAGTCAAGGACTGAAATATTCAATATTGATTACATCTCAGCATCAAGAAGACAAAGATTATTACAATTGGACAGATTGGCAGCACCATGGTAGATGGAGAAGATACTGATGTGATTAGCAATTTGGTCTTGCTCAGAACCACAATCAACACTCTTGACACCAGTAGTCAGGAAATAAAAACTTGAGCTACTCTGGGAAAATCTACTGTGAGGGACCTCTCTAGAATGAAAAAGAGCAACAATGTCAGCCTAGAGATTGTGATGTACCAGATATATGCCACCATCTTCTCAATTACTTGCTTTGCATTTCAGAGCTGTACAAGGACTAAAGATAACAGAAGAAACATATCTATGTTTTTGAGTTGTGGTGCTGGAGAAAAAATATTGAACGTACCATGGACTGTCAAGAGAACAAACAGATCTGTCTTGGAGAATGTAAAACCAGGTTGCTCCTCGGAGACAAAGATTTGGAAGCTCTGTGTCATATACTTGGGCATATTTCTAGGAGGGATCAGTCCTCAGAGAAAGATGTCAAGCTTTGAAAGGAGAAGGCTTAGCACAGGAAAGGAAGACTCTGAATGAGATGGATTGAGACAGTGACTGGAGCAATGGGGGCAGGTATGTCAGCAACAGTGAGATTGACTCAAGACAGGGCAGGGTTCAAAGATATTGCTCATAGGGTTGCCATGAGTCATAGTCAAGTTAATGGAACAAAAAAAACCCAACAACAGTAATTATGCTTATACTACCACTAAAGTGTATTCCACATTGATGTAATTATAGTCTTTACAGACTCTGAATATTTCACTGGAGCACCTAGAAGCCAAAGCAAAGAAGAAGCCAGGAACTTAAAGAACTGAACAGAAGATTCCAAAGGAGAGCTTGGACTGACAAAGCAAAGTGTTATATTGAAATGTGCAAAGAACTGGAGTCAGAAAACCAAAAGGGACAAACTCCCTTGGAATTTCTTAAACTAAAAGAACCAAAGAGGAAATTCAAACATCAATTTGCAAAACTTAAGGAATATTGCATGGCCCAGGACGAATCAAAATAATATAGAAGGAGTACACAGAGTCACTGTACCAAAAGGAATTGGTTGACTCAGAAAAATTGAATGAAACAACTAATGACCAAGAGATAATGGTAATGAAGGAGGAAGTTCAAGCTACTCTGAAGGAATTGACAGAAAACAAGGCACCAGTAATTTATAGAATACCTATTTGACCTATTTCAACAAAGCATGTTCAGTCCTGAACATGCTTACTAGACTATGCCAAGAAATCTGGAGGATAACCACCCGGCCAACTGATATGAAGAGATTCATGTTTATTCCCATTCCAAAAATAGGTGATCTTATAGAGTGTAGAAATTAGTGAACAATATCACTAATACCACTTTCAAGCAAAATTCTACTGGAGAGCATCCAAAAATTATTTCAACAGTACACTGACAGAACTACCAGAAATGCAAGAAAAGGCTGGGGCATTAGGGATCTCATAAAAAATATCACATGCAGCTTTGCTATAAGCCAAGACTCCCTGCATTTCATTGACTAAACAAAGGCATTTGATTGTGTGGATTACAACAAATTGTGGGTAAACTTGAGAAGAGTTAGAATCCTAGAACATCTGATTGTGTGCATGCAAAACCTATACCTGGACCATGAGGATTTGTCAGAGTATGTTTCAAAATCAGAAAATGAATACATCAGAGATACATATTGCCACCGTATCTTAACACTCTATATGCAAAACAGGTCATTCTGGAGGCTAAACTTAAGGAGATGAATTGTGGCATTTCAGGATTATAGAAAGACTTATGCAGATGACATGACCTTGGTTGCTGAAACTGAGGAGGACCTGAAGCATTTGCTGAAGAGGTTCAAGGACTGTTGCCTGCAAAATGGGTTGAAGCTCAATATCAAGAAGACAAAGAGTCTTACCACTGGGTCAATTCTCAGCTTCATAGATGTAGATGGAGAACAGATAGAGATTTTTCTAAAATTTCTGCTTAGTTGGTTCTACAATAAACACTGTCAGCACCAGCAGTCAGGAAACCAAAAGACAAATTGCACTGGGAAAAATTTGCTGTGAGGTACCTCCCTAGAGTTCCAAAGAGCAACGATGTCAATCTAGAGACTAAGGTGTGCTTATCCAGCAGTACATCAAAGAGCTGGACAAGGCAAAGAGGACAGAAAAAGAATTGATGCTTTTGAGTTGTGGTTCTAGAGAAGACTATTGACTATATTATGAACTGCCAAGAGAACTGACAGGTCTGTCCTAGAGAGGGTGAATTCCTCCCAGGAGGAAAGGATTTTAAGGCTCTTTCTCACATATTTTAGACATGTTGCCAGGCCACACCAGTCGTTGGTGAAGGACATAATGCTTAGAAAGGTGGAGGGACAGCACAGGAGAAGACGACTCTGGATAAAATGAATTGGCACAGTAACTGGGGTAATGAGGATAGGTGTGTCACAGACAGTGAGACTGGCCCAGGATAGTGCGGGGTTCAGAGCTATTGTCACTATGAGTCATTGTCGACTTAACAACACATAATAACAATGTTTAATAGGGTTATATAATTGTTTAAATACTTTATATCCTTTGATTTTACAAAGGGAGGAATGTGAAATTCCTTATCTTTGGTAGTGGAATCGTGTATTTCTTCTTTTAATTTCCTCAGTTTATGTTTGCTTAGTTTCAGCTTTTTATTCAGTACAAATAACATTAGAATTATGATGTCTTCCAGGAGAAATTAGCTTTACCATTATGAAAAGACTGTTCTTTTTAAAAAAAATTTTTTAATTTTTT
>NW_006400062.1:1229099-1229914 GCF_000299155.1 Elephantulus edwardii
GGTATTATGATTTTAAAATATATCTACATTTTAAAGTAGGTTATAATGTATGCTAAATTATTGCAATTATGGTAATATGTGTTTACATCTTCTCTGTTCTTTAATGTTTCTCTCATTCATGGAGAAATATCAGAGGAAGTAGCATATCACTGTGGTAAAAGATTGTTGTTTTTTTAAAAAAAAGTGTTGATCAGAACTTAACAACATATGAATGAGTTGCAAATGATCTTTTGGGTAAACAAAACCTTTTTGCTATAAAACTTAGAATTTAAATTCAATGACAATGCTAGAAAGAAGATAGAACAGGATTGTCGTCATTGTTAAGTGCCACTGTCAAGTTGAGTATGTATGATTCATAGTGAATTGAACCTTATTTTATTCTGTCATCCTCGTTCTTTCTGACACACGTGAGCCCATTGCTACAGTCACTCTGTCAGTTCATCACATTGCGGGTCTTTCTCTCTTTCACTAACTTCCACTTTTCGAAGCAAGATATTCCTTTCCAAGGAATAGCCTCTTCTAGTAACATGTCCAAAGCATAAAAGATGAGGGAATGGGGGAATGCTGAAAGAGGATGAGCTAAAATGGTCATGATTTCTTCTGAAGCAAGCAAGAAAGTTAGAGTGGAATGAGTATATGTGTCTTCACCTAAAAGTTTATGAATATGAATGATGGGTATGTTTAAGATCATTATATTTCTATTTTGCGGTCTCTAAGTTAAGGATTCCCATTCTTCTCAGAGTCAGCCATAGTTTGTTATGATCTACACAGTCAAATGCCTTTGCATAGTCAATGAAACACAGATAGACATTCCT
>NW_006400062.1:1238977-1239818 GCF_000299155.1 Elephantulus edwardii
TGTACCGTCAAATCAGATCTGACTGGTACAGGAGGAGATTGCCCCTCCTTACCCGGCAGAGCATCTGGTGGATTCGAACCGTGCACCTCTGGGATTGCAGTTGCAGCTTCTTGCCACTAGGCCACCAGAGCTCCCCGAAAAGACTGTACTTGTCTCTATTAATATTTTATTCTTGCTGTCGACTTTGTCTAATACTTATATAGCCATAACATTGTTTATTTTTGTTGTTGTTAGCTACCACTCAGTCAAGTACAACCCATAGTGGTCCTATGAACGACAGATCTGAAACCTGTCTTATCCTGTGCTTTCCTCACAATTCCTGACACACTCAAGTCCATTGTAGCAGTCATTGTGTCAACTCATCTTGTCAAGGATCTTTCTCCCTTTCGCCAACTCTCCATGTTTCCAAGCATGATCTCTCCAGGGACATAATAGCCATAATTGCTGTTATTGTTGTTATGTGCCGTCAAGTTGCTTACGACTCATAGCGACCCTATGTACAACAGCCCTAAACCCTGCTCTATCCTGTGCGAATCGCATGGCCTCTGACACACCCATCCCGATTACCCCAGTCACTGAATCAATCCACCTCATAGAGGGCCTTCCCCTCCTGAGCTGTCCCTCTACCCTACCACGCATGATGTCCATCTCCAAGGATTGATCACAAACAAATGCATCTTCTTTACTTTATCCTAGTTTTCAATCTAAATTGTTTGTTTGTATTTAAAGTATGGGTGCTTTAAATAACATAGAGTTAGGATTTTTCCCTTTGTACTATCTAATTTAACAGTCTCTACCCTGGAGGAGGAACAGTTGTAAGCAGACCTTAGTGATTGGAACA
>NW_006400062.1:1243623-1248420 GCF_000299155.1 Elephantulus edwardii
TGAGTCACAAGCGACTCAATGGCACATTACAACAACAATAACAACAACAGTCATTTGAATTGTGGAGGAGCCAGTTCTCATTCGTAATGGAAGTTGCTCTGGCCACTTGGTCAGTGGTGAGAGTGGGCTGATATTCTCACCTTGGAGCCTATGAGAGCTTACCTCTATGAATCTGGAGAAAGAACGAAAGCTACACAAGTGTACAGGACTCTCATTCATAGGGTTTCTGTGAGTCACCTATGACTCGATGGCATTTAACAACAACAGCAACAACATAGAGAGTTCAGTTGTCATCGTCGACAGAAAGTGATGCTTTCAAGCCAAGGGTGGGTTACTTTAATCCGTGGCCCTCAGGCCTGTTTTTAATTATTTTTGGTCAAACATTGTTCTAGGTCATATAGCCCTGGTCTGTCCACTTGCTGTACAGAGGTAATTCACGGCTGCTGTGATGCTGAACACTGTGACACTGATGTGTCAAATGCAATAATGGTCAGCCATGGTGGACAGTGTTTGATGGATTTCCACAATTACCAGAAACCCTATGAATTTGGAGAGGACTTTCATTTATGGGTCATTGTGAGTCACCTATGACTCGACGGCACTTAACAAAAACAACAACCCTGTAATTCGAATATTTAAACAACTTCCTTTTTTATGTGAGATCGAAAAGGTAATGTTTCACTTAATTTTCATTTAATCCCTTCTATAGATTTTAGATATTGTGGTTAATGTGTACCATTGAGTTGGGATGAAATCATACCTGATCCTCCATCAGATTTTCTGAGGCAGTAAATTGTATGGGAGGAGATTGCCCATCTTTCTTTCACAGAGAAGCTATGTGGAATTCTTTCCACATACCTTTGAGTTGGCAGCACTGTTCCCTACCACTAACTCACCAGTTGTCTGATGAATCCTGTCTGAAAGGAGAGAATAATAGAAAAATATCTATTTGTATTTTATTGAATATTCAACATAATTTTGTGGATCATAATACAGCATGGATAATATTGAAAAAAATGGAAATTTCAGAACACTTAATAGAGCTTGTGTTAAATCTACACCTAGAACAAGAAGCCATTGTCTAAATGGAACAAGGGAGCACTGCATGGTTTAAAATCAGGAAAAGTATGCATCAAAGATGTATCCTTTCTCCATACCTATTCAAGGTGAATACTGAGCTAATAATTCATTAAGCTGGTCACTATGAATAAGGAATGTGACATTAGGAACAAAGAGTCATAAACATCTTGTCATATGCAACTCACATAGCCTTGCTTGCTGAAAGTGAGTTGGACTTGAAACACTTGTTGCAAAAAATCAAGGACTACAGCATTCAGTGAAATGAATCATTGGAAAAGCTCAATATCAGCTGTGAACACTAGACCAGGTGCTGATTGTGGGCAGACAACCAACTACTCTTATGTAAGTTCAAGCTGAAGTTGAAGAAAATTAAGTCATATCCACTGGAATAAAAATTTGACCTTAAGTCTATCACACTAAAATTTCACCCTCTCAAGAACAGATTTGTGGCCTTTTAACAACAATGAATGAAGACCAAAAGAGGTGTGGGAGGATAACAAGAATATCATCCATGAAGAATGCAAAAGGTCATTGCAAAGGCAGAAGGGGAAGAAAAAAACAAGACAGATGTCAGACTAGACTCTAAATATTGCACCAGAGAACCACGAAGCCAAAACAAAAAGAAGAAATCAAGAATATAAGGAGCTGAACAGAAGATGTCAAAGGGCAACTCCGGAAGACAAAGCAAAGTATTATAATGAAATTTGCAGAAGGCTGGAGTTAGAAAATCAAAAGGGCCGAACTTGCTCAGCATTTCTTAAGCTGAAGGAATTGAAGAACAAATTCAAGCTATGAGTTGCAATACTTAATGATATTTTGGGCAAAATATTAAATGTTCCAAGAAGCATTAAAAGATGGAAAGGGCAAACAGAATCACTACCAGAATGATTTTGCTGACACAGAAGAATTTAAGAAACAACTTATGAGCAAGAGCCTGTGGTGATGAAGGAAGAAGTTCAAGCAGCTCTGAAAGAACTGACAAGAAACAAGGCTCCAGGAATTGATGGCATACCAATTGATATATTTCAACAAACAGATGCTGCCCTGGATATGCTCACCATGTTGTGCCTAGAAATCAGAAGGACAACTACCTGGCCAACTGACTGCCAGAGATCTATATTTGTTCACATTCCAAAAATAATATGACCCTACAGAGTGCAGAAATTATCAAACAATATCATTAATACCATATACAAGCAAGATTCTGCTGAAAATTATAAAAAAATGGCTGGAGCAGAGAACTGCCAAATGTCCAGGCTGGGTTTAGAAGAGGTCATGGTACTAAGTATATTATAGCTACTGTTAGATGGATCTTGGCTGAAAGCAAGAGTACCAGGGAAATGTCTATCTGTGTTTCATGGACTATGCAAAGGCATTTGACTGTGTGGATCATAACGAACTGTGGACGACTCTGAGAAGAATGGGAATCCCAGAACATTTGATTGTGCTTATGCAAAACCTATACTTGGAGCAGGAAGCAGTCATCATAACACAGCAAGAAGACACTGTTTGTTTCAAAGTCAGGAAGGGTATATGCCAGGGATGTATCCTGTCACCATATTTTTCAATCTATATGCAGAAAGATGATGTGGGAGGCTGACCTATAAGAGGAGGATTGTGCCATCAGGATTGGAGGAAGCCTCATTAATAACCTCTGTTATGCAGGTGACACAACTCTCCTTGCTGGAATGGAGGAGGACCTGAAGTGCTTGCTGCAGAAAGTCAAGGACTGCAGCCTTCAATATGAATTGAAGTTCAACATCAAGAAAACAAAGATCTCACTTCTGGGCCAACTGAGAGCATTATAATAGATGGTGAAAAGATTGAGACTGTTAAAAGCTTTAGTTTGCTTGGCTACACAATCAACACTCTTGGTGCCAGCAGCCAGGATATCAAAAGAAAAACTGCATTGAAAAAAATCAGCTGTCAGGAACCTCTCCAGAGCCCTGAAGAACAACCATGTCAGCCTGAAGACTAGGGTGTGCCTAATCCAGGCCATACTCTTTGTAATCACTTGCTATGCATGAAAGCTGGACAATGACTAGGGATGATGATGATAGAAAGAGAAATGACAACTCTGAGGTGTGTTGCTGGAGGAGAGTATTGAATATACCACGGACTGCCAGAAGAACAAAGAGGCTTGTCCCGTAGAGGGCGAAACCAGGCTGCTCCTTGGAGGAATGGATTCTGAGGCTCCATCTGACATAATTTGGGCATATTGCAAAGAAAGACCAGTCTTTGGAGAAGGACATCATACTTGGAAGGGTGGAGGGACAGAGAAAGAGGAGAAGGCCATTGATGTCCAGTGACTGAAGTAGTGAGGGTAGTTGTGTCAGAAACAGTAAAGTTGGCACAGCACAGAGTAGGTTCAGGGCTATCATACACAGGGTCACTGTGAGTAACTCAAGTGACTTGCCTACACACAAAAAGAACAACAGTATTCAATATGGACTGTATCTTATTAGTTCCTGTTCTCTTCTTCAGCATTCATCCCTCTGAGCTTGCTTGTTGCCCTATTCTCTGCTCACCCCATTTCAGTTCTCCCTTTTCCCCACCTTGCTTCAGCCTTCATTGTATTCTGTTGCTGTTGTTCCTTGGAAGCAGCAGCTCTCCTCCCTGCCCTAGTCCTGCCCCCGCCTCCAGCAGCAGACATGAAGATGAACACAGTTCAGAGGAGTTGGCGTGGATTTTTTGGTTCTGTGGGCTCCGTGGCACTGAATTCTTCTGTGAAGTGGATGAAAAGTACATCTAGGAGGGGTTCAACCTCATAGGCTTCTATTAGCAGGTGCTCCACTATTGACAAGCTCTAGACATGATCTTGGACCTGGAACCTGATGAAGAGCTGGAAGACAACCCCAACCAGTGTGACCTGATTGACCAGGTGGCTGAGATGCTGTATCCTCACCATTCATGGCTTCGCCCAGATGCTGGAAAAGTACCAGGAGGGAAACTATAGCTACTGTTCCTGTGTACTGTGGGAACCAGCCAATGCTTCCTATTAGCCTGTCAGACATCTCTGGTGAGGCCATGGTGTAACTCTACTGCCCCAAGTGCATGGATGTGTACAAACCAAAGTCATCGAGGCATCACCACTCAAAGGGTGCCTATTTCTGGCACTGGCTTCCCCCACGTGTTCTTCATGGTGCATCCTAAGTACTGGCTCAAGTGATCTGCCAACCAGCTTCTGCCCAGGCTGTATGGTTTCAAGATCCACCCAATGGTTGGCCAGCTGAAGCTTTAAGTAGCCAGCAACTTCAAGATCTCAGTCAAGATGATTCATTGATTCTCCACCCTACCTGTCTCCCTGTCAATCACACCCCTCTACGTTTTCTGGCATGATTTCAGGAATCCTCCATGGGTTTTAATTTAAACTAAAGAAGTCATTATTGTTATAAGAATATAAAATAAAGTGGAAGAAAAGGCAAAAAAAATGATTGAATTTCAAGGTCAAGAAAACAAAGATTGTTACCACTGTATCCATACCAACATCATGATAAATGAAGAAAAAATTGAGATTGTCAACAACTTCATCTTACTTGGATCCACAATTAACCCTTGGGACCAGCAGTCAGGAAGTCAGGAGGCATATTGCACTGAGAAAGTTTGCAGTTAGGGTCCTCTCCATGTTAAGGATTATGGCATGTCTGATTCAGGCCATGGACTTTTTGATCTCTTGCTCCTTCTGTGAGATGAACAATGAATAAAGACAACAAAAAA
>NW_006400062.1:1248695-1250293 GCF_000299155.1 Elephantulus edwardii
TAATGTGTCAGGAAGTGTGATGATGGTACAGGATAGGACAGTGTTCAGATCTGGTTTTCACATGATCACTTTGAGTTAAATTTGACTCAACTGTACCTAACAACAAAAAAAATTGTCTTAGATGTGGATTTCATATCAGCATGAAGAAAACAAAGGTCTGTGCCACTGAGCCAAGAGGCATGACAACCGTATGGAGGAAGGATTAAAGCTGTGAATGATATCATCTTACTTGAATCAACTCTCAATACCTGTGATGTCAGCAATTAGGACATCAGAAGACTTATTGCAGTAGGCAAGACTGCTATCAGAGATATCAATGAGTCATCTTGAAGAGTAAGGTGCACCTGATTCAGGCCCTAACCTTTTTGATCGCTTGCCATATATCAGAGAACTGGGAAGTGACTAAGGATTATAGAAGAAGAGTTTATGTTTTTGATTCGTAGTGTTGGAGAAGAGTATTCACTATCCCATGGACGGCCAAAGGACAAACAAATATGACTTGGAGAAGGGGCTCCTAAAGTGTTAATTGGAGGCAAAGTTGATGAAGCTTCATTTCTTATACTTTAAACACATTACATGGGTAGATTATTCCTTGGAAAGAGACATCAAGCTTAGAAAAGAGAGACTTCAGCAAATTAGAGGAAGACCTCCAATGAAAAGGGTTGACAACAGCAATGAGCTCAAGTACGTCAGAGATGATGAGGATGGTACAGGATAGGACAGAGTTCTGGTCTGATTTGTAGTGAGTCTATGAACAGCTGCGCTGAACCCTGCCATATCCTGGGTCGTCTTTATCGTGTCTGAGACTCTTGAGCCTATTGCTGAAATCACCGTGCCAATAAATCTCTTGGGGATATTCCTGTTCTTTACTGACCCACCATCTTTCTAAGCATGATGTCCCTTTTCAAGAAATAGCTTCGCCTAGCTAAATGTCCAAAATATAAACGATGAAGCTTCACTCTCTTTGCCTCCAAGGAAGACTCTGGCTGCGCTTTTTTTTTTTTTAAAGACATACCTGTTTTTACTTTTGGTAATCTATGCGATAGTCAGTAAATAGTGCTATGATGGCATAGTGGTAAGATATTGCGTTGCAATCCCCAGGGCATGCAATTGGACTCCACCATCTTGCTTAGCAGTTGAAGGATGAACAATTTCCTTCTGTTATTTACTGCCTCTGAAAATCCACTGGCAGATCAGCTGTAGGTTGGTTCTGACTCTATTGTGTGCAACAACCATCAACAATACAGAATATTCCCTTAGAACAAAAGACAACATGCTAAAGTAGAAAATTGGACCTTATATTAATATAGTATAAAGCACAATAGTAATGTTTAATATAGAAGTGCGTATCTTTTGTTAGTATAAATGATTGTTTTTTTACAGGATGGGAATATGTGTATTTCAATATTTTCCATACCAACCCATTTAAGTCAAAGATAAATGATTATACATGCCACAGCACATATATTAATGCATGATAAGACAACCAAAAAGCAGAATTTAATTTAAAAAATCTATCTCCTGGATGGATGGTGAAGAGATTGAGATTGTTCACAGCTTTAGTTTGCCTGGCTTCACAGTCCACACTCTTGGCACCA
>NW_006400062.1:1250863-1261591 GCF_000299155.1 Elephantulus edwardii
GCACATAACAACAACAACATTTCCTCTTCATCACTATAATATCAATTTATGAATCCCACTGTGGAAAAGTGAACTTCATTCTTTAAGAAGATTTTTGAAATTAATTAATTTACCTTTTATGTAATTTTTTATATTAAAAAAGGAATACTTAAGTCTATGACTTGTTCATGTTGTCAGGAGAAGGTTGTTGTTGTTATTGTGTGCCACTGAGTTGGAACTGACCCTCCAGGAGATTTTTAAAGGCAATTAATTACATAGGAGGAGAATACCCATCTTTCTCCCATGGAGGATTTGGCAGACTGGAACCGCTTACCTTTTGTACATGTAGCATAGTTTCTCAACAGTAGGCCACCAGAGCTTAAAAATTCCGAGGGTCAGTGAAAGAGAGGAAGATCCTCAAAAAGATGAATCAAATCAGTGACTCAAGTTTATCAGAGATGATGAGAATGAGACAGAATAAGACAGGGTTCAGAACTGCTGTTCATAAGGTCACCATGAATTGTAGTCTCCTCAACAGCAACTAACAACAACATGACTTATACAAAATCATATCACCCAACTCTTCTGACTCTGTTGAGTTCTTCTATGTTATATGCTGAGTGAAATATCTCAGTCACAAAAGGACAAATACTGCATAGTGCCACTGTTGTAAAATGGGACTGACATCAGGGTTGGGGGTATACTGAGAAAGAGTGGATAAATTATGTATAATGCATTGAAAGAGATGAGGGAGAGAACTGTTTAAAAGCAATATATGATTGGGTATATTGATCTTGATGAGACTCCAGAATGAAGCCTACATAGTGGAGTGGACTGGGGTTGGGGGGAGATTGTATACCAGTGAAATAATTTTTCTTTTACTTTTCAAAGAGAAGAGTGAAGTAGGGTAGGGGAAGGGATGGGCAGGGAGAAAAATGCAACAATGAATGAATGGAAATCCAAAGTCTCTGTAAATGTTCGTTAAAATTAATAGTAAAAAATAGAATAAAAATTGTATTAATAAAATAAATTCTAAAATACAAAATTAATAAAAAATAAGTAAGATCAATGGCAGATAAACTTTAAAATATACAATTTATAAACATATTTACCAAAAATATGAGTTCAAAATATAAAAAAGGAAATTCTTTGAGAACATCCACTTTTATTTTTATTTCTTATAGTGTACCAAACTTAAAGAAAGAAATTTGGTTTTGTGCAATCTGTTAGAACTGAAGAATACTTTGGCTTCTTTGTGAAAATAAAAAAAAAAAACACAACAGGTGAACATAAACAATAAAAGTTGTGTGTTATGCTATAGGGAAACATATAGAGTAGAATAGGATGGAAGAAACGTGTTTTCACTACATATATTTAACATTGCATAAAATTTACAATTTTATTTTTATTAAGATATCCTTATGGTGTATAAAACAGCAATAACTACATTAGTGAAATCTTTTCTGTAGCCCCCACTCTCTTTTGTCACCCTTTTGGGTGAGTAAAATTTGGGAATTGAATTAAATTTAATGAATGAGCCTAATTCAGGCCAGGAGGCTATTCTTCTAGTGAAAGTATATCTGAATGCCTTGAACCCATTTGAAAAGACATGCAAAGAAACATTTATTTCAGAAAGTTCAGAAAGAAGTGACAGAGACAATTTTTCTCAGTCTCCATTGGGAAGCATTCCCTAAAGTATAACAATTTTGGGGAAATGATACCCTGAAAATTATAGAAAAAAAAAATTCTGTACAGAAAAATCAAGACTTGCTTACAAATTCTGCCTAAATTGTAAATGAGCACCAATTATTTCTGCTCATATGAATTTCTGAACTCATTGAATTAGGAATTTACCATCTATCAGCACAATTTTTGAAGTTATTATTTACAGAAATCTATCATGATTTTCTATGAAAAATTTTAAAAAAATTTCTTTTCTTGGGTATAATATTTTAGTTGATAGTAGATCATTCCATAGAGGTTTTTCAAGTCCCTCTCAACAATACAATAATGAATACACTTTAAGAATATCAACTGAGAACAATAGTTAAAAACAAGCCTATCAGATCAAACGCTTACATAAAATATCTAGAGTGTACACTGTTACTACAGGTTTTATGGAAAGTGTTACAAACCATCTAAAACATAATCTCTAAAGGCACCATCTAGTTTAGACAAGACAAAGGGACATGAAATCACAGTTACGGTGTGTATACAACAGGTTTTTTCCGTCTCCAGTCAGTTTACTAGCCAGGCATGTGGAACTTTGATTGGAGGGAAATAGGCTTAGGTTGTTTCCTTTTTATTCTCCAAGATAAATTGTACTTTCATCCGTGACAATCAATGAAGGAACAACTTGCCTCTTTCTAGGGTGAAAAGAATGCAACTTGTAATTTTGCTCTAGTTTGTGAAATACGTTTTTCCTTCTTGTTATATTTTAAAAACGTGTGTTTGGCATTTCAGCGGTAAAGTTAAAAAGAGAAAGGTCAGAGTGGGATTGGAATTTAGGTGACAAGGTCATCTGAAATAAACCAAGAGAATTTTGGTCTTTAAACACTAAAAGACTGAGAAAGATGACTCAGATAATAAGAAGCAAAACTTTTGGGATATTATCCTGAAGATACATTTACAACTAACATAGTTACTTGCCTAATATTACAAAATTGGTTTGAAAAAGAAAACTGTTTTGGCTAGAGTAAAAATATACAGCCTATCAACTGAAAAATTTTAGATATTAGTGAATTTAACCTGTTTAAAGTTTGAGATAAATTAAGGAAGGTATTATTTCCTGAAAACATTTTTAGTTCTACTTATTTTACTCCTTATTGACAATAGGATTGTAATTATTATTTTGAAAAGACGATTTTTTTCTTTTTTCTTTTGTTTCTAAGATCCTATTTCTCAACTCAGAATCTTGTAAATAGTTTCTGACATACTAAAAACACCCTTGATCCTACTCTCAGACAGCCCTGGAAACCTAAATGAATGGTGTTTGGTGATCTCAGTTCAGTCCCCTGTAAATGTCCACATCACAAAACCACAACCCTTAATTGTAGGTGATTGATTATCTCTGTTTAGGTTAAACTCAGGTGTGAGTCAGCCAGAAGACTTTATTACCCTCTATTCCAGTGAGGGTGGTCTTGCCAGGTCAAAGTCGAGGTCAATAATAGGGCAGAAAGGTACTAGTTTTGCCAGTAATCAGTCTGACTCTTTGCAAGAACAAAGAATTTCACTCCTCAGAGAGTCGGTTTGCTCAATGTAGTCATCACTAACACTAAAATGTTACACTGAACGCAATTAATATATTCAGCCAAATCAGAACCATTTCATTGACCATGATTTGCTTACTTCATTTAGACAGTATAATGTTAAATATTACTTAAAGTTTATTTTAATAGTAGAAAACTGGCATAAGTGAATTTATTAATGAAAGTATTTTTAAAACAAAAGTTCTTAATTTTGAAAGCAGCTTTAAATAGAGAAAGTTTCATTGAAATAAGATTTTTAAATTTAAACCTAGAGTAATAACACTTACATGAAATACTTATCAGTAGTTTCTTCTAATTAGGAATTTTATTTTTAAAGTTCAAATTAAAAATAAAAAATTTCTATATACTTGAAATATTAATGCTTGAAATATAGTTAATTATTATTCATAATAGAGGATTTCAGATTTTGAAACTAGAGAAAAAGAAAAAGACTTATTGACTCTGACTTATATGCTAGTTCCACATTATTTTAATGGGAAATTATAATAATAAACAGTTATTTAAGGGGTACATAAAAAATCAAATGTTAAAATTAAAAATATATCTCTTCATTAAATGCTTTTGTATGACTTTAAAAAGTGCTTTATAAAAAAAGTGCACTATGAACTAGAAGTTATCATATAAATGATTCATTATTAAGTTGAAACTGACTCATAGTTTACTGTCCATTGGACTGCGAATTGCACAGGAAGTAATTACTAGTGGTTTCTCTTGTAGAGTTGATGGTAGATTCAGACTTCCAGGGTGCAAATTGTTACAGATGATACTGTTGTTGTTAGGTGCCATTGAGTCAAGTGTGACGAATACTGATCCTATGAACTAAAGATCTGAAACCTGTTCTATAACTATCGTCATTTCTCTAATGTGCATAGAGTTTCCAGGGGCATGTTGTTTAGGAAGTGGATACCAATACCATCCTTAGTGTATTCCTGGAGAAAATGAAAACAAAAATACCTCTTGTGTGCCTGGCACAGCAAGTGTCACTTCCTTTCAATCTCTGCCTGAGGCACAACCAGTCCACAGCTGAGCCCAATGGTCACCAAGGCTGTGCCAATTCTGCTCACCCTCTTTCAGGTAAAAAAACAAACAACAACAACAAAAAAAAACCAACCCCAAAACAACAAAATTCAAAACCAAACAGATGGAGGTAATAGAATTGGCATCTGATGTGATATTGAGCTCTCTAAATTCTCTGACATTTCAGTGATTTTTCTAACAAATATTTTAACAAATGAACACTTCTAATTGGGCAATAAACAGTAATGTACCATACTAGTGAGAAAATATATATCTAGGTCAAGAAGGTGTTGTTAGAAAAAAACAAGAAAAAACCAACACACCCCAAACCAAACCAAAAGAAAAACAAGAAAACACAGCATGGCATACTTATTCAATCTGTATGCTGAGCAAATAATCCATGAAGCCAGACTCTATGAAGAAGAATGTGGCACCAAGATAGAGGAAGACTCATCAACATTCTGCATTATGTAGATGACCTAGCCTGCTTATAGTGAGGAGGATATGAAACTCCTGTTGCAGAAGAAAAAAATACTGCAGCGTTTTTATGTATTGCATCTCAAAATCAAGAAAAAAAATCCTCGTCACAGAATCAATTACCAATAATAGGACAGATGGAGAAAGAATTGAAGCTGTCAATGATTTAATCTTGTTTGGATCACAATCAATACTCTTGTAAGCAACAATCAGGAAATAAGGAGACATATTACATTGGGCAAGATCATTGTCAAGGACCTCTCCAAAATTCTGAAAATCAATGATTCCGGTTCGAAGACTGTGGTGTACCTAATTCAGTCTTCTTCTTCTCAATCACCTGCTATACATCAGAGAGCTAGACAATGAATAAGAATAACGGAAGAGCTTATGACTTTGGGTTGTGGTACTGGAGAAGAGTACCGAATATCCCATGGACTGTCAAAAGAACAAACAGACATGAAAAAGTCCTTCCAAATTGCTTCTTGGAGACAAATATGGTGAAGCTTCCTCTTTCATATTTTGGACATGTAGACAGAAGAGGATCTTGCTCATGAGGATTTCATGAAAGAACATATGAGCGAGCAAGAGCCTATGGTGGTAAAGGAAGAAGTTCAAGCTGCTTCAAAAGAATTGGTTTTAAAATAAGGCCCCAGGAATTGATAGCATAAAAATTGACATATTTCAACTAACAGATGCTGCCCTAGATGTGGTCACCAAGCTGTGCCAAGAAATCTGGAGGACAACCACATGGCCAACTGACTAGAAGACATCTCTATTTGTTATCATTTCAAAGAAAGGTGATACAACACTGTGGAAATTATCAAATAATATCAATGATATCACATGCAAGCAAGATTCTGCTGAAGATTATCTAAAAATGACTGGTACAGCACATCAACCAAGAACTGCCAGAAGTCCAGGTTCGGTTTAGAAGGGGTCGTGGTACTAGGGATATTGTAGCTAATGTTAGATGGATCTTGGCAGAAAGCAGAGAGTATCAGAGGAATGTCTCTCTGTGTTTCATTGATTATTCAAAGGCGTTTGACTGTGGGATCACAACAAACTGTGGCTGACTCTGAGAAGAATGGGAATCCCAGAACATTTGATCATGCTAATGTGAAACTTATACATGCACCAGGAGGCAGTTGTCAGAGCAGAGCAAGGAAACACTGGATGGTTCAAAATTGGGAAGGGTGTATGCCAGGGATGCATCCTATCTCCATACCTTCTCAATCTATATGCAGAACAGTTTCTCTGGGAGGCTGGGCTCTATGTGGCATCAGGATTGGAGGAAGATTCATAAAAAATCTGCGTTATGCAGATGACACAACCCTGCTTGCTAAAACTGAGGAGGACCTGAAGCACTTGCTGCAGAAGGTTAAGGACTGCAACCTTCAGTACGAATTGAGGCTCAATATAAAGATAAAAAGTTTCTCACCACTGGGCCAATTGGCAGCATCAAGATAGATGCTGAAGAGATTGAGATTGTAAATAGCTTTAGTTTGCTTGGTTCCACAATCAACACTCTTGGCACCAGCAGCCAGGAAATTAAAAGATGTATTGCAATGGGAAAGGCTGCTGTTAGATAATTCTCCAAAGTACTTAAGAGCAATGATGTTACTCTGGAGACTAAGGTGCATCTGATACGGGCTATGATCTTTGCAATCACTTTCTTTGTGTCAGGAATCTGGACAATTACTAGGGAGGATAGAAGATAATTGATGTCTCTGAGCTGTGGTGTTGGAGAAGAGTATTAATTATACCATGGACGTATAAGAAAATGAGCAGGTTTGACCTAGAGAGAGTTGAACCTGGCTGCTTCTTGGAGGCAAGGATTCTGAAGTTTTGTCTGACAAACTTTGGAAACGTTGCAAGGAGGGACCACTCCTTGGAGAGGGATGTCATGCTTGGGAGGTTAGAGGGACAGCACAGGAGAGGAAGACCCTCTATGAGGTAGATTTATTCAGTGACTGGGGTAGTGGGAGTGGATGTGTTGAAGACAGTGAGATTGGCACAGTACAGAGAAGGGTTTAGGGCTGTTGTACATAGGTTTACTATGAGTTGCAGGAGACTCAATGACACATAACAACAACAACAACTTGAAAAGACTATTTCTTGGAAGCTTATGTTGTGTTTGGAAGGATGGAGAGTAAGTTAAGAAGAGGAGACATCCTCTCTCAATGAGTTTAATTGATACAGTGACTTCAGTAGTGGTCTCTACTATATCAGAGATGGTGAGAGTGGCACAGGGTAGCATAGGATTCAGATCTATTAGACATAGGGTCACAATGAGTCACTCTTGATGTGATTGCACCTGACAACAACAATATGACTTTATGATGCTCAGGTGGCCTTGTGCTACTAATCCCAAAAGCATGTGGTTTGAATTTGAACCCACCAGCTGCTCCATGGGAAACATTTTCTCCTGTCTAATTTACTGCCTCTGAAAACCCACTGGAAGGTCAACTATGGCTCAAGGACACACAACAGCAATATACCACCAGAGTTCCAATAGCATTTAAATGGGATTGGATGAAGATGACAAAACATTAGGGAAACATACTGACAAGAAGCTGTGCTGCAATTCCGAAGGCACGTGGTTCAAGACCACCTGCTCCTTTGTGGCAGAAGGATGGGATATCTCCTTCCCTGTGGATAACTGCCTCTGAAAACCTGCCAAAGAGTCAGCTATGGGTAGATTCTGACTCTAACGTACACAACAACAACAACAACAACAAGATAAGACTTTACTGGACAACTAAACAGACTTATGCTTAAATGCAACTATCATTTATTATCATGTGGATTTAGAGACATTAATTTTTACATTTGAGTATTGTTGTTGTTGGTTGCTGTTGAGTTGAGCACAACTCGTAATGACCGTATGAATAAAAGACCTGAAGCATTTCTATAACTATTGTCATTCCTCAAAGTTCATAGGGTTTCCAGGGGCATGTTGTTTAGGAAGTGGATGCTACTCCTGCTTCCATAGTCTCTATAAATTGTAAATAGGAAGTAGACAATGTTTAGGAAAATTTTTATACCGTATTAGTTTGTTGTAGAGAACAAAATAATTTACAGTGTTTCAATACATATTTGTCTATTTTTATTCAAGCAAAATACTTACAATGATAGCTTCAAATAAAATGTTAGAGCCAAAAATAAAATTAGGAATTTAGTGACTAGAAGATTACAATTATTTACCTCTGTTGTTCATTTTCTTGGTAGCATCCGAAAGAATGTAATAATTTCAATTTTGTATCACTGACCAATTAGAATATTAACAATCTTAAGTGGTGTGGTTAAAAATAAAAAAAGAAAACAGTGAATGGCAGGCAGCAGAAATGTTCTCCTGCTGCCATGATTGAGGAAAAGTAGGTTCCTAAGTGTTCAATGTGGATACACTGAATGAAGCTCATGACTATCTTCACCTCTTACTAATCAGTGTTGTTGTTATAAGCCAGGGAGTCAGGACCAACTCGTAGCGGAACCTCCAGTGTGTTTTCAGATGCTGTAAATTTCTTGGGAGGAAACTGTTCATCTTCATCCTGTGGAGCAGCTGGCATTTGCACCTCCTGCTTTTGGGTTGGAAATGCAGATTACCTCAAAGGTAATACAGCAATGTAGTGAAAACAACATTAGGAGAACAAAGTGGAGCAGTCATGGCCCTATTCTCTTAAGAATCCAGTAAAGAAGAAGGATTTTTAGGTTTGTTTAGAAGACAGAAAGAAAATGCTTCTCCAAAATTCTCTTACTATAAAATTTCAGTATATATTGAAAGCTTTTTAGTTTGTCTTACTGTGCTCTATGAAGTCAATTTTTAATCCATAGCAACGCTGTGTAACAGAATAGAACTGCTTCATAAGGCTTTTCCTGGTGAAAAACTTCACAGACTCAGGTTACCAAGTCTTTCTCCAAATTGAAACATTTGGTTCAAAATTTTAGTTAATTTTCAGTTTGCAGTTGAGACCTTAATCATATATTACTACTATTATCAAAGGTGCAGAAAGATAAGACATGAAAATATAATAATGTCCAATTGTGCTCTACTGAGATAAGCATTATAGAATATTTATCTAATACTTATTTCTTCAGTTTTATGTATATTTAAAAATATAGCACTTGCTGCAGAAGGTCAAGGACTGCAGTCTCCTATATGGCCTGAAGCTTAACATCAAGAAAACAAAGATTTTCACCATTGGGCCAATTAGCAGCATCAGTATGGGTGGTGAAGAGATTGAGATAGTTAAAAGTTGTAGTTTACTTAGCTCCACAGTCAACACTCTTGGTAACAGCAGCCAGGAATTCAGGAGACAAATTGCATGGGAAAGTCAGCTGTGAGGAACCTCTCAAGAGTATTGAAGAGCAACAACGTCAGGCTGGAGACTAAGGTGCACCTGATCCGGGCTATAGTCTTCGCATTGCATGCGAGAGTTGGACAGTGAATAGGGCTGATAGAAAGAGAATTGATGCCTTTGAGCTGAAGTGCTGGAGAAGAGTATTGAATATACCATGGACTGCTAGGAGAACAAACAGGTTTGTCCTGGAGAAGGTGAAGCCAGAATGCTCCTGGAGTCAAGGATTCTGAAGCTTCATCTGACATACTTTGGGCATGTTGCAAGGAGGGACTGGTCCTTGGAGAGGAACATCACATTTGTCAGAGTGGAAGTATGGCGCAGGAGAGGAAGACTTTCGAGGAGATGGGTCGACTCAGTGAGTGGAGTAGTGGCAATGAGTGCATTTGAGATGGCTAGAGCTCTTATACACAGGTTTATATGAATCGCAAACAACTCGATGGCACATAACAACAACAAAAAACATCCTATCTAACCATGCCCGTATCTATGAGTCTCTGGTGTACCAATCTTCTCAAAGCTGTATGGCTTACAAAAAGGGTCTATGCTTGTATCCATCAGAGTTTCTGTAGGAAAAAGATGGATAATCTCCTCCCATGCAATTTACAGTATTGGAAGTCTTCTGGAGGGCCAACTATAAGTCAATTCTGACTCGAGGACAATGAGTCTGAGAATTGGCCCAGTGCTCTCCTCCTGTTAATTCCCTAATCCTAGGAGTCTGTGCCTTGTAAGTGTGTTAAACTCTAAGACTAGAAGCATTTTTAAGTTTCTTTGTAGTTTAATTTTTATCACTCTGCTTCACAAACAACAGATCATGACTAAGCTTTATTCCTTAAATATAATACCTACATGAAAACGAGGTGACTCCACAATCACTGAACTAAAGAACTTCATTTAGGATATATTATACTATTACTCCTCAAGACTTTGCTTGCAGTTTTGCAAACTTGGTCACTGAAAACAAACTTCAACTTGGAAAAAGAATTATACAATTTAGCTAATATTTCACATTTTATAGCTTTAAGGATCCATCCAACAATTCTCCTGTGATGATTAAAACGTAATACATTGATATCATCATGTGTGCGTGTGTGAGAGAGAGAGATCCTTAATATAATCTGATATAAATTTCCAGTTCTTTTTAATCTTTTAGAATTAATATGGAGAGTAATTTTACAAGTAATATGCTGTTAGGAAAGTGCTATTATTTATAACCCCAGAGACACCTGTCAGGCTTTGTAAGTGGGTAATTTTTAATTGTATTATGCCAGGAAATTGTTTTCCCTCTCCTGTGTGTTTGTCTTATCATTCATCCTATCTCACACTTTGAAATTCACCCTGACTCTAATAGGCTGAGATGATTAATCATCATAGAAATTGACATGTCTAATACAGAGTAATAAAGAGGAAATGAAACAAAGAAATTGAGTTCCACACATCGGCTTTTGTTACCATAAGAAATGGATATAGATAGATAGATAGATAGATAGATAGATAGATAGATAGATAGATAAACTTTTTTATAATCTCATTGAAAGACTCTTTGGTCACTATTTTATTTTTGGTAGTCACATATGCAATCAATTTGAGCATACATTGTTTAAAAGTGTGTTGTCAATGTTACATATCAT
>NW_006400062.1:1262544-1263791 GCF_000299155.1 Elephantulus edwardii
CCTCCTGGTCCAAGTATAGGTTTCGCATTAGAACTATCAAGTGTTCTGGGATTTCCATTCTTCTCAGAGTCGGCCACAATTTGTTATGATCCACACAGTCAAATGCCTTTGCATAGTGCCCTTCAGCTGCCCAGCCTCTCCGCCAGTCAGACTCTTTATGCCCCACTACGCAGCCCGAGAAAAGACTTCCGCGCGGGTTTGGCCTCTTCAATGTTACCGTTTTCCTTCATAGAAAGCATAATAATGCACATAGTATATAGGCATAGTTGACATATAGAATATTTATTTTCTAATTCACCAGCTCCTCCACTAGAGAAAGATGAGCAATATCTTCCCATGCTGTTTCTTTCGTTTGAAAACCCATTGAAGAGTCAACCCTGAGTCACTTAGATTTGATGACACACAACAATAATAAGGATAAAAACATATGCTGAATTAATCCTACAAAATTTCATACAAATGTATTATTATTTAAAATATTAGTGTTAAAAAAATCTCATTCCTTTTTGCAAAGAAAATGTTTTAAATATTTCTCCATTGAGAATGATGTTGGTTCTAGATTTTGCGTATATACTTCTCACTATGTTGAGGAAATTCCCTTCTATTACAATTTTGCTGAGTGCCTTTATCAAGAAGGGATGTTGGATTTTGTCGAAAGCCTTTTCTCCTTCAATTGTTAATATCATATGGTTTGTTATTTACTTTGTTAATATAGTGAATTATGTTGATTATTTACTTGTGTTGAACCACCCTTGTATATCTGTTATGAATCCACTTGGTCATAGTGAATTACTTTTCTGATGTGCTTTTGGACTCTATTGGCTAGGGTTTTGTTAAAGATTTTTGCATCTATAGTCATGAGAGATATCGGACTGTAGTTTTCTTTCTTGGTAATATCTTTGTCTGGATTTGGTATTAGGGTTATGCTTGCTTCCTAGAATGACTCTAGAAGTGTTCTTTCTTTTTCAATATTTCAAAATAATTTAAGTAGAATGAGTACTAAGTCCTCTCTGAAATTTTGGTAAAATTCAGCTGTGAAGTCATCTGGTCCAGGACTTGCAAACAGGACCAGAGAAGAATTCCCACTAACACTACGTCTTTTCAATATTTCATTGGAAGTGCTTGCTAGGGTAATACAACAAGAGAATAAAATAAAAGATGTCCATATTGGCAAAGAGATGGTTAAACTGTTGCTACTTGCAGATGATATGATAGTGTATAGGGAAAATCCCAAAGATTAAAAAAAA
>NW_006400062.1:1264196-1271134 GCF_000299155.1 Elephantulus edwardii
AATGTTGTAGAATGAGGCTGATATCAGGGTGGGGGTAAGACTGAGAAAAACCGGATAAATTATGTATACTGCATTGAAACAGATGAGGGAGAGAACAGTTTGAAAGAGATATATAATAGGGTGTTATGGTTACCACAAGAGTCCAGAATTAAGGTTGCATAGTGGAATGTATGTATTTGGGGCAGTGGAGGGAGGAAGGGTTTGTGGGGTGATTGTATGCCAATGAAAGAAATTTTCATTTACTTTTCAAAGAGAGGAGAGAACGGGTGTGGGGAGGGGTGGACAGGGAGAAAAGTGCAACAGTGAATAAATAGAAATAAAAAATTTCTGTAAATATTCATTAAAATTAGTAAAATAAAATGAAGGAAAAAGGGGGAAAAAAGAAAGCAATACAATAGTCAACCACAAATTGAGATACTTGGGAATGAGCCTAACCAGAGATACAAAAGACCTATGCAAAGAAAACTACAAAGCATTTCTTCAAGACACAATGAAAGAACTGAAAAAAAGTGTGCCCTGCTCATGGATAGGAAGATTCAATAAAGTTAAAATGACAATTCTACCAAAATCAATCTACATGGTCAATGCAATCCAATACAGATATCAAAAGCTATTTTCAAGGAGATTTAAGGGGAAATTACCAAATTTATTTGGAGAGGCAAGAGACCCTGAATAAACAAAACACTTCAGAGAATCA
Source organism: Elephantulus edwardii (assembly GCF_000299155.1). Classification (NCBI taxonomy): domain Eukaryota; kingdom Metazoa; phylum Chordata; class Mammalia; order Macroscelidea; family Macroscelididae; genus Elephantulus; species Elephantulus edwardii. The sequence continues at coordinate 1,264,894 of NW_006400062.1, forward strand.
AAAATGAGGTTAGAGGCATAGCAGTCGCTGACCTCAAATCACAGCAGTAATAACCAAAACAGCATGGTACTGGTACAATGACAGGCACACAGACCAATAGAACAGAGTTAAGAACCCTGAAATAGTTCCAGCTATCTTTGATCAACTGATATTCAACAAGGAAATCAAAGTTATCAAATGGGGAAATGGTAACCTCTTCAACAAATGGTGCTGGCAAAACTGGACTGCTATCTGCAGAAAGCTGAAACAGGATCCACATCTCAAACCGTACACAAAAATCACCTCAAGGTGTATTAGAGACCTGCAAGTAAAGCCCAAGACCACAGCATTCATAAGAGACAAACTGGGATCAAGCTTAGAAGCGCTAGTCCAAAGTATAAACAGACTGCCAAATTTAACCAGAAATGCACAATCTGAAGAGGATAAAATTGGTGCATGGAACCTTCTAAAGATTAAATCCATGTGTAAATCAAAAACGTTTTCCAACATGGAAAATACCTACAGACTGGGAACAAATATTTGGTAGTATCATCTCAGACAGGAGTCTCATAACAAAAGTTTACAGAATACTCCTGGGCCTCCACAAGAAAAAGATTGATAACCCAGTTGAGCTAGATAACCCCAAATTGGCAAAACACATGGAAAGAATTTTCATAGAGGAAGGTATTCAAATGGCAAACAGACACATGAAGAAATGGTCCAAACCACTGGCAACAAGAGAGATACAAATAAAAACCACAGTGAGGTACCATCTCACTCCAATAACAATTGCAAAGTTTAACAGGGTGGCAAGTAATAAATGTTGGAGAGGATGTGACGAGAAAGGAACTCTCATACATTGCTGGTGGAATTGTAAAATGGTACAACCATTCTGGAAGGCAGTTTGGCGCTTTCTCAAAAAGCTGATCATAGAAATTCCATATGACCCAGCTACTCCATTACTTGGAATACACCCTAAGAAAATGATAACTGAGGCACAAACAGAGATTTGTACACCAATGTTCATAGCATCATTATTCACCATCACAATAACAGGGAAACAACCCAAGTGTCCAATAACAAACAAATGGCTTGAGGAATTAGGGTACATTCACACAGTAGAATACTATGCAGCACACAGAGAAATTATTTTGTAAATTATTACCTATCTTGGGAGGGACTGGAGAACATTATGCTGAGTGAACTAACTCAGTCCCACAAGGATAAATATTGTATAAAACCATTATTGTAGAATGTGTATAAAGATACAAGAGGGGTGGGAGAGGTTGGAAGCAGAGAAATGAGGATGTGCAATGGTGGGGAGAATCACAGAATTGTACAATTTGATGGGTGAAGCTTGTTAGGGAAATTGAAATAATTTGTTCAAATTTGTATTTGAGTTCTGTAAATAAACTAGTAGGGAAAAAATAAATAGCTGCCCAAGGTTATTAAAAAAAATAAAAATGATGTATGAGGGTAAGCTAAATTTAATTTTAACTAACTCTTTTGAATGATTTAAAGTATAGTACTATATACCATGGACTACCAAGAAACCAGTAATTCTGTTTTGGAGAGGGTAAAACCAAGTCTCTCTTTGGAGCCTAAGATTTTGAAGCTCTGCCTCATTTACTTTGGGCATGTGGCCAGGAGAGACTGGTCCTTGGAGAAGGATATCATGCTCAGATGAGTGGAGGGACGGTCACAGGAGAGGAAGACCCCGAATGAGATGGATTGATACAGTAACTGGGGCAATGAGAGTTGGTGCGTTGGAATTAATGTGACTGGCTCAGGAGGAGGAAGGGTTTGGAGTTGCTGTACATAGGGTCGCTATAAAACACAGGTGACTCAATGTCACATAATAACAATAACATACTATGACAGGTTTGGAAGCAGGAGTGGCATCTGCTTCCTAAACAACGTGCCTTCAGAATATCTATGAACTTTGATAATGTTGATAAATGTAGAGGGGCTTCAGACCTTTTGTTCATAGGTTGCTATGAGTTGTACTTGACTAGAAGGCAATTAACAACAACTCCTATGTGAGAAAAAAAGTCTTATTAAAGCCACGAACTGCTACTGGCTTTGTGATAATTTCAACCTAGACATTTGTATATTTGTTCAACCTAAAAAAAATCTAGCTTGTGTCTCACAATTTAGGGCTTCTTTTTAACCTCTGACTTTTAATAGCATCCAAAAGTCTTCTGTAAAATAAGAATATCCTATAAAGCAGGATTACACTGGGCTTTTAAACAATAAATGAAGGGAAGAGGAGGAATAAAAGGAGAGGCAGATCAAATACTCTGTTTTTCATGTTAAATTTTAGCCTCCACTGGAATTTTTCCATCTATTTGGTAGTTCTCAAAGTTCCTGAAGTTTCTACAGTAGACTTTTAATAAAAAGCAGGATGGATATCTTTAGAATTTTATATTTTTGAAGAAAGTATTTTTATTGTATCCCCAAAGAAATTTCTAAACATTAAAATGATTGACAAATATGGGACCATGAAAAACTATTTCTTATGTTTTGATCACTTTTCTTAATGCATGATGGTTGAACACTTGATAACTAGAGTACGTAAGTCAACAATGTCTTAATTTCCATGCTAGAGTAGAGTGTGATAATTTCTTCTGAGCTAATAAAAAGAACCCACAACCCAAAACTTGAAGTCATAATAGATTAAAAATGTTTTCTTCAGAACAAGATAAGGCCATCATAAATGACATGCCAATTTTAGTTTACATTTCTTACAAATCATATTTGATAAACTATAATCTTTAAGCATAATTATTAATCTGTAGTATTGACATCTTAATAAAAAGTTTCTATGAAACTTTCAAGTTTGACAAATACGTACACCTACAAAAAATAAATCACTATGCTGTTTAACTTACTATACACTTTCTAATAGCACAATAATCAATGTACATAGAAAAGAACATAAAAGGAGACAACCTTCATTTACAATGAACTGCAGGACATTTCACATGCATTTTTGCTGGCATCACAGTGAGGTGAGGGTTGATGTTGCTAGCTCATGTAAAGTAGGCACTAGATTGACTCTTAACTACTCTATGTACAATGGAGGGAAATCCTCTTTGGTCCAATACCATACCCATCATCCATTTATGAATTAAGATTTTTATTAGCTGATTTTCAGAAATAGATTATCAGACCTTTTCATCTACTATTTTTCTGCGTGGAAGCTCACTGGAACCTACTCAGCAACCTACCTTTAACAGATAAGTAATTGGTAGGTGCCATCAGGTCTAGAATGACCCATAATGACCATATGAACAACAGATCTGCACCTGTGTTATCTTGGGCGATTTTCACAGTCTCTGACATCCTCCAGACACTGTTCTAGTCACTGTGGCAATCCATATGATTGAGAGTCTTCGTCTCTTTTGTTCACCATCCACTTTTCCAAGCATGATGTCCCTCTCCAAAGAATAGCCTCTCTTAGCAACAAGCCCATGGTATTTAAGATGAAGCTTCACTATCTTTGCCTCTAAGGAGCACTCCGGCTGCACTTTCTCAAAAAAAAGAAAGGGTGTTTTGGCAGGAGATGGGATATTCAGTGCTCTGCTCCAGCATCCTATCTTACATGCACTAATTATTTTTCCATTATCTTTTCTAATTGTATAGCTTTTAGTTGCACAGCAATTGATTGAAAAAAAATGTGCCCTGAATCATGTACATCTTAGTCCTCAAACTGACATCATTGCTCTTCATTAATTTGGAGAAGCCTCTGACTGCTGTACCTCTTCTAGTCTCCTAACTGCTCATACACACCAAAAATGTTGATCATGGATCCAAATAAGATAAAGTTTGAATCTTCTCTCCATCTATCATGATGTTGCTTATTTGGCCAGCGGGGAGAAATTTTGTTTTCTTGATGTTGAAAAACAATCCTTACTGAAAACTCTGTTCTTTGATCTTCTGCAGCAGGTGTTTCAAGTCCTCTTACTTTCATCAGGTAAGGTTGTATCATCTGCATAATGTAGATCATTGATGACTTTTTCTCTGAATCTGATGCAATAGTCTTCTTCTTAGAGTCTAACTTCCAGAATAATAGTTCAGCACACAGCTTGAATAGGTGTAAGAAGGAATGCGAGCCCTATGCACATGATTCTTCATTTTAAACCGGATACTGTTCCCTTGTTTTGTTCACAACTTTTTGGTCTAGATCCAAGTTTCACATGAGCACAGTTAAATATCCTGGGATTTCCTTTCTTTTCCATTTCTTAAGATCCACACAATCAAATGCCTTTGCATAATAAATAAAACACAAATATCAATTTTCTAGTATTCTTTTTTTTCCATTCAGGATCCATCTACATCAGCAATAATATCCCTAATTCCATGACCTCTTCTAAATACTGCTGAGTCATGCTTGACTCAACAACAAGAACAAAAAACATTGAAATTGTTGGTTGTCTAATGAAAAGAAAGCCCTGATGGCCTAGTGGCAAGAAGTTGCCATCTCAAAGGCACGCAGTTTGAATCCATCAGTTGCTCCACAGAAGAAGGGTGGATTTTCCTCCAATTTGATTTACTGCCTCTGAAAACCCTGCCGAGTGTCACTGATGGGTTGGCTTTGACTCAATTGTACATAAGAACAACAATGAGAAGTTTGGACATTAATTCACCCAGGCTCTATAAAACTCTTCAAGTTCATAGTAATACGTTCGTAAAACTTCTTTAAATTTTCTGAAAGTGGCTGCACATACATACATATCTCCTACATACGTATATATCACAAAGCTGTTTATACCTATTCTGTTCCCTCTTTCACATTTTAAAATTACAACCCAAGTGTGAGTTATGAACAGATTTGCTTTCACTAAATTAAGGCAAACTCTCAGTTACATCGTCTGCAGGCAAAGCTTAATTGCTTCTCCCTTTCAATGCAACCAAAGCTTCCAGCTATAACTTTTTCTTCTTGGGGGGAAAAAAAAATCAAAGGCAGGCCATGGAATTTTAAAGTGCAGTTTTTGTAGTAACATTTTGAGCAATTTCTGGAAGTTGAAAATGCTGATTGGTTGCCTTGAGGGTTATGCTAAGGAAAACAAGACAGAAATCCAAGCTGTAGAATTCACAAAACCTTTGTCATAGCAAACAATAGTGAAACCCAACATTGCCTAGAAGGGGAAATTTGAGTCTGCAATCTGTTAGACTTTATGCACTGATAAGTGATAAGATTCTGTGCTTCATTTTGAAAGGAATACAGTAAACACAATTCTAGACAGACCTGCCTCAGGCTTAACATGACACTTAAGTGCTCTGTGAGTGAAAAGAAAAGGCAATTCTGAGCACATTACAAACTGCTTTTATTTTCTACTATTAAAGCTAAAATGTCAAGTAATATGTATTAGCAGAAATAAAGTCATCTGTTTTGTGTTTCATCAAATCTATATAAAGTTTGATGTGGAAGAAAAAAATAATTACTGCTTTATGTAGGAATATATGTTAATGTTTGAAAATCCTGTCTGTCACAGAGGCACTTCAGTTTTCGAGTATGTTGTTGCTCCAAATCACACCAAAAGTGATTACAATTTAAGTAAATATAAGTCTAGGTTGAGAATTATTTAGTGCATTGGAAAACACATTATCTGAAATTAAGTAATCATTAGCTTTACCAACCAACATCTTTAGCATATAATTTTCTTGTAAAAACTCCCAATCTAGGAAAGGGAGAAAAAAAACAAAAAACACCCAATTACAACAGTATTTTTTTTGCTGTGTTAGGCCAAACATTTAATGGCCTATGAAGAAAATAAACTATTGTCTGGAACTAAATATAGTGATATCTTCATACATCTCTCCATTTATTTAAAATAATAAAGAAAAAGTTATAAATTAAGACTTATTTTTAAAAACGTATTCTCATTGTTAGATTTTAAGGATTTCCATAACATAGAATGGAATACAGAAGTTAGATGGGATTTCCTTTTTAAAAAATGGTTGAATTTCCTATTAAGAAAAGGTGTTGAGGTTTTTTTAAAAAAAATACAATTTTTATTTTATACTCGTTTACTTACAAAGTTTGTATACGTTCATTTTCACACTGAATCTTTCCCATTTCCTTTACCCACTCCTCCCTCTACCCATCAAAATGTGGGAGTCTATGATTACCATTCTCCACCTCTACCCCCCCAAATCCCCATGCTCCGTACTCTGCCTATCCTCTCTCCTCTACTCCCCTCACCCACCTTGCATCCTCATACATATTTTACTAGTGACCTATTTCTACAATAATGGT
>NW_006400062.1:1271979-1272982 GCF_000299155.1 Elephantulus edwardii
ATGCGAAAGTTGGAAACATTAATGAAAGAATAGTAGTTGGAAAATAGAGGCTTGGTGATAGAAAAAGAGTGGAAGAGAATTATTGAATTTTGTATTTTCAGTGATTTCTTAATTCTAAAACCTTTAAAAATACCCACAAACAGCAACTTTATACATAAGCTTCACCTGATGTGCTGCATAAGAATCAGATTTACTACATCTGTGCAAGGAATCACTGGAGAAGCTCAATATTAGCAATCAAAACAAGGCTAAGGGTGGATTCTTGGTCACAAAATCAATTACTCATGTGCAAGTTCATACAGAAGCTGGAGAAAATTAAAACAAATCCATGTGATCCAAAATACAGCTTTGAATCTATTCTCTCTGAAATTTAAAATAATCTTGAGAATAGGTTGAAAGCATTGAACACCAAAGATCAGAGACCAGATGAGTTGTGAAATGATATTTAGGATATCAGCCATGAATATGGCAAAAGGTCATAGCACAGAGGAGAAAGAAAATTACTGAGATGGATGTCAGAAAAGACTGAAAACTGTATTACAGCATTGAGAAGCAAAATAAGGGAAAAAATGCCACAGTAAAAGGACTGAACAGAAAATTTCAAAGGGCAGCTCGAGAACAAAATCCAAATTTTTATAATGGAATGCACAGAGGGTCGAAATAGGACAACTAAAAAAAAAAAACCACAAACCCTCCCTTTGTATATTTCAAGCTGAGAGAACTGGAAAATGACTTTAAGCCCTGAGTCGCAATATTGAACGATGTTCTGGGAAATACATTAAATGGGCCAGGAAGCATCAAAAGAATTTGAAAGTAATACATAGAATAACTGCACCAAAAAGAAATGACTGACACTGAAAATTTCAGGAAATATGATATGAGCAGGAGCCAATGGTAATGGAGAAGCCAGTGGAAGCTACATTGAAGGCTTTGGCAAAATATAAGGCCCCTGGAATTGATGTGATGTCAATTGACTCATTTCAAATAACAGATGCAGTCCTGC
>NW_006400062.1:1283442-1284919 GCF_000299155.1 Elephantulus edwardii
AATATTACAGTGACTCCACAAGCAAAAGATCCATAATCCAATAGCAAAATGTTTAAGGGATAGGAAAGCATTCTTCACAAAGCTAGATATTCAGATGGTCAACAGACACATGAAGAAATGTTTAAAATCACTTGCAAATAGAGATGCAAATCAAAACAGCAACGAGAGCGCACCAAATTAGAATAGCAAATCTTAACATGAAAGTAAGCAATAAATGTTGAAGGGGATGCTAGAGAGATTAGAACCCTCGCACAGTGCTGGTGGGATTATAAAATGGTACAATCACTCTGGTATACAGCTTTATATTTCTTAAAAATGCTGAACATATGAGAATTGAGGCACAAACTGAGATTTGTACACCAATGTTCATGGAAACAGCCCAGATGTCCAACCACAGAGGAATGGATTGAGAAATTATGGTACATTCAAACAATGAAATACTACGTAGCACGCAGGAACAATAACTTTGTAAATTACAACCTATCTTGGGAGGGACTGAGGAGCATTATGCTGAGTGAACTAACTCAGTCCCATAAAGATAAACAATGTATTGTTGTAGAATGAGTATAAGGATCCAGAAAGGTGGAGAGCCTGGAAGCAGAGGAATGTGGATTTTCAGGGGGAAGGGAGGATTAATCATTGGGTTATACAATTTGATGGGTGAAGGGGTGAGGAAAATTGAAAGAATTTGTTCAAATTTGTATTCGGATTTTGTAAATAAACTAGCAGAAAAATAAAAAAAAAACACCAAAAAACAGCTGAACATAGAAATCCCATATGGCGCAGCTGTTCTACTGCTAGGAATATATCCCAAGGAAATCAGAACTGAAACACAAATAGATATATGTACACCTAAGTGCATAGAAATTCACAATAGTTAGAAAATGAAACAGCTCAAACACCCACCCAATAAACAAATGGATACAGAATTTGTGGTAATTCACACAATAGAATACTATGCAGCACCATAAATAATGATTTTGTAAAATAATATATAACATGAGAGAGTATTAGGCTGAGTGAACTAATTTTGTCTTGTAAAGACAAATACTGAATAAGCTACTATTGCAAAACTAGAAAGATAACTGGGCAAGATGTGTATATATGCTCACAACAGAAGAAGGCAAAAGGGAGAAGGAGGCAGAAAATATAGAAAGAGGGAAAACAGCAGGACATCAGAAGTTAATGAGTTAATAGGGTGGGGGGGAAGAATAGGAAAAATTCAATGGGGACTTAAAAAGTTGGGGTAATGATACACATGGGTCAATAGTAAATAATCATATAAAAGACCACATATATGAATGACATATGAATGATTGTGTAAATTACAAAGTACATGACCAAAATACACTGTGTTAATGTAGCTTTAATGTTTTCAATTACTGTTAATTCAATTTGTTAAAAAAATCCATATAGATAACAAACAGCTTAAATGTTGCAAGAATACAATAAAATATTATGTATGTAATATTATGAA
>NW_006400062.1:1285019-1294079 GCF_000299155.1 Elephantulus edwardii
GGCCCTTTTGATTTTCTGACCTCAGTTCTCTGCACATTTCATTATAATATCTTGCTTTGTCGTCCCGGCTGACTTTTAAAATTTTCTGTTCAGCTCTTTGATTTCTTGGTTTTTTTTCCTTTAGCTTTGGCTTCTCGGTGCTCTAATTCAGTACTCAGAGTCTCATCTGACATCCACCTTTGCATCTTGACTGACATCGTTGCTCTTCAGCATTCTGGAGAGGTCCATGATAGTGAGTTTCCCCAATGCATTTCATCTTTTGATTCCCTAACTGCTGGTGTTAAGAGTGTTGATTGGGGATCTGTTGTTGTTGTTAACAACCTCAATCTCTTCTTCATCTCTTATGGTGCTGCCAATTGACTCAGTGGTGAGAATCTTTGTCTTCTTGATGTTGAGCTTCAATCCATATTGAAGACTACATATCTTGACCTTTGCAGCAAGTGCTTCATGCCTTCTTCAATTTCAGCAAGCAAGCAGTTGTATTATCTGCATATTGTAGGTTGTTAATGAGTCTTCCTCCAATCTTGATGCCTCACTCCTCCTCATAAATCCCTGCTTGCCAAATGATCTGTTCTTCATGTAGATTGCAAAGGTATGAGGACAGGAAACATCACTAAAGCACTCCTTTCCTGTTTTTGAACCATGCAGTGTTTCCTTGTTCTGAGCACTTCTTTTTGGTCTAAGTATGGGTTTTGTATAAGCACAATCAAATGTTTTGAGATTCCCACTTTCCCCCACAATTTATTGTGATCCACGCAGTCAAATACCTTTCCATATTCAATGAAACACAGATAGATATTCTTCTGATACCCTTTGCTTTCTGCCAAGTTCCAGCTGACATTGGCAATAATGTTTCTAGTGCTACGACCTCTTCTAAATACAGCTTGTATTTCTGATAGTACTCTGTCAATGTACTGTATAAACCTTTTCTGGATAATCTTCAGTAGGATTTTACTAGTGTGTAATATTAGTGATATTGTTCGATAATTTTCACAGTCTGTAGGATCATTTTTTTTTTAATGAGAATAAATATGGATCTCTTTCAGTTATTTGGCCAAGTAGTTGTCTTTCAGATTTCTTGGCACAATGTGGTGAGTACATGCAGGACAGCATCTGTTTGCTGAAATGTGTCAATTGGTATTCCATTAATTCCTGGGGCTTTATTTTTGTCAAGACCTTCATATCAGCCTACACTACTATTATTATTTCAATGCCTTTGAGTTGTGGTACTGAATATACCATGAACCACCAAGAAAACAAACAGATCTCTGAGAGTGAAACCAAGTTGCTCCTTTAAGTCATGAATTTTGAAGCTCTGTCTCACATACTTTGAAGGTGTTACCATGAGGAATAAGTCCTTGGAGAAAGACATCACACTTAAAAGGGATAGCATAAGAGAGAAGATCCTGGATGGCATAGACTGATACAATGACTGGAACAATGGGAGTAAGTGTGTCAGAGACAGTGAGATTGACTCAGAATAGAGGGGAGTTGAGAATTATTGAGTGTAAGGTCACTAGGAGTCACATGCAACAACTTGACCACACATAAAACAACAAATATATATTATATAATCTATATTTGTACCAATATTATTGTTATTACTTTAAAATTATCACGTAGGGCCATTTAAAGAGTAATTATCACAAATGGAAGCTTTGAAAGACAGAAGTAAATAGTTTGCTTGTTCATCAAAGCACACTTAAAACAGTTGTAGGAGATGGAAACAAGAGGACAGAAAATCTATTTTGTTTAAGAATGATGGGTAGATAAGAAAAACAACAATTGATATAAAATAGAAGAAAGTATAGTGAATATACTATGTTATCAAATCTCTGAGAGTCAAGTTGAGTTCATTTAACAAAAAATATTGGGACTCAGTATTTGAATACTATGATGCAATCATCCCAATGAACTCAGAAGTGGTCAAAAGCTTTGTGGAATTCCACAGCATGTGAAAGACTTCCAGTTTTTAGAGGAATGTGAAAACCTGGAGAGAGTTCAGAGGACAGCCACAAAGATAATGAATTGGTTGTAAAATAAGACCTACAAGGAAAGGTTAAAAGATCTGGAATTATTCAACTTAGAGGCAAGAGCTAAGACGTTATTTAGTAAGTCTTCAAGTTAAAAATACATGGTGCCCCTTTCAATCTTCAAATTAAAAGGAGGAAATTAGTTTAAATCTCAGGATGAAAAATTTATGGAATTTAGACAATAATTTTGCAAGCAGGTTCATTACATATCATTAAGTACTCCAGAAAATGGTTTACAGAACTTCCAAACTCTTTTAAGTTGTAAAATTTATTTACATATGTATTTTAGTTAACTGTGAATGTGCAATCTTTGATGAAGAAGAGAAATGGCCTAGATGACCTAGCAGTGTTCTTTGTAGTCTTAAATTTCCCTGAAATCTGGAGTTAAGTATTAATAGTCTGTTAAATCATTGTCACATTTCTAGCCTTGCCTCATGTTCAGGCCGGGGGAAGAGAATAAAGTTATGATTTGGGGTAAGGTGAGTTTGGGAGAAGAGGACCAGGGTGGAAGCTGTGTGTCTAAGGTGTGAAGCAGTTAGTAGAGAAGTAAAATTTTCTAGACAAAAATGACAAATGTTTAAAACACAGAGATGTAAACAAAACCATGTACACAAATACACATTGGAGTGTTTCTTGGTTTCCTTGGAACATTTTGTGAATGTAAATGGGGAGTAAGAAATATGGAACATAGGAGATATGGGAGATATTGACTGGCAAGAGTTCATATTGGGATTTTCACTTCATAATAAAGCTAATTTTAGACTCTTCGGTGTGAAGAAGATTAAAAGGTATTTAAGAAAGAAGAAAGAACTATGATAAGATTTATAGTTTTGGAAAACCATACTAACAATGATGAGATAAATGAATTATAGATGAGAAACACACACTCGTCTCGTGGATCAGAAATAGTGGATAGATTTATGTTTATTTTCAGCATCAAATTGAGAGATAATTATGTTCTTAAAGAGGTTGCAATGGGAAGAGTAGAAGGACACAAGACTGAAAGGTATTAAGGAAACAAGATGAATGAAAATGTTAATTTAGATGTTAGATGGTGTGATAAGAAAAGAGAGAGTATTCAACTAACGGTGGGATATACATATTATCTAAGTGATAAGTGCCTTATTAAAAAAGAAGTTCACATAGACAGACTTTTCTTTGATTGAACCATTGAGTACAGAGAGAGTCTGGATCAAGCATTGCATCAGTTACTACATGACCAAATGGCTTAGTTTCCTTGGCATGGTCCTGTTTTTAAGTGATATTCTTACACATCTCCTGATCACTTGTATAACTTATCTATTTCTCAAAATCACATTTAGTCTGGATGATAAACTACTCAATAACGTAGTATTTTAAGACAAAAAGTACTTGGAATATACTGATAACTAAGTCAAAGTCATAGATTTTTTTAAAAATTTTATATATAGGTATATGTGTGTATACACAGACACACATCTTTATTATATGATGTATGTAAATTTAAGGATACAGTTTCAAACCATGTGACTTTATCCCTCCAAATCTGCTTATGCATTTTTGAAATAAAATTTTTATTTTATACTGGATTTCTTATGAGAGAGACATACATTGTTTTTCACACTAGAAAGATGTGGCATGGAAGGAATAGATTTTTACTTTCGAGCACACATTGAAGGTGTATGCCCTGTACTAATAAGACTCTTAGAGAAGCTGACACCAAAATGATTGATTTTTAAATTTTTGTTTAGTATGTCAGCAGATATTTGTGATTTTTCAAATAAAATTAATTACCATTTTCATTATCACCACCAAAACATTCTTGAAAGCACAGTTTACATGTTTCATAGGATTATTGACAGTTTATATGCTTCTGTAAAGGCTGCAAACATACGCTTACTTACATTTTGAACCTTCCAATGTCATGTTAACACTCATTTATAGTCACACAGAGATTACATGATTTCATCTACTTTTCAGACCACAATGTTATACAACTAGAAATTAACATCAAGAGGACAAAGGACAAAGAACTCACCCATGTGGAAACCAAATAACACCCTGAATGAACACTTTTGAGTTATGTTATTGGTGTTGTTAGGTGCTGTTGAGTCTAGTACAACTCATAATGACCTTAGAATAACAGATCTGTACCCTGTTTTAACCTGCGCCATCTTTACACTTTCTGACACATTATCGTCCATTGTGTCAATCCACCTGGTCAAGAGTTTTCTTCTTTTGTTGACCCACAAACCTTCCAAACATCATGTCCCTGTCGAAGGAATAGTCTCTCCTCCCAACATATCAGAAATACATGAGACAAAGCCTCATCATCTTTTCCTCCAAAGAGCACTCCAGCTGTACCCTCTCCACAACATTATTTGTTATTTTGACAGTCCATGAGAGTGGAGTGCTCTTCTCCAACATCACAGCTCAAAGGCATCTATTCTTCTTCTGTCATCCCTACTCATTGTCCAGCTCCCAGATATGCAGCAAGTGATTAAAAAGACCATGGCTTTAATCAGGCACACCTTAGTCCTCAAAGTGACATTGTAGCACCTCAATATTTTGGAGAGGTCCCTAGCTGCAGATTTTCCAAGTGCAATATGTGTCCTAATTTTCTGACTACTGAGAGTGTTAATTTTGGATCAAAGCAAGATGAAGTTGGTCACACTTTGCATCTTTTTTCCATCCATCATGATGCTACCTATTGGTCCAGTGGTAAGAATCTTTGTTTTCTTGATGCTGAGATGCCAAGCCATATTGAGACTGTATTCCTTGGTGTTCTCAAACCAGAACTTCAAGCCCTCGCCATTTTCAGCAAGCAAAGTTGCATCATCAGCATAACGCAGGTTATTGATGAGTCTCCTTCTGATCCTGATGCCACATTTCTCCTAATAGAGTCCAGAATCTTGAATAATTTGCTTAGACATACATTGAATAAATATGGAGGGGGAGCATAACTCTGATACATTATCTTCTTAACTCTAAATGATGCAGTGTTCACACAACAGCAAGATATATGTTTATAGGTATATGTTTCACATGAGCACAATCAAGTGCCCAGGACTCCCATTCTTCTCAATACCATCCACAGCTTGTTATGCTCCACACAGTCAAATGCCTTTGCTTAGTCAATAAAGCATAAGTAGACACTCTTCTGGCATTCTTTATTTTTATCCAGGATCCATTAGATGTCAGCAATGATATCCCTGGTGCCATAGCCTTTTCTAAATCCTGTTGCAATATCTGAAAGTTATCTATCTTCATACTGATCTAGTTGTTCTTGAATGATGTCAAGCAGTTTTCAGCAGTGTTTTGCTTGCATGTGATAGTAATGATATTGTTCAATCATTTCCACATTCTTTTGTGTTCACCTTTCTTGGGAATGAGAATAAATATGGACCTCTTCTAATTTGTTGGCCGGACAACTGTCCTCCAAATTTCCTGACACAGACTGGTGAGAACATGCAAGGCTGAATATGTTAATTGAAACAAGTCAATTGTTTTCCCATCAATTCCTGTAGCTTTATATTTTTCCAATGACTTCAGTGAAGCTTCCACTTTTTCTTTAACTGTGGCTTTTGCTTATGTGGTATGTTTTTAAATTTTTCAGTATCAATCAGTTCTTTTTGGTGCAGTCTTTCTGTGTATTCTCTCCATCTTGATCCCTCCTGGGTCATTCAAGATACTACCCTTTGCTTCTTTCAACATTGTGACTCGAGACTTACATTTATTTTTCACTTCTCTCAGATTGAGAAATGTAGAGTGAGTTCTTCACTTTTTATTTTCCACTTCCAGCTCTAAGCACATTACATTACAACACTTTTCTTTGTCCTCTTGAGCTGCCCTTTGAAATCTTGGTTCAGCTCTTTTATTTTGGCATGTTTTCCCTTTACTTTGGTTTATTGATGATCTGATGCAATTTTTAGAGTCTCTTCTGACTTCCATTTTGGTTTTTTATTTCTCTTCTGTCTTTATAGTAATCCTTTATTTTCTTCATGGATGGATGATATCATCCCAGAACTCATTTTGTTTCAATCATTAGTATTCAATGTCTCAAACCTATTTCTAAGATAATCTTCAAATCAGAGATAAGACTTATGATTGAGTTATAGAAGAAATAAAAAGTGAAACAAAAAAAAATCCTAGAAATTAATTATGTTCAAAATACAATGTATCAATCCCTCTGGGATATAGCTAAGGCAGTCCTCAGGAGGAATGTATAGCAATAGAAAAACACATGAAACAAGAAAAAGGTGCAAAATTAAGACTTAAACCTGCCATTGAATAGATAAAGAACAACAAGCTAATCCTATACCCTTCTGAAGAAAGGAAATTATGAAAAACAAACAAACACAAAAACAGGCTAAAATCAATGGGATGCAAAACAGGAAAAAAAGAATTTAAAATATCAACAAGGCCAGAAGCTGTTTCTTCCAAACAGTCAGTAGAATATATAAACCACTGGCAAATGTTACATGCTCAAAAAAAGTAACTTAAATAAGTAATAAGAAAGGTGATATTGTAACATAACCAGTTAAAATTAAATCCAGAATAAAGCAATACTTTGATAAATTGAAAACCTAGTGGAAATTGCAAAGAATTCCGAGAAGCTTACACCTTGCTCTAGATGACACAAAAAGCTGTAGGACATTTAAACAGACCCATCACAAACAGAAATTGAGCAAGTCATAAAAATTCCTGCTTAAAAAATAATATTGTTCTGGTTGTTGTTAAGTGTCGTTGAGTCATGTATGATTCATAGCAACCCTATGAAAGAAAGACCTGAACACTTGTACAACTTTAATAATTTCCCCAAGTTCAAAGGGTTTCCGGAGGCCCTTTTAAACAATTCCTGTCACAGAGGGATGAATGAATAGGTGAATTCTTCCAGAGACAAACTGTCACCAGTTCTATTGAAATTATGTAAAAACAAAAACAAACCAGAAAAAGAAGGAACAATCTCAAAGTCATTTTATGAGCAAGCATACGCCTAAGACCAAAACCAGGCAAAGACATTGCCAGAAAAAGAAAACTACAGAGCAATGTATCTCATGAATACAGGTTTAAAAATCCTTAACAAAATCCTAGCCAGCAATTCAACAACACATCAAAGAACTAATTCTTCATTACCAAGTGGGATTCATAATACGTATGCAAGGATGAGTCAACATAAGAAAAACAATTAGCATAATTCATCACATTAACAAAACAAAGAACAAGAACCACATGGTCCTATAATTTGGTGCAGAAAAGACCTTTGATAAAATCCAACACCCCTTCCAGATAAAACACTCAACAAAATATGAATATAAGGGAATTATCTCCATAAAATGAAAAGTATGTATAAAAATCCAAGAGCCAACATCATTGTCAATGGAAAAAAGATGAAAGACATTCTCCTTGTGAATAAGGGCCAGACAAGGAAGCCCTCTATTACCACTTCTATTCAATATTGTTAGCTCTGTTGGCCTTGGGGTAAGAAGCTGTTCTGCAATTTCAAAGGCACACAATTAAAAGCCAACAGTTGCTTTGTCGGAGAAGAATAAGCAACCTCTTTCCATATGATTTCGTGCCTCTCAAAATCTGCTGTATGGATTTGGCAGCATATAACAACAGCAGAAACATTTAATATTGTATTAGAAGTACTTGACAAGGTAATAAGACAAAAGAAGAAAATGAGAAGGATCCAAATTGGCAACGTTGATAAACCATCGTTAGATATGGAGAACATGATAGTATATGCAAAAAACTCCAGATACTCAACAAAAATTCTATTAGACCTAGTGGGTGAGTGAATTAGAGTTGCAGGACAAAGAACCAGTGTACAAAAATTAGTGGAATTTCTCAACAACAACATAGCAAACATGGAAAAGGAAATGAAGAAAGTAATACCATTTGTAATTGTCAACCACAAGTCTAAGTACTTGAAAATAAACCTAATTAAAGGCAGAAAAAGATCTTTATAACTAAGACTAAAAAACAGTAGTACAAGAAACAATAAGATTTAATTAGATGGAAAAATATTCCCTATCTATGGATAGAAAGACTCAGCATTCTGAAAATGACAATCCTAACCAAAATCAATCTACACGATTAAGTCAATTTTAATACAAATACCAAACTCATTTTTCTAAGACATATATACAGCAATCTGAAGGTTTTTTGGGAAGGAAATAGACCTGAATAAGCAAAGCACTTCTGAAAAATAAAAATAAAGGAGGCATAGTATGCTCCGATCTCAAAATCTACTATATAGCCATACTAACCAAAACAGGAAGGTATTAGCACAATGATAGACACCTAGACCAATGCAGTATTACTGAGAACCCAGAAATCTATGGTTAATTGGTATTTGACAAGAAAACAAAACCTTTCAGATGAGGAAATGACAACCTCTTCAAGAAAGGGTGTTGGCAAACTATCAGCAGATGAGTAAAATAGTGTCTAAACCTTCTTAAAAAAATCAATTCAAGGTAGATTTAGAGTCCTAAAAGAAAAACCCAAAAGCAGAAATATCATAACAGACAAAATGGTATCAAAGTTAGAAACCCTAGATTATGGCACCTATAGGATATCTGTTGGTGTACCTGAAGGTACTAGTTGCTCCATGGGAGATGGTTGAACAATCTTCTCCTGTGTAACTTACTTACTGCCTGCAAACACCCTCTGGACTGCCATCTTTTAATCAGTTTTCCTCAACAGGACATACAACAGCAACAACATGGCATAAATAGGCTTGCAAATATAGCTAGAAATGCACAATCAGGGAAGGATGAAACTGACTAATGTTATATTCTAAAAGTAAAGTTCTTATGTGCATTAAAAACTTTTTTTCAAGACTCAAGCAAGACCCACACCTCACTCCACACACAAAAACCAACTCAAGGTGGATCATGGACCTAGGACTAAAACCAAGGACTATAAAATTCATTACAGAAAAGCCAGGAACAACACTAGAAGTCCTAATCCACAACATAAACAGTCTTCCCAGTATCCTGGAAAAGCTACAACCAGGAGAAGATAACATAGATGAATGGGACCT
>NW_006400062.1:1297399-1307411 GCF_000299155.1 Elephantulus edwardii
TCCCCAACCCCAAGGTCAGTCCTGTTTACAACAGTGGCACCATGTAGTATTTGTCCTTTTGTGACTGAGATACTTCACTCAACATAATGTCCTCCAGAGTCACCCATTTTTAATAATATTGCATGAGTTGCTTGTTTTTCAATGCAGCATAGTATTTCATTGTGTGAATATACCACAGCTATTCTATCCATTCATTTGTTGACAGGCACGTAGGTTGTTTCCAACTCCTTGCTATTGTGAACAAAGCCTCAATAAACATGGGTGTGCATATACCTGCTTGGGTGGCAGTTATGGTCTCTTTGGGGTGTATTCCCAATAGTAGAATTGTTGGGTTAAATGCTATCTCTATTTGCAACATTTTGAGAAAGCACCATACTGCCTTCCACAGGGGTTGCACCATTTTACACTTCCACCAACAGTGAATAAGGGCTCCAGTTTCTCCATAACTTGCTCAGCATTTGTTGCTTGCTGTTCTGTTAAATTTTGCTATTCTGACTGGGGTGAGATGATATCTCATAGTTGTTTTAATTTGCATCTCTTCATGTGCTTATTAGCATGTCTTCTTCGGTGAAGTGTCTGTTCATATCCTGTGCTCATTTTTCTATCGGATTATTTACCTTTATCTTGCTGTGGTGCTCAAGTAGTTTATAAATACTGAATATAAGTTCCTTATTTGATATGTCATTATAAATACTTTTTCCCAGTCTGTGGCTTCCCTTTTTACCCTATTGGAGAAGTTTTTGGATGTGCATAGGGATTTGATTCATCTACTATATCTTCTCCTGGTTGCAGGTGCACATCTTTATTTTAGTTAAGTATTTTAGAAATATATTTCCCATATAGTGGAAATTTGAAGTCATTTTATAATTAAGTATATATAAAACAGACTGAGTGGCAAAGAGATAAAACAGAATCAATGAAACATTGATACACAGAATCAATCATGTTTTCTACATTTTTTGTTGTTAGATGCCATTGATTCAAGTACTCTATGAACAACAGATCTAAATAAGGTCCTATCCTGTGTCATCCTCAAAAATCTCTAACACACTTGAGTCTGCAGGCATATGTTGAGATTTAGGCTCAGCCTAGAGTGAAGGTCAAAGGGGCAGCATATGGAGCCTAAGGTACTGCAGAGTGGGGTTTCAATTCTAAGTGCTACCATGGGGCTCATAGTAACCTTCATTGTTGAAAAGATGTCACCAGCTGGATCAAGATTTGTAACTACATTAGAAGCAAGTTTTCTAGTTGATAGTGCTTGGGGCAAGAGATTCTAAGAAGTGAACAGCTGTGTCTCTAGAGAAAAGAGATTAGTTTTGGTGAATTCTGTGACAGTTCTGCCATAACTCAGAGATTGATAGGCTAAACACAGATGAAGTTTTAAAATGTATCTTCACAATCAAAAGAGGAAAAAAGGAGAAAGTAAAATTTCAATATTTCAAGGATTGTCTGGGTAATAGAAGTTTATATAATTCTTACAAAGAGTGTTAAAATAAAACAATGGTACACCATCTCATTATGGTTGGCTTACTATGGTGTATAATAAGTAAAAAAGAAGCAACAATGTGGCATTATTACCTTAATATTTATAATAATCAAATATATTAAGCAATGAATTTTGGTATTTAAATGAAATTACTTTCAAAGGTTCTTTATGGTAATATAATAATACATATGGTACTATTTTAAGTGAACCTTTCAATTGTATTCTCAGTTGAAAGGTGACTATTAATTTGTGATTAGTTCAATAGATACTTACCTTTACTTTTATACTTGTAGGACAGATAACTCTATACTGAAAGTTATTTTTTCTTTCTGTATTACTTAATGGAAAAGTCTGCTGTTAGGGACATCTCCAAGGTACTGAAGAGCAATGGTGTCACTCTGGAGACTAAGGTGTGTCTGATACAGGGCATGCTCTTTGCAATCACTTGATTGCATGAGAGAGTTGGACAATGACTAAGGAGGGTAGAAGGAGAATCGATGCCTTTTAGCTGTGGTGCTGTAGAAGAGTATTGAATGTATCATGGACTGCCAAGAAAACAGATTAATCTTGGAAAGGGTCAAACCAGGCTGCTCCTTGGAGGCAAGGATTCTGAGGCTTCATCTGACATACTTTGGACATGTAAGGAGGGACCCATCCTTGGAGAGGAACATCATTCTTGGGAAGGTGGAGGGACAGCACAGGAGGGGACAGCCCTCTCTGACATGGATTGATTCAGTGACTGGGGTAATCGGCTTGGGTGGGCCGTAGGCAGTGCGATTGGCACAGGATAGAGCAGGGTTTAGGTCTGTTGTACATAGGGTCACTATGAGTTGCAAGCAACTTGACGGCATATAAGAACAACAACAACAACAAAATTTTAAAAGTGAGAATAGGAATAATATACATGAGAAAGAACATGTTTAAACATTACTTTTGGATCAAGTTGGAAAAATCCATGCAAGATGCAAAGTAAATGTGAAATTATAGAGATTGGCTGTAAAAACAAAACAAAAACTAACCAAAGGCTAAAGAATAGGAAGAAATGAGTAATTCGAATGTTGTAATCACTTAATAATATAGCTTACTATTCATACATTTATGGTTGCTACAGTTTTGCCATTGTTTATTAGCAAAGAATGTGCCATACAGAATGTGCCAGAGCAGCATCATCTTTGCCAGTAAAACATTACACAATGCACATGTTAGGGTGCTCTTGTCGCCTAGTGGCAAGAAACTGTGCTGCAATCTCAAAGGCCAGTGATTTGAGTCCACCAGCTTCTTCTCCACAGGAGTAAAATGGGAAATATCCTTCTGTGTGGTTAAACCGGCTCTGACTCAATGGTGCACAAAAATAACAATACAAACATTAAGTAATAGTTATTTCTTATATAAAATTACCTTTGTCAGTCTCAATTAGATGATCTGAGAATATAGTGTTGTTGGTACTAACGGTAATAACACAATTAACGCGTAATTTAATAAATTAAATCTCCTTCCCAAACAATTAATATTTTCTCTAGTCCTTTTTATCTGATGTTACACGAACATTTTTCTATTAATTGAAATTTGTGTTTACTCAATTAATGTTTTTGCTGGCCTCAGGAGACAGTAACTAGGCCAAGTCATAACTACTTACGTTGTGGTCACAGACAGCAAGGTTATAAGTTGTTAAAATATTTACTTCTCTTGTCTAATGTAGTTTATTTGATTTCACAGTCTTTCTCTTTAATTCTTGATACTGGTTGGATGGAATATTTGTTTACACTGAAGTATGTGGTCCATTTCAGCTTGTGAGACATAGTTTAGCAAAGCAAATTGTATGAAGTAGAGTTAACATTTTAATGAATATAAATCATATTAAATATACAAAAAAACAGCAAAAGATATTCTAATAATTATAAAATAGGCATTCAATAGCTGCATTTACTAAGCATAAAGAAAAGGACTAGTGACAAAAGTAAGGCAAAAGTACAAAAGAATAAGATAAGTACAAGATCAATGATAGCAGCTGCCATGAAATCAAAAGATGCCCTGCAATGGGGAAACTTGTTGTGAGGACCTCCCTAATGTGTTAAGAAGAAAAGATGTTAGTTAAAGACAAAGGTGGAACTGATCCTCCTGATAGGTGCACCTAAGGTGCACATGGTATTTTCAATTGATTCCTATACATCTGAAGGTTGGATAATAAGGAAAACGAAAGAATTAATGTCTTTAGATTGTGATGTTGGTTGTTGTTATCATTGTAGTGTGCTATTGATTCATGTCTGATCCATAGCTGACCCTCTGGAAGGTTTTTAGAGGCATTTAATCACACAGAAGGAGATTGTCCATCTTTTTCCCATAAAGCAGATAGTAGATTGGAACTACATGCCTTCAGGATTGCAGTGCAGCTTCTTGCCACTAGGCCATACCATTGACTGTCAAAGAATAAATGAATGTCTTGGAGGAACTGCAATCAGTGTGCTCCTAAGAGGCAAGGATGGTGAAAACTCATCTCAAATATTGTGGGCATATTTTCAGGAAGGACTAGTCCAGAATATAAGGACATCATGCTGGGAAAGGTAGACATTCAGTGAAGGAGGGGGTGACTGAAAAAAATTAGATTGATATGGTGACAGCAACAATGGCCTCAAGCATGGTGGTGATCATGAGCATGGTACAGAATAGGACAGTGTCTGTTGTTCATATCGGGTGTTCATAGGCTAAGTATGAGTAGTTGTAAACTGGATAAATACTAAAAACACCAGTAACATTTTACTTCCATAAACAGCATTAGAATTTACATGCTGTTGTTAAGTGCTCTTGAGTTCAGTTTTACTCATAGGGATCCTATGAACAACTAACTGATCTTAATACTGTTCTATTTCCTGCCATCCTTAAACTCTCTGACGCACTCAAGCCTACTGAAGTGTCAATCCATCAATCCACCTTGTTTAAGGTCTTCCTTTCTTTCATCGTCCACTACCTTTCCAAGCATGATGTCCCTCTCCAAGGAATAACTTCTCCTAGTAAGATGCCAAAAGTATGTGAGATGAAGCTTCATCATTTTTGCCTCCAAGGAGCAATCTGGCTGTGCCTTCTCCAAAACATATCCATTTATTCTTTCGGTAGTCCACAGGATCTTCAACACTCTTCTCCAACACTACAGTTTAAAGGCATCAAATCTTCCTCTATCATTCTTAGTCATTGTCCAGCTTTCAGATACACAGCAAGTGACTGCGAAGCCCATCATTCAGGCCAAGTTTGGAGCCCTAGAATACAAGATCCTGCAATGATATTATCCTCACCTGAGTCATTATCCACAATACCAGCTGTGAACCTCAGCTAAAAGGGTCCAGAAATCAGCAACCTCAGGAATATAGTCCTGAAGGAGAAAGTAGATAAGAACCTTTTTCAAAAATCACCAGAGAGACAAAGAATATCATTAGATGTAATAATAAGTGTAGACTTGGACGTGAAGACTCCTAAATTGTGTGACTCCTAAACGGAATTTATTGTATTGGAAATTGACCTGCATATTGCTAATTATTTTGAAACTGTATATTTGGATAACTTCTTATTCATCACTGTTCTAATTATTGCAGTGCTTGTCTGTCAGCTTGCTGTACTTGTTGATTGCTGTGAGGCTGAAAGCTTCACCATTGGTATTTCAAATGCCAGAGACGTCACCTATATTGGACAGGTTTTAATGTATCTTCAGGAATGAAACAGACTAAGAGGAAGGATTGTCCATTTATTTCTGAAATAACAGACCTATGAAGACACTATGAACAATAGAGGGACATGAATAGATATAGAAGTTAAATGTTATTGTTATTGCTGTCTTTGTTACGTGTCATCAATTCACCTGCAACTTATACACATATATTGGCTATTTTAATAAGTGAATAAATACCTGGTCAGTTAACATAGAGAAATCCATATGTATCCCCACTGCAAAGAAAGAGATCCAACAGAATATGGAGATTGGTTAAGAAACAAAGAGGACTGAAGAAGAATTGACGCCTTTGAGCTGTGGTGTTGCAGAAGGGCACTGAACACTCCATGGACAGCCAAGAGGACAAACAGATGTGTCTTAGAGAAGGTGCAGCCAGAGTGCTCTTTGGAAGCAAGAATGATGAGGCTTCACCTCACGTACTTTGGACATGTTGCTAGGAGGTGCTATTCCTTGGAGAGGGACGTGATGCTAGAAAGGGTGGAGGTTCAGTGAAGGAGAGAAAACCCTTGACCAGTTGAATTGACTTGGTGGCTGCTGCAATGAGTTCTTGTGTATTAAGAAGGGTGAGGATTGTGCAATATAGAGGAGGGTTCAGATCTTCTGTTTATAGGGTCCCTATGAGTCTGACTCAACTTGGGGGCACCTAACAACAGAAACAACAATATAATTTTTATAAGAAAGATAGGAGAAATTTCAAGTTATTTCATGCCATATGTTATGAAAAAAACATCAGAAACAAAATCATTTTAACATTATATCTACTTTTCAGTGAAAATTACATAGATGAGGGCAGAAAAATAAGAGTGTGAGAAGATTCCTTTCTTAAATTTCTGAGTAAGCCATAGTAGTTACTCTTACTGTAAGACACATTGCTGAGCAATTAGTAAATATGGCCTTAATACCAGTAAGACATTATAAGATTCTATCCAGTCTTCTTCATTCCGTGGGAATATATCTAAGCTGTCTTAAACATTAAAAGAATTATCTTACTCTTAAATCCACAAAATTAATTGTATTTAATTAACTTGCCCTCATAATTCACTGTTTGAAATTCCATTCATACCTAGTCTTTGCTTACGAAAAACTACATATTAAATATTTCTTTGAAAGAAAATATCTAGGATCCTAAATTAAGTACAAAAATGAATATTTCTTCCATTTTTCTTCTTCTTTTTAATGTAACTCTGAAAAGAACAAAGGTGGTATTTTGTCATTTGGTTAAAGCTCCCTAAGTTTTGCCCTATATAATTGCATAATCATGTTTGTAATAGGAAACAGTATTGACCTAAATCAATATTGCTTGTTACATTTAGTGAAAAGTATTGGCTATCTTCACAAATAT
This sequence comes from Elephantulus edwardii, assembly GCF_000299155.1. Classification (NCBI taxonomy): domain Eukaryota; kingdom Metazoa; phylum Chordata; class Mammalia; order Macroscelidea; family Macroscelididae; genus Elephantulus; species Elephantulus edwardii. Next base: position 1,303,946 of record NW_006400062.1, read on the forward strand.
TGAGATAATATAAATCTTGCAGGCTTAATTTTTTTTACAGTACATTATTTTTGTTCTTACTATTTTGTTTTTGGCTTTGATTTTATTTTAATTCCAATTCAAACACAGAAAACCACTCCATCTGATAGAGGAATATGTCTGTTTAAAAGGGCTTAAATGCAACCACTCACAAATAAACTGGCCTTTGTCAGCATGTACTTGACATCTGAATGAGTCTATTCTTTAGGTGCTATGGGGTCAATAGGGTTAAAGGGTTGTCATTGAATTCTTGAATGGTTTGGAGAAGATGCCAACATGCTGTTCAGGAGTTCTAGCCTTGATCTCTGGAAGGGTCACTTTTACCTGAGTAATCTGTGGCACCTCATGGTAAAGAAGACACAGAGAAGAGTTAACAAATTTGGAACCAGTAAATATTGTAGCAATTCTTTCTTGGTGAGTGATCTTTATACTTTACCAAAGTCTTTTAAAGACGTATTGTCATGTTTGCTCTGAAACTACAGAAAGAATGCAAACTATCCGCACAAACTTTTTAATAGATTGGAATTTTTCATCCCAAATTCTATCCTGACTCAACTATAGGCACTTCATATTCTCAATTTTATGTTTTTGCTGTTGTATTTAAAAATAATAATATGTAAAATTTTTTTAGTTACTATTTTGAAAAAGTAAATAAGGACACTTCAATTGTTTGGAAAGTCAGCGTACTAAAGAAGTAAATTTGTTTCTTAACATATGTCTATATTTAACAGTTATATGCTGAATTTACTTCTAATGTTGTCAGATAGTTTGATGAAAGATGACCTTAAAAGCAGAGTATTACTACAAAGGTCTGCATTAAAAATCAAAGTGTAGAATCACATCCTTGAAATTTAATAATGTGACAAGATAAAATTTTGGTTCTAAAGATGCTGTTGTTGTTGTTATGTGATGTCGAGTCGCTTGTGACTCCTAGTAACCCTATGTACAACAGCCCTAAACTCTGCTCTGTCCTGTGCCAGTCACACTGTCTCTGATACACCCATCCCGATTACCCCAGTCACTGAATCAATCCACCTCGTAGAGGGTCTTCCCCTCCTGCGCTGTCCCTCCACCCTACCAAGTATGATGTCCCTCTCCAAGAACCTTTCCCTCCTTATAACATGTCCAAAGTATGTCAGATGAAGCCCCAGAATCTTTGCCTCCAAGGAGCCATCTGGTTTAACCCTCTCCAGGATGAATCTGTTTGTTTTCCTAGCAGTCCATGGTACCCTCAATACTCTTCTCCAGCACCACAGCTCAAAGGCATTAATTCTCCATCTAGCCTCACTAGTCATTGTTGAACTCTCTGATGCATAACAAGTGATTGCAAAGACTATGGCCTGTATCAGATGCACCTTAGTCTCCAGAGAGACACCATTGCTCTTCAGAAATTTGGAAAGGTCCCTAACAACAGACTTTCCCATCGCATTATGTCTTTTAATTTCCTGGCTACTGGTGCCAATAGTGTGGATTGTGGAGCCAAGCAAACTAAAGCTGTGAACAATCTCAATCTCTTCACCATCCATTCTGATGCTGCCAATTGGTCCAGTGGTGAACTAAAGCTGTGAACAACCTCCATCTCTTCACCATCCATTCTGATGCCGCCAATTGTTCCAGTGGTGAGAATCTTTGTAGATAATTTATATGAAGGATATTTAAAATTTCAATTATTTATCATCCTTTGTAATAAAAAGTTTATATTAGTAAAAGTTTATAATGTAAAAGTACTAATGTTATTAAGTTGTTGTTAAGTGCTGTAGTGTCATAGAGGATGCTTAGGGACCCTATGAATGAAAGTCTTGAACACAAAACTTTCATCTTTTTCCAAGTTCATAGAATTATCGGAGGCAAGCTCTTTTTGAAGTGGATGCCACTCCTGCTTCCAAGTTTGTTTTGAATGGGAGATCCACAAAAACCAGGCCTGCAGACTCGAAGTCCAAGGGCCCAAAAACCTTTTTAAATATCAGACCAAATCCAATCAGCTCACACCCTGTTGTGAGCAACAGCCACACCCTGGTCTCAACCCCAAACCAGAAAGCACACTGTTTCAGAATCTGGCTGTTTCACCCATCTTCCCAGCCTGGAAGTAGAAAAATACTTATAGTAATCTGTACAAATATCCTGTATAATAGATTTAATAACAAAACCCACAAATGTTGACATTCTTTACCAAGGTAGATTTAGTGGGAAATTCATAAATTTATTGGGGAGGTAGATTGACTAGATAACTAGTGAAAATTGCCTTGAAATTTAATTCTTGGTAAAGTTCTTAAATTTCAAGAGTTTATACTTGGAATGAATGATTATTCAGAAGCCAGCACAGTTTTTCTTGAATTCAGCATATCTTTTTACTCTTTTTTAAAATGGCTCTTTATATATGGGGGGCAGGGTGGAGGGCGAATTATGTTTATATTGATTTGCTTACAAGGTTAATAGGGTTTCACACTTTTTCAAACTCACATTGTGTTACATACAATCATTCCCATGCATTATATCTCGTAAAATTTATCACCATTGGGTCTTGCCAATCACTGCTTCATCTTTTCAGGTTCCTGTAGGATCTTTCCCATTTCCTCTATCCTCTCCTTCCACCCACCAAATTGTGCCACCCTGTGGTTTTTTCCCTAGTCAACCTCATCCCTCTGCTTCCACCTCACATGTAAATGGTTCTTAATCGATATTGCTACTGCTTGTTGTTATGTACTGTTAAGTTGAAGTCAACTCATAGTTGAATCTCCAATAGTTTTTCAAAGGAAAAAAAATCACACAAGAAGAGATTGTCTATTTTTCTTCCTCAGGGAACCTAGTGGATTCAAACCCTATGCATTTGGGTTGGCAGAAAAAACTCCTTACCACCAAGACATCAAAGCTCCCTATATAGACATTAGTTATTAAAACTTATTTCTAATCCCTTCTGCTATTCAACTCATTTCCTTTTATTCCTTCTGAACATGGATCTATTCTTCATTTACATTGATTTCAGTAATATCAACAGTTATGAATAAAGAAGCTCTCTTCACCAGTTTGCTACTTCAGAATTTTCATTAATTGGTCTATAAGATAAAAGTAACCAGGGAATATTGAAATAATTATATTTTCAGTTTTAATAGGTAATTTAAGCTCTGGTGATGATATCTGTGTTTTTTAAAAAAAATTACTTTTTTTTATTATTTTGTATGTGTGCACCATCAAATCGGGTCCCACTGGTACAGGAGGAGATTGCATCTGGAGCAGAGCATCAGGTGGATTCAAACTGTGTGTCTCTGGAATTGCAGTGTAGCTTCTTGCCACTAGGCTACCAGTGCTCCCCTCTGTAACTGTTTTGAATCTAATATTTTTGTAAACAAACAGATTTGTCCTGGAAGGGGTTAAACCGGGTGGCTCCTTGGAGGCAAGGATTCTGAGGCTCCGACTAACATACTTTGGACATGTTGTGAGGAGGGACCGG
>NW_006400062.1:1308306-1347157 GCF_000299155.1 Elephantulus edwardii
CTAAATCTTTGTGAGTTTGTTAGATGAGAAGGCTTGCTGGATGATAAAAGAGCTCAGGTTGTATAGTCCTTAGGAAACTGCTTTGTTATTCAAACTCTGTACTGCTTAGACAGCTAGAATCTACCACCAGTGGCTACTTGAGAGGAAGATCAGCAGCCTCCTTCTACAAGATCTATAGTCTCAAATCCACTGTAGGGTCAACTGAGTTGATTCTAATTTGATGACAATAAATGAGTGCGTTACTCGATAAAGTGTAACATGCTAGGTGGATTCATATAGAATGATGCAAATTAAATGTCAACAAACTTTTAGCACAAAGCTATAAATTTGATTATAATTTTTTATGGAAATTACATAAGTACTATTGACAATTATTTGAAGCAGGAGTAACAACCACTTCATAAATAACATGCCACCAGAAACTCTATGAACTTTGATAAATGTCATAAATGTCTATAGTTGTAGAGGTGCTGCAAGCCTTTTTTTCATAGGGTCACTATGAGTTGTGCTCGACTTGAAGGCAATTAACAACATTCACAATTACTTTTCACAAAATACTTTTACATGCCTGTTCATTGATTCAAATATCTATTCCTTTATTCACAGAACACTGTGGAATTGATATTTGCCAAGCACATTATGATGCTGAACTTCAAAATGTTAATTTGATCGGAGACAGTATCTCTCTCATGGAGTTTATAGGCTTACAAAACTTCTAAGGCAGTAAATAAGTTTTCATTTCGCTATAACAAAATATAATAATTATGAAATCTGATTGAAAATTTAGGCTATAAATATAACATTTAAAAAATCTTGGATACTGTTGAGGATTTATAGTCAGCTGATTAAATGAGATATAAAGATTTAAAATATTTTTTTAGAAAAATATCAGAATTTTTATCTCTGGCGTAGTGAGAACAAGCTTGTATTTTATGTGTGTGCTTTAAAATAGTCAACATACCTCAGAGTTATAGCATGAGGTAGACACCAACCTGAAGGACAAATGATTTTATTTCATTATGAGCTAAATGGTGCAATATACCTTCTTAAAGCATGGGTTAAATTTTAGGTGAAACTGTTTATTAATTGCACTCATGTGAGATGTAAGAATAACCTTAGTAACCAGAATATAATGAGATTTAAGTTTTTAGTTCCAGGATTCATGGTGTAAGGGAAATTCAAGAAAGTGCTGAAAGAAATAAACCAGAATAGTATTTATATTTCAATATATAAAGAATTGTCAAGTGGAACACAAATTTTATATATAATTGGCTCAAGCACGGCAGAGATTATGAGGATGCACAAGGACAGGTGGAGACTTATTTTGTTGTACAGAACTGGCTCAAAGGCACATAAAAATAACAACAATAACTCTCCAAATTATTTCTAAAAATTATTATATTTTAGTCATTCATTTTTATACTATTCAGCTTTCTGACAAATAGTTTAATCTCTTTATAGTGACAAAGTAGATAATCTATGTATTACAGGCTGATAATGAGTTTTCCTCCAATCCTAATACCTCTTTCTTCTTAATAAAATTCAGCATCTTGAATTCTTTGTTCAGCATACAGATTGAATGGTATGGTAAAAGGATACAGTCCTGACATACAGCTTTACTGAGTTCTAACCATATAGTATCCCTTGGTTCTATTACAACAATTTCTTCTTGGGCCATGTAAAGTTTCAACACTAGCACAATTAAGTGTTCTGGAATTCTCAGCTTTCTTAATGCTATCCACAACACATTATGATCCACACAATAAAGTCCTATTGCATAATAAGTGAAACACAAATAGGAATATTTCGATCATTCTCTAGTTTTAGACCAACTTCAACTGGAGTCAGCCATGATATTTCTCCTTGAATATCATCTGGATACAACTTGAAATTCATGCAGTTATCTATACATGCACTGATCTAGCTAATTTTGGTTCATCTTTAACAAGATTTTACTTGCTTGTAATATTAATGATATTTTTGAATAAACCTTATTCTTTTAGATTTTTTTATTTGTAATGTGACTGAAAAAAATTATTTTCATTTGATTGTCCAGGTACTTTTCATCTGTATTTATTTGGGGTTTAATTGTTGTTACTGTTAGATGCCATCAAGTTGACTACAATTTATAATGACTCTATGAACAACACATTTAAATATTGCCTTTCTCATGATCTCTGTCCTACTCAAGCTCATTGTGGTAGTCATTCTGTCAATTTACCTCATTAACGGTCTTCTCTTTTCTTCACGCTCTGCTTTTCTTAGTGTAAGGTCTCTCTCCAAGGACTTACTCTTCTTTAAAATATGACATTTCTGCATTCTTGTCTCCAAGGAACATTTTTCAAGATAGATTTGATCTTTTGCCAGACTATGGGATAGTCAATACTTTCATCAACACAATAATTCAAAGACATATATTTTTCTGCCATCCCTATTTGTTTTCCAACTTTCAGATACATAGAAAGCAAATGAAAATATCATTAGCCTCGACCATGAAGTTTAATAGAAATGGATAATCTGTGAAAAATGGAAAATCTAGAGATGAAAAAAGTCGTGTGAAAAGAGGTTTCAGCTACATATAATCGATAGTTGAAATTTTCTGATCTTGGCATTCATGGTACGTACATCCTTTCTACATCAAGTTCCATTTATTACAGCAACATGATCCTTGATTCGACTAAATTCCAATTAAGTTTCACTTCAATATACGTTATCTCATAAGCAAAGTTAAGACAAATGTAATGAAATTATTATCATTAGAAGAGTGTTGATGCACAGTGTTTCCAAATTCTTAAAGATATAAGAATGTTTTCCAAGAATTGTTTTGTAAAGTGTCATTAGGTTGACTAAAATAAAGTGATCATTATTATTTTTAAACCTTAGAAATCATCTTTTAAAACTGAGTTATTAACATTACAGTTCAATTCTGTCAGTACTAAATGAATATGAAGATAAAAGTTCATTCGTATGGATTATCTATGTCAGACTAACACTCATGTAACACTAATCACTTTAAATAAAGACATAACTAAAGCATTTATAAGCAAAAGATAGCATCTCTATATTTTAGTACTTTCTTCTAATATGTCATCTCAAAACTAACTTGTTTTCTGTTTTTTTCACCCTTTTCTTTTTGTTATATTCATTATTTTGTTTAGGTCTTTTGTCTTCTTCTCCTTGAGAGAGTAGTGGTAGAGAAGCTGAAAATTCTTTGGGTTACAGAGAATATCTTTGTTACCTGTATATGACTGCCTCATTTAACAGTTGGTAATACTGTGAAGTAAGGCTCAGCACTCTCTCTTACAATCTTTTATGTAATATAATATATATTTTAAAAATTGATTGTAATGCAATTTTTTTCACTTTGAAGACTGTTGGTTGTCTTTTTTCACACTAAATAGACCAACTACTGCTGCTTAAAGAGTTTATTTGAGAGACAGCTCAAGATGCTAGCTTAGTCACACACAACACACTGTCCCCCATGCAACAAAGAAGTGTGAAACAGATACAGTTCAAAATCTGGGAACCTAGAATGGCAACTGAAAAGATAAAGAAATAGATTGAACCCTGAAGGGACAGAGAAATTGAAAGAAAACAGTAACAAATAGATTGGCAGATAGTGGGAGCCGTGCCAGTTAGGCAGGATCAGCATGGCCATCTTGAGACAAAGCGAGTAGTGTTTCTTGATTAAGAAAACAGGAAAGCAACGTCATAGGATTCATTAGGCAGAAATACCTTGTAGACAAACAAAAAGGAAATAAGATAAGCAGAACATCACCTAGACGGAAAAAGGGAATGTGCATGAAAATAGACAAAAGTTCTAGGGATCCACACAAGCAATTAGAAAGGAGAGAGTCAGTAATAGGTACATAACAGCTACAGTCATTTATCATCTCTCTCTTTTTTTTTATGGCAACTACAGACAACGCATGACAATGAACTCAGATAATTTACGCTCCTCATATTCAGTCCTGATCTCTGGATACGCTCTATGGAAGGTGCCCAAGTGACCACACTAGAGGCTAAAGGAATATGCTACCCCCATTGTCCCAATCTGTCTGATGATCAGGAGTTTGTTTGTGTGATGTTAAAGGTTTATTATTTAAAATGACTTTCCTAGCCATTGAGTTTTACTTTGCTCTGTGAATGATAGGAATATTCAAGTAGGACATGTTAACCTATCCACAAGGAAGGACCAGTCCTTGGAGAAGGAATTACGTTTGGGATGGTGGAGGGACAGAGTAGGAGGTGAGGATCCTCGATGAGATGGATTGACTTAGTGACTGGAGTAATGAAGGCAGGCGTGTCGGAGACAGTAAGGTTGGCTCAGGATAAAGCAGAGTTCAGAGCTCTTGTACATAGGATTGCTATGAGTCACAGGTGACTCAATGGCACATAATGACAACAACACCCACTAGGGAATCTCCTAGTCTTGATAATAAATTGAGCAGACTCAGTGGCAGATTAAAAAACCTTACTACAGCAAAGAAGAAGCAAGAGAATCCAATATGTCTTTCCAGGACTGACCTTCTTGTGCCGGCCAGCCAAGAGCCTATAAGAGCTGCAGCTATGTTATGCAGCAGTGGAGAACCAGAAACCGGACATGAGACTTGGGACTTGGAACTACTGTGTCATGGAACTGGAGCTAAGAGACTTTGTCCAAGTTTGCTGGAGGACTAGGGCTTTGGGTTGGAGAGCTGTAATAAAGCAGGACTAATAAAGCTTCAAGACTGAACACTGAAGTGCCTGTGAGCATATTTTGGAAGCAGCCTGACAGAGTGATTGTTTTCTGCAACTACTTGGAATTATTTAGATGCATCTTGACAAAAAGCCAAAAAGTACCAGAGGAATGTCTATCAATGTTTCACTAATTATTCAAAAGCATTTGACTATATAAATCACAACAAATTGTGGCTAACCTTGAGAAAAATTAGTTTACCAGATTGTTCTCAAGCAAAACTTAAACTTGGCAGTCATCAGAACAGAGTAGGGAAAAATTGTACGATTCTAAATCAGAAAAGGAGGGAATCAGGGATGTATCCTGTCTATATAACTTTTCAGCTTGTATGCAAAGCTTGCTATACTTTATTCAAGAGGGTTTACTCTATGAGGAAGAATATGGCATCAGAATTGGAGGAGGGCCTGAAGCTGCTGTGGAGGATCAAGGACTGTAGTTTTCAATATGTATTGAACTTCAACATCAAGAAAACAAAAACACCACTGGACCAATTGACAGTATTATGATAGATGAAGAAGAGATTTAGATAGTTAATGATGTCAGCTTCCTTGTTTCCCCTCTTTCAACAGCAACTAGGAAATCAAAAGACTAATTGTATTACTGAAATCTGCTGTCAGGGGCCTCTCCAGAATGCTGAAGCACAAAATGTCACTCTAGAGACTAAGATGAGCCTGACTTAGGCCATAGTTTGAAATTACTTACTATACATCAGAGAGCTGGGCAATGACCAAGGATTATAGAAGAAGAATTGATGCCTCTAAGTTCTGGTGCTGGAGAAGAGTTCTGAACATACCATGAACTGCCAAGAGACCAGGTCTGTATTGGTGAGGGTGAAACCAAGCTGCTCCTTGAGGCAAGGATTTTGAAGCTCTGTCTCACCTACTTTGGACATGTAGCCAGGAGAGACAATTCTTTGGATGATATCAAGCTTTGAAGAGTCAAGGGACAGTGAAAGAGAAGACGACTCTGGATAAGATGAATTAACATAATTCTTGGTGTAATGAGAGTAAAAGTGAGACTGGTTCAGGATAGAGCAGTGTTCAAAGCATGTGGTAGTTATGAGTCATAGTCGAGTGAATGGCATATAACAACAACAATGTGGTTCTGTGTGTGTGAGATATCATAATGGATATCTCACTAGTACAGCAGTAATACTGTTGTTGGGATGAGTAGGAAGAGGTACAGGAGTATAAGGAACATGTCTGACCTCATGGGAATTGATTTTTGTGGTGTAGGTGCAATCACCAGTGACAGTTTCTCATTGTGGAGTTGGTAGAGGTCAGATATGACTGTCCTCAAACTGCCCTTGCAGTTTTCATAACCTGTAAGAAGAATAAGAAAAGCTTAGAGATGGCCAAGCCCAATCACTATTAACTCTGCAAAGGGGAACTGTATCCATCAACAGCATTAACAGTATAAAACTGATCTCTTTAAGGTCAGACAAGATCGCCTCTATCGCCTGCTTTCTGCTCTGGCACCTACTTCTACTAATTATTGGACATTAAATTTGTTGTCAATTATTCATAGACTTTATTATACCCACAGCTGTGGGTTTTATTTAGGAATTATGTTGAGTATTTGAGGAGGAAAAGGATATTACACAGTGAAATTTCAGGTTTAGAGAATGGCAGTCCCAATGCAGATTAACAGCAATACAAAATTCCTTAATTCAGATAGTTTCTCAGTCAACAAGTTGGAAGTCCAGTTTAGTCCATCAGCACAAATGCAAGAAAACTAGAAACTCATAGCAATCACAAGTCAGTTCTTGCTTCAAACATCCAACAAATCAAACCTTTAACTCTGGCTCTATTTCCAAGACTTCATAATGCTTTACCTCACGAGAGTCTTTTCACAGTCTGACCAGCTCTCTCTCTTATATTGGTCACACAGCTGTTGATGATGTAGAAATGCTATCCAAGAGTGAACTATGTGTCAGCAGTTGAGGTGGTTGGAGACCTCATGATAGGAAAACAAAGGATAGCAGGTAGAGTCCTAATGATTCACTTTGATAACACATTCCCACCTGGCTTTGTGGTCAGGTCCAAGGGAATGGATAGAAAAAGAAGGAAAAAGAATCCTAGTACCACAGTTCCTCCACCTATTCTACCAAGCAATCCAAAGCATGAATCAACTAATAAACTTGTGACTAGTAGCTGAAGCTAACTCTGATTATACAAGAGCTATGCCCCGCTGCAACCCCTACCTCCAGAAATCTACAACGTCATTGGACCTGTGTTCTAAAGTACATGGCAGGTCTACTCCCATACTCACAGACAGCCCCTGCTAAGCAGCATACTTTTGCAGTGACACTAGATCTCTACATGAAAACGATATTGATCTAAATCCCAAATAATATTCTTTAATGAAACAGGACAGCTGATTTTCAACTTTTATGAAATAGAAAAAAAAGATGAACTTTTAATGCAGTATTTAAGAAGAAAAATCCAGTTATATGCCTCACACCTCCCAATCTTAAAACTTACTCTATAGCTATGAAAATAAAAACACTCATCCTGCCAACATGATGGATTTGCAGATTAATGGAAGAAAACTGAGAATTCAAAAATAAATCTATCTATTCACATAATAATTTTTTTGGCTAACATTGAGAAGAATGGGAATCTCAGGATACTTTACTGTACTCATGTGAATTCTGTATCTAGCCCAAAAGGCTGTTGATCTCTGAACTGAAAAAAAGGAACACTGCATGGCTTAAAACAAGAAAGGTATGTATCACCATAGCAGGAACATGGAAACAGCCCAATTGTCCAACCATAATGGAATAGATTGAGAAATTATGGTATATTCACACAATGGAATACTATGCAACACTCAAAAACAATGATTTTGCAAATTACTATCTAATATAGAAGGGATTGGAGAGTGTTATGTTGAATACACTAACTCAGCCCCATACAAAGACTGTATAAGACCATTATTGTAGAATGAGTACGAGGATCCAAGGTGCTGTGGGGGAGGTTAATCATAGGATTACCCAATTTGATGAGGGGAGCGAGTAAAGGTAAGGGGAAAGAGTTGGTGTGAAAAACAATGTATATGAATTTTGTAAGTAAACCAATGTTGAAAAAGACAAAGAAAGACATGCATCAGGGCTGTATCCTTTATCCTTACAGATTTAATCTGTTTGTGGAACAAATCATAAGAGAAGTTAGACATTATAAAGAGGAATATGACATCAGAATTAAAGGAAGACTCATCAACAGCCTACATTAAGCAGATCACACAATCTTGCTTGCTCGACTGAGGAGGACTTACAGTGTTTGTTGCAGCTTTCAATACAATTACATCTCAACATCAAGAAAACAATTTTTCATGACAAGGCAAATAGACAACATAGCTATAGATGGATAAAAGATTGAAGTTTTAAAGACATCATCTTACTTGGGTTCACAATCAACTCAATGGATTCAAATATATGTGAGTTGGTGAGAGTGATACAGGGCCAGATTCAGAGCTTTTATTTATAGAGTGAATCACTATGAATTGGCCTCACCTTTATAGTAAATAATAATCTATTGACATCTGATGTTAGACAATAGGTCAAAATACCTCCAGTGGAAAAGAGATAATCTAACAAACGATGTTTTTAAAAACCTTGGACATCTAAATGAAGATAAATGAATTAAGTTCCATACCTCATACCATGCACAAAAATGTTCTCAAAATAGACCAAAGGCCTAAACATTATTAATAAGAGAAAAAGGTCTTGGAAGAAAACCTTTGAGTTTAAAGTTGTTGTTGTTATGTACCATCAAGTCAATTTACTCCATAGCTGACATCCAGTGGGTTTTCAAAGACTGTAAGTTGCACAGAAGTAGATATTTCATTTTTCTCAGGAGTTGCAGCTGGTGGATTCAAACTGCCTGTCTTTGGATTGATAGAGCAACTCTTTATCAATTAAGCTAATAGGGTCCTTTCAGTTAAACTAGAGACCTAGTTTTCAGCATGAATAACCTAACTAACAAGACTAAAGTTAACAAACATCATAAGATAGGTAATTGACAACTTAGAAAAATGGAATAACTATGCTCATTAAAAGACTGCCAAAATCTGGAGAAGAACTACAGACTGGAAATAACTCTTTGGCAATGAGGGATCTTGCAAGAATCTACTATCTAAAATACACTGAAAGCATCAACAAACAATCAATAAAAAGACAAATAATTTTAAAAATGAGCCCAAGACAGAAATAAATATTTTAGCAAAGAAGACATTCCGTCCGCCAGCAAATAATATGAAAAGATGCTCACCATTTTTAGCTATTGTTATTGTTGTTAGGTGGCATTGAGTCATCTATAACTCATTGTAATCCTATGGACAACAGATCTGAATCTTCTTCTGTACCATCCTCAATGATCTTCTAATTGAGCTCATTGTTATGTCATTATGTCAGCCCATTAAGTTGGGGGTCTTTCTCTCTTCTTCCTTTAGAGAGATGTACATCAAATTCACATTAAAATACTATTACTTCTGCAAAATTAAAACAGTCATAAACACAGAATCCAGTAAATAATTGTGATGTTGTGGGGAATTAGACATGTACACATGTATTTATTGAAGGATTATTCACCATAAGAAAAAAAGTAGAAAAAATATTAAGTGGTCATCCCTGAATAAATTTGGAGTAGATCATGTCAAATAAGACAATCACAAAAAGACAAATATTTTATTGTCCTACTATTTATTTAAAAATTAAGAATAGATATACACAGAGAAAGCAAAGATCTTTGATGTCTACTCAGTATGGGAGAGAAAGAGAAGAGAAATTTATTTATGGAAAATAGACCCTTAATACTATTGATAATGAGTAAGGAAATTTCAAATATCATTGATGTCAGCCTGTACATGAAGAAAAGGGACAATTACAGTAAATGTTATAGAGTACATAATATTGAAACAATAATAAAGATACACAAAAATATGTCAGTGATTACATGTCGTTGTTGTTAGGGGCTGTCGAGTTGAGTATGATTCATAGCCACACTATGAACAAGAGATATGAACCCTGTCCTATCCTATACAATTCTCACCAACTCTGACACACTTCAGACTGTTACATCAGACACTATGTCAATTCATCTCATTGAGAGTATACTTTTTTCACTGAGCTTCCACATTTTCAAGCATGGTACTCCTTTGCAGGGACTAGCCTCTCTTAATAACATGCCCAAAGTATGTGAGATGAATTTTAACACCCTTGTTATCAAGAAGCACTCTGTCTACACTTTTCCCAAGACATATTTGTTTGTCGTTTTGGAAGCCCATTGGATAGTACATTCTTCAATACCACAACTCAAAGGCATCAGTTCTTTTGTTATCTTTATTCATTGTTAAGCTTTCATATGGAGAGTAAATCATGGGGAAAAAATGCGCCGAATTGGATGCATATTAATTCTCAAACTGATATTTATGCTCCTCAGGAATTTGGTGAGATGTCTGACAGTAAACTTTCCTAATGCAATATGTTTCATAATCTCATGACTATGGGTACAATCAGAGCATTGATTGTAGATTCAAATAAGATGAAGGCTTTGGCAGTTTCAGTCTTTTCTCCATCTAGCATGTTATCTATAGGTCCAATGGTGAGGATTTTTGTCTTTTTTGATGTTGAGATACAATCCACACTGGAGTCTAGAGTCTTTCACCCTCTGTAGCAAGTATTGCAAGTCCTCCTCACTTTCAGCATAGAAGGTTGTGTTATCTGAATTAGCGCAGGTAATTATGAGTCTTTATCCAATCCTGATGACACATTCCTCTTAGTAGACTGTAGTTTAACAGATTATTTGCTCAGTACTCAGATTGACTAGATATGATGTACACCTTTCCTGATTTTGAACCATGCAGTATTCCCTTGTTCTTCTTGGACAACATGTTGGTATAGGTATTGGTTTTGCATGAGCCCAAGCGTTACAGAATTCCCATTCTTGTCAATGTTAGTCATAGTTTGTTATAATCCATACAGTCAAATGCCTTTGCATAGTCAGTAAAACAACACAAATAGACATTCTTCTTGAATTCTCTACTTCTAGTCATCCATCAAAGATTCTCACCACTGGGCCAATTGGCAGCATCATAATGGATGGTGAAGAGATTGAGACTGTTAACAGTTTTAGTTGGCTCCACAATCAATACTCTTGGTACCAGCAGCCAGGAAAGCAAGAGCTGAATTGCATTGGCAAAGTCAGCTGTCAGGGACCTCTCCAGAGTACTGAAGAGCAATGACTTCAGGCTTGAGATTAAAGTGCCCTCGGTCCAGGCCATAGTCTTTGCAATTGTGTGCTATACATCAGAGAACTGGACAATGATTAGAGATGATAGAAAGAGACTTGATGTCTTTGAGCTGTGGTGCTGGAGCAGTGTGTTGAATATATCTTGTACTGCTAGGAGAATTAACAGATTCATCCTTGAGAGGGTGAAACTGGGCTGCTCCTTGGAAGCAAGGATGCTGAAACTTCGTCTGACATACTTTGGGCATGTTGCAAGGAGGGACTGGTCCTTGGAGAGGGACTTCATGTTAGGAGGGTGGAGGGATAGCACAAGAGAGGAAGACCCTCGATGAGATGGATCAGTTCAGTGATTGGGAGAATGGGAGTACATGTGTCAGAGACTGAAGTTGGCACAGGATAGAGCAGGGTCACTATGAGTTGCAAGCAACTCGATGACACATAACAACAACAACTGATATCAGCAGTGATATCTCTTTTGCCACAGCCTGGTATAAATTCCTCTTTACCTTCTGACATTTGTTAATGTACTGGCAACTTTTGTAGTCTCTTCACCAATATGTTGCATGGATGGAAATTGTTTGATAATTTCTACATTCTGTTGGATCCCTTTCTTGGGATTGGGAACAAATATGGATGTTTTCCAGTCAGCCAGCCAGGAAATTGTTCTCCAAATTTCCTAACATAGTTTGGTGAGTGCATCCAGGACTGCATCTGCTAGATGAAACTTGTCAATTCATACTCCATTGATCCCTGGAGTCTTATTGTTGCCAGTGCTTCAGAGAAGATTGAGCTTCTTTCTTCAGTACCATTGACTCAAGTTTATATTGTACTTTCTGAAATTTTTTAGTGTTAACAATTTATATATATATATATATATATATATATATATATATATACATATATATATATATATATGTATTTTTTTCCCTTCCATATTCTTTTGATTATCCAGGATTTCTCTCATAGCATCTCTAATCTCCTCCCATGTGATTAACTGCCTTTGGAAACTGACAGAGGGTTCAGCTGGGGATCACCTCCTACTTGAAGCTACACAGTAGCAACAGGCTTGAATTAAATTTGGTTTTAATTTCTTTCAACTTAGGAAATGCCAAGCGAGTTCTTCCTTTTTCATTCTCCAACTCCAGTTATTTCCACATTCCATTATAATATTTTCTTTGTCTTCTCAAATTGTACTTTGAAATCCTTTGTTATTTTCTCCCATTTCAGCACCTGTGTTACACATAGTAACCCTGTGTACAACAGCTCTGAGCTCCGCTCTGTCCTGAATTGGTCTCACTTACTCCAACACATCTCCTCCCATTGTCCTAGTTACTGTTTCAAACCATCTCATTTGGGTGGTCTTCCTCTTCTGTGCTGTCTCTCCACCCTTCCAACCATGATGTCCTTCTGCAAGGACTGATGTCTCCTGGTCATGTGCCCCTAGTATCTGAGATGGAGCTTCAAAATCCTTGTCTTAAAGAATTAGCTTGCTTCCATCCACTCTTGGTGGTCCATGTTATGTCAATACTCTTCTCCAGCACCATAACTCGAAACCATCAATTCTTCTGTCATACTTAGTCATTAGCCAGCTCTCTGATGCAAAGCGAGTAACTGTGAAGATCATGGCCTGTATCAGGAACACCTTAGTCCCTACACTGACATCATTACTCTTTTGGGCTTTAGAGAAGTTCCTGATATCAGACTTCCCCAATACAACTTATCTTTTTATTCCCTGACTAGTGGTGCCAAGAGTGTTGACTGTGGAGACCAACAAGCTATAATTGTGAACTATCTCAATCTCTTCTTCATCTATAATCTTGCTGCCAATTATTTATTTATTTATTTATGTTGTTGTTGTTGTTGTTCAGTACTATCAAGTTAGTACAACCCAGATCAAACTTATGAACCCATTGCTGCACTCATTGTGTCACTCCATCTCATTGAGAGTCTCTTTCTCCTTGAGTGACCCTCGCTTTACCTTTCCTAGCATGTTTTCCCTTTCCAGAGAATAGCCTTTCCTAGCAAAATACCCAAAGTTTGTGAGACAAGGCTTTGCCATCTTCGCTTTCAAGGAACATCCCGGATGCACATTTTCCAAGACAGATTTGCTTCTTCTTTTGTCAGTCCATGGTTATTCACTGCTGTTCTCCAACATTACAAGTCAAATATATAAATTATTCTGTTATCTTTATTCATTGTCTAGCTCTTAGATGCATAGTAAGTGATTGAAAAGACAATGACTTGAATAAGTGGACCTTAGTCTTCAAACTGATATTATTGTTCCTCAGTGATTTGGAGATGTCTTTGATGATGGGCTTTCCTAATGCATTATATCTCTTGATCTCCTGACTGTTAGTATCAAAGGTGCTGATGGTGGATCCAAATAAGATGAAATTTTTGCCAACTTCAGTCTTTTCTCCATCTATCATCATGTTGTTTTTTGGTCCAGGGGTTAGTAGTTTTGTCTAACCACTGGTGGGCACACTGCACGGGCCTATTTGGCTATGTGAGAAAATATGAAAGACAGCTGCTTGGAAGAGGTCCGTATTTGTTCCCATTCCCAAGAAGGGTGGTACAACAGAATGTGGCAGCTGTAGGGCAAAAATACCACTAATACCACACACAGGCAAAATATTGCTGATGAGTATCACAAAATGACGAGAGCAGTACATTGAGAGAGAGCTGCCAGAAGTTCAAGCTGGGTTTAGCAGAGACTATGACACAAAGGGTATCATTACTTATGTCTGATGGATCCTACCTGAAATTATAGAATATTAGAAGAAAGTCTACTTGTGTTTTACTGACTATGCAAAAGCATTTGCCTATATGGATCATAACAAACTATGGGTACTATTGACAAGAATGGAAATTCCAGAATTTTAATTCTGCTCATATAAAATCTGTACTTCAACCAAGAAGCTGTTTTTCACAATGGAGCAAGGAAACCCTGCATAATTTAAAATCAGGAAATGTGTGTGTCAGGGTGGTATCCTTTCCCTGTATCTCTTAAATCTTCATGGTGAACAAATCATTCTAGAGGTTAGTTGAAGAATATTGTGACATCAGAACAGGAGGAAGACACATCAACTATGTGAGTTATGCAGATGACATGACCTTGCTTATGGAAATTGAGGAAGACTTTAAATACTTGCTGCAAAAATCAAGGACTAGTCTTCAATGTAGATTGCATCTGAACACCAAGAAGACAAAAATCCTCACCATTGGACTGATACATGTAACCTTGTTATCGTTGTCATGTGCTGTCAAGTCACCTGGGATCCATAGCAACCACATGTAACAGCAGTTCT
Source organism: Elephantulus edwardii (assembly GCF_000299155.1). NCBI lineage: Eukaryota > Metazoa > Chordata > Mammalia > Macroscelidea > Macroscelididae > Elephantulus > Elephantulus edwardii. The sequence goes on from NW_006400062.1 coordinate 1,322,601, forward strand.
AAATCCTGCCCTTTTCTGAGTCAGTCTCACTGATTCTGACACACCAACTTCAATTGCCCCAGTTATTGTATCAATTTATCTCATCCAGGATCTTCCTCTCCTGCATTGTCCCTACACCATTCTGAGCAAAATATCCTTCTCCAAGGATTGGTCCCTACAGGCTGCATGTCCAAATAATGTGAGATGGAGATTCAAAATCCTACCCTCCAAGGAAATAATTGCTTTCACTCTCTCCACGACAGATCTCTTTGTTTTCTTGGTGGTCCATGGTATGTTCAAGAGTCTTCAACACACAACTTGAAGGCATCAATTCTTCTGTAGTCCTTAACTATCGTCCAGCTCTCTAATACACAGCAAGTAATTGTGAAAACCATGGCCTGGATTAGTACCACCTTAGTCTCTAGAACAACATTGTTACTTCTCAGTACTCTGGAAATGTCTCTGACAGCAGAATTTTCCAATGCCATTAATCTTTTTATTTACTTCCTGACTGCTGGTAGTATGGGTGTTGATTGTAGAGCCAAGCAAGCTGTAACGGTTAACAACTTCAATATCTTTTTCATCTATCATAGTACTGCCAAATGGTCTAGTGGTGACAATTTTTATCTGCTTAATGTTGAATTTTAATCCATATTGGAGACTACAGTCCTTAATTTTCTGCAGCAATTACATCAGGTCCTCCTCAGTTTCAGCAAGCAAGGTTGTGTCATCTGCATAATGTAGGTTGTTAATGAATCTTCCTCCAATTCTGTTCCACATGTTTGTTATAAAGCCAGCTTCATGAATTATCTGTCCTGTGTATAGACATATAAATACACCAGTATATGTTGAATATGTATCCATATGTATAATAAGCCAAACAAAGAGCACCATTATGGAAGCTTACATATATATATACATATACATATATATATATACACATATACATATACATATATATGTGTGTATATATATATATGTATATGTATATATATGTGGGGGGGTATATATGTGTGTATATGTATATGTATATGTAATGTATATGTATATATGATGTGTATATATATACAAAAACTTCGCATTATAGGTTTACTAAGTTAGAAATTTATAGCCTATCCTAGTTTGGCAAGGAGAATCTTGAATCTTCAAAATGTGAGTAGGTTTCTAATATACAACTGTTATTCTCTGCTCTTGGAGCAAAAGAGAATAAAGGAAATGAAATGTTTAAATAACAAACCAGTCCACAGAACTAAAGGCCTACATGAATCACAGCCTCTATTAACCTGGGATAGAAGAATCAAATTTTGCCCAGCAAGCACTCTGACCAATCTGAGAAGGGACATAATAGTCTGAAATTGTTGTTGTTGTTAGGTGCCACAAGGTCAGCACCAACTTATAGAGACCATGTATGACAGAAAAACACTCTGCCTTATCTTGTGTCTGTCATCCTCAATGTCAATTCATCTGCTGAAAATCGTATACTTCTTTAATTCTCCACTCTTCTGAAAATGATGTTCTTCCCACGAGTTGATCAATATTGAAAACATGCTCAAAGTCTATGAGACAAAATCTCACCATTGTTGCTTCTAAAGTACATTACGACTGTACTTCTTCTAAGACAGCTTCTTCGGTTTTTTAGGCAATGGTGGATACAATATTCCTTGCCAAAACTACCATGCAAAGATATCTATTCTTCTTTGGTATACCATATCTGTTGTTCTACTTTCACATGTTTATAAAAAAACCTGAAATACCATGACTTGAGTCAAGTGAATCTTGGTTGTTAAACTGACATCTTTATTATCTAGAAATTGAAAAAGTCTCTTACATCAGAATTCCCAATGCAGTTTATTGGTCTTTTTTGTTGATTTCTACTTCCATGAGTTTTTATTGTGGAGCCAAGTAAAATTACATCAATTAACAATTTCAGTATTTTCTCCATTGATCATTATGTTGAAAATTAAGTTCTATATGTTGTTATTTTTAGGTGCTGGCAAGTCGAGTATGACTCATAGCTATCCTATGAACAGCAGATCTGAACCCTGTCTTATTCTGTGCAATTTTCACACTGTTTGACACACTAGAGCTTATTACAATGGTCACCATGTCAATTCACCTGGTTGAGGGTCTTCCTTTCCTTTGCTGACCCTTCATCCTTCTAAGTATCATGTCCCTAACCAAGGAATAGCATCTTCTAGCAAAATGCCCCAAGTATGTGAAGGAAAGCCTCCTTGCCTCCAAATAACACTCCAGCTGCACCCTCTCCAAGACATATTTGTTGGTTATTTTGGCTGTGCATGGGATGTTCAGTGCTCTTTTCCACCTTCACAGCTTAAAGGCATCATTCTTCCCCCTGCCATTTCTACTCATTGTCCAGGTCTCAGATGCATAGTCATCAGAAAAATCATGACCTAAATCAGATACATCTTAGTCCTAAAATCTACATTACCCACCATAATTTGGAGAAGTCCCTAAGTTCAGATGGAGTGGGAGGAAATGTAGAACAAGGCCCAAATTCCTGGAGAAGATCAGATTACTGAACAGATTCTGAGACTAACACACTTTGATATCTTAAACTTGAAGTCATTTGTGCAGGTTCTCTTTCAGTCAGATAATAGATTGGCTTATAAGATAATCAATAACACCTCTAACTAATGTACTTCCTTAACATTTAATTATACGATACTGACCAGTGAACACATACTCAAAATAAAAAGGAAACCATAACAATGGAAAGTCGATCAATGGAAAACAAATAGAATGGAAATAGTGAAAATGCTGACATAATTTGAACCAATTGAACAGAATAATTTATATATACATTTTTTAAAATGATACTTTAATTTGACATATATACATTTTTTTTAAAATAATACTTTAATTTGCCATTTGACTGAAGCAATAGGCTTGAGTACAGCAGAAACTGTGAAGATGGGCCAGAATCTGTAGATTTGTCAGCTGTGCATATTGTTGCTATGAGTCAGTGCCGTCTTGATAGTATCTAAGAAGTAGCTGTGTTTATTTTCCCTTAAAACACATACACACAAATATCATATAGAAGAAAGAAAGAAAAAAGTCAGTGTCAAAAATAAAACATAAAAACTCAACCAAGAATTTATTTGCCCACCCACATCCAGAAATACAACTGCCTTCCCTCTGTGTTTCTGTGAAGTGGCAGTCTGCAAAGTCTGTACAGTAATAACTGTGAGCTGCCTTCAGGCTCAGAAAAATGTCACAGCTTGATCCCTAGAGCCGCCAGTGCCCCCATTCAATCAGTGCTCAACTGCACTACGCACCCTGAAACTTAAAATGAATGCTCTGGATTCATGGCCAAAAATACAAACTCCCTACTGACCCTTCCTGTGGGAGTTATTGAAGTTCTCAGTTAGCTCACAGACGCTTATCTACACACTCCGTCTGTCCCAGAAAGCAAAGGGAAGAAAAGCACAACTGAAACATTTTCTGCACAAAAGCCTTGGCTGGGATGCAGTAAGACTTAAAAACAGAGAGAGTACATGTTTGAAAATAACATTTTGACAGACAAAGTCAAGTAATAAAGCGTAGTGAACATAAAATTGTTTTTGCTATTGGTGGGAAGCAAAGAAAGCCATTTAACAGAATAACTTTATGTCAACATATCAGATGTATTTTAATTTTGTTCTGAAAACGACAGAATATATGCATACCTGTATACTTAAACTGTGGGGAATGTCACACATTTTGTTTTCCATCCAGGTCAATCTGTAAGATGAGGAAAGCAGAAATTGATTAAAATAGTTTTATACCTGTTTGCACCTATCAGTACTCAGAGAGAGGGCTAGTTGTGTAGTCCTTAAAGAATTTCACTGCAATCCTAAAAGGGGTGCTTCTCTCGTGATTCAAAGCCACTAGCTTCTCAGTGGGAGAAAAATGGCCAAACTCCTCCTTTGTGATTTATAGCCTCTGAAAATCTGGTGGAGGATTACATATAAGTGAGTTTAACTTGATTGTAATAAGTTTTTTTAATTCCTCCCAGTATTGTTGTTAAGCGCAGTCAGTTCAGTACATCTTATAGCGACCCTATGAATAACATGTCTAAACCCTGTCCTATCCTGTGTCATTCTCACAATCTCTGACACACTCAGGCCCATTACTGTAGTCAATACATCTCGTTGAGGGTCTTCTTGTCTTTCACTGACTATGATAGTAAAGGCTCAGTGTTCAAAATGGCTTTCCTAACCATTAAATTTGACTTTGTCGTTTAGATGGACAGGAATATGCAAATAGAATATGTTAGCCCATACGCCAGGGACTTGCTAATCTCTCCATTAAAGTGAGTGTATCCAGTAGCAGAATAGAAGATATTCCTCATAAGCAAAGAAGCAAAAGAATTTTTTGAAGCAGATAGCCCTATGGCAGCCATGGCTGAAGCAGAGGACCAGAGATTCAACATGATGGAGCTGGTGGTACCCACAACAAAATCAGAGCTAAGAGCATTTTGCCCAAGTTTGTTGGATAATTTCGGGGTGGAGGAAACGAACATTGGGAGGACTGACAAGTTTATGACATTGGCCTAAATTCGTAAGGTTCAAGCCTGAGGCACATATGAGCACATTTCAAAACTTGTCCTGACAGAATTTTCCTTGTTCTTGTTGTTATGTGCTGTCAAGTCACCTGTAACTCATAGCGACACTATGTACAATAGCCCTAAACCCTGCTCTATCCTGTGCCAATATTATTGTCTCTGACACACCTACCCCCATTACCCAAGATACTGAATCATTATCTCCTCTCCTGTGCTGTCCCTCCACTCTCCCAAGCATGACTTCCCTTATACAAGGATTGAGACAATCTTGCAGCATGTCCAAAGTATGTCAGATGAAACTTCAGAATACTTGCCTCCAAGGAGCAACCTGGATTCATCCCCTCCAGGACAAAGTTGTTTGTTCTCCTAGCAGTACATGGTATATTCAATACTTTTTTCCAGCACCACAGCTCAAAGGCAACAATTATCCTTCTATCATCCCTACTAACCTGAATTAATAGACTTTTGACTTATCCAGTATGGTTCTGTGTGGTCTGTGAATTATTTCATTAAGTTTTGGACTCAGTAGGTCAGTAAAATTGGTCCAAGAATTAGTAGATAGTGGTACTGGGGTGTAGGGTCCATGTCTGGCCTATTAGAATTTGGGTTTGTGCTGTTGATATTGTTGGTGAGAACAGTTCCCCTTTGTGAAGTTGATAAAGGTCGGATATGGCTTTCCTCATTTGGTTGCTCTTTTTAAAATTATCCTCCACTTTCTCAAGCATAATTTATCCCTCCAAGAAATAGCTGCACTTAGATACATATATAAGGTAAGTGAAATGAAGCTTTATTGTCATTGGCTCCAAGAAACACTCTGGGTGGACCTTCTCGAAGACATACGTTTTTTTGGTCTTTGGGCAATTCATGGCATATTCAGAACTCCACAGTTCACAGGCATCAATTCTTCTATCAACCTTGCATCCAGCTCTTAGATGTAAAGGAAGTGATAGAAAAGATCATGACCTAAGTCACATACCCTTAGTATTCAAATTGACAATATTGTTTCTCAATGACTTGGAGAGGTCCTTGACTGTAGACCTTTCCAGTGTAATATGTCTCCTGATTTGTCTGCTCGTACCAATGATGCTGACTATAGATCCCAGTAAGATAAAGTCTTTTACAATTTCAATCTTTTGTCTATCTATCTATCTATCTATCTATCTATCTATCTATCTATCTATCTACTGTCATGACATTGTCTATCAGTCCAGTGGTGAATTTTTTTTCTTTGATGTAGAGATGCCATCCATATTTAAGGTTGTAGTGATTTACCTCCAAGTCCTCCTAATTTTGAGCAGGACAAGTTGTGTCAACTGCATAAAGCAGATTATTGATGAGTCTTCCTCTGATCCTGATACAACATTTTTCTTCACAGAGCCTAGCTTCTAAAAAATTTGCTCAGCAAACAGATTTATTACATATGGTGAAAGAATACAACCCTGACACACAACTTTCTTAATATTGAGCCATGTAATGTTCCCTTGAAGGACATGGCCAAAAATAAGGCTCCAGGAATAGATGGTATACCAATTGATATATTTCAGTTAACAGATGCTGCCCTGGACGTGCTCACCAAGTTGTGCCAAGAAATCTGGAGAACGACCACTTGGCCAACTGACTGGAAGAAATCGATATTTGTTCCTATCCCAAAGAAAGGCGACCCAACCGAATGTGGAAACTACAGAACAATTTCACTGATTTCACATGCAAGCAAGATTTTACTGAAAATTATCCAAAAATGACTGGAACAGCACATCAACAGAGAACTACCAGAAGTCCAGGCTGGTTTCAGAAGGGGTCGTGGTACTAGAGATATTGTAGCTGATGTTAGATGGATCTTGGCTGAAAGCAGGGAATACCAGAGGAATGTCTATCTGTGTTTCATTGACTATGCAAAGGCATTTGACTGTGTAGATCATAACAAACTATGGCTGACTCTGAGAAGAATGGGAATCCCAGAACACTTGATCGTTCTAATGTGAAACTTATACTTGGACCAGGAGGCAGTTGTCAGAACAGAGCAAGGGAACACTGCATGGTTCAAAATTGGGAAGGGCGTACGCAAGGGGTGCATCCTATCTCCCTACCTTTTCAACCTATATGCAGAACAGATTATCCGGGAGGCTGGGCTCTATGAGGAGAAATGTGGGGTCAGGATTGGTGGACGATTTATCAACAATCTGCGTTATGCGGATGACACAACCCTGCTTGCTGAAACTGAGGAGGACCTGAAGCGCCTGCTGCAGAGTGTCAAGGACTGCAGCCTACAATATGGATTGAGGCTCAATGTCAAGAAGACAAAGATTCTCACCACTGGACCAATCGGCAGCATCAGGATGGATGGTGAAGAGACTGAGATTGTACACAGCTTTAGTTTGCTTGGCTCCAGAGTCAACAGTCTTGGCACCAGCAGCCAGGAAATTAAAAGGCGCATTGCCATGGGAAAGTCTGCTGTCAGGGACCTCTCCAAAGTGCTGAAGAGCAGTGGTGTCTCTCTGGAGACTCAGGTGCGTCTGATACAAGCCATGGTCTTCGCAATCACCTGTTATGCATCAGAGAGTTGGACAATGACCAAGGAGGATAGAAGGAGAACTGATGCCTTTGAGCTGTGGTGCTGGAGAAGAGTATTGAGAATACAATGGACTGCTAGGAAAACAAACAGATTTGTCCTGGAGAGGATTAAACCGGGTGGCTCCTTGGAGGCAAGGATTCTGAGGCTCCATCTAACTTACTTTGGACATGTAGTGGGGAGAGACTGGTCCTTGGAGAGGGACATCATGCTTGGGAGGGTGGAGGGATGGGCAGGAGAGGAAGGCCCTCTGTGAGGTGGATTGATTCAGTGACTGGGATAATTGGGATGGGAGTGTCAGAGACAGTGCGATTGGCACAGGACAGAGTAGAGTTTAGGGCTGTTGTACATAGGGGCGTTATGAGTCGCAGGCGACTCGACGGCACATAACAACAACAACAAAAATGTTCCCTTGTCCTGATTGTATAACAGGTTCTTAGTCTAAGTATAGGTTTGTATGAGTATCATTTACTGTTCTACGATTCTGCTTCTTCTCAATGTTTCTCATAGTTTGTTTTGATTCACATAGACAAATGCCTCTGTAGTCAATACAGCACAAATAGACATGCCTTTAATTTTCTTTACTTTCAGTCAGGAGTCATCTGACATCATGAATGATACTCCTGTTGCCATGGTTTCTTCTAAATTCACTTTGAACTTGTAGTAGTTTTATAAGTACTATTCTAGCCATTTTTAATAACCTTGAGTTATTTACTGTCATGTGATATTAATGATATTACTCATTACTCATTTTCCCCCAATTCTGTTGACTCACCTTTCTTGGAAAGAATAGCATACTAAAAATTGAAGCCTTACCTACATCTACATTAGTGAAGCTTAGTGTAAATCAAAATGAGAGATTATTGCCAGAGATAATGAACATTTACAAATTATACTAACATAAATGATAATGATTATTAATATTACTTTGGTGTCTTCATAATTTTTAAATCCTTGTCTGGCCAAGGACCCTTTATATTGCACATATAATCTTTTATAATAGAGAACGCAAGTGCTTTTTTCCCCATAACTGTTGTATGAATTAAGTATTTACTCAAAGTATATCTGTATCTATCCATATCTGTATCTATATCTATCTCCATCTCCATCTCTATCATCTATCTATCATCTATATCTATATATATTATCTATATATCTATCATCTATATCATCAATCTGTCTATCTAGCTAGCTGGCTAGCTAAGCTCTAGTGGCTTAGTGGTCAGGAGCTGCACTGCAGTCCCAAAGGCATGAGGTTTAAATCTACCAGCTTCTCTGTAAGAGAAAGATGGACAATTTCCTCCTGTGTGATTAACTGCCTCTGAAAACCCACTGGAGGGTAAGCTATGAGTTGATTTGGACTTGATAGTACACACAATATGTATGTGTGTTTGTGTGTATGTGTTACTGAGTTGAACCCAACTCATAGCTGGCCCTCCAGTAAGTTTTCAGAATGTTTAAATTGCACAGGAGGGAGATTTCCAATCTTTCTCCTGTAGAACACCTGGTGGATTCAGAAATAATGACTTTGGATTTGCAGTTCAACTCACTACCCACTAGGCATTCAAAGTCTCTTATTTATAACTACAGGAAATCTTCTCAATTGGATCAATAGTAAACATCTTGATAAATGGAGAAAAGGCTGAACTTATCAATGATTTCATATTACTTAAATCCATAATAAACAGTTATGATAGCAGCTGCCAACATATGAAAAGAAATGTTATACTGGGGGGGAAATCTTCTTTTAAGAACATCTCTAAAGCATTAAAATAGCAAGGATGTCATTTTAAACACTAGGGTGCAGCCAATCCAAGACATGGTATGTCCCATTGCTTCCTACACTTACTGACTCCGACGCACCTAATCTCATCACCCCAGTTATCGTGTCAATCCATATCATCCAAGGCCTTTCTCTCCTGCATTATCCTCTACCCTTCCAAGCATGATGTTATTTATTCTCCAAGGACTGATCCCTCCTGTACACATGACCAACGTACTAGAGATGGAGCTTCAAAATCCGAGCCTCCAAGTAGAAACTTGGCTTCACCCTCTCTAAGACAGACCTGTTTGTTCTCCTGGTGGCCCATTGTATGTTCTCTTCCCCAACACCACAATTCAAAGGCATCAATTTCTCTTCTGTCATCCTTAGTCATTGTTCAGCTCTCTGATGCATAGAAAGTAATTGCAAATACCATAGACTGGACAGGTCCACCTTAATCTCTAGATTACTCTTTAGCACCTTAAAGAGATCATTCAGACAGGACTTTATGAGGAGGAGTGTGGCATAAAGATTGAAGGAAGACTTATCAATAACCTGTTTTATGCAGATGATACAACCTTGCTTGCCAAAGCTGAGGAGAACATGAAACACATGCTGCAGAAGGTCAAGGACTGTAGTCTTCAGTATAGATTAAACTTCACATTAAGAAGAGAAATATTCTCAACATTGGGCCAAATGGCAGCACCATAATGAATGGATCAAAGATTGAGGTTGTTAGCAATTTCAGCTTGCTCAGTTCCACGATCAACACTCTTGGCACCAACAGTCAGGAAACCAAAAGACAAATTTTTTGGGGGGGAAGTCTGCCTTGGGACATCTCCAATGTGCTAAAAACACAAGTCCTTGGTAAAATACATTATTCTGGGAAAGGTATAGGATTATATATTGGAGGGGAAAGAAGAAGGTCAATGATGGAGAGAGAAGCCTTCAAAAAATATGTTATTCACACAGTGATGCAACAATTCTCTTAGTCATGAGATCCTAATGGTGACACAGGATGCAGCAAAGTTCAGATCAGTTGTTTGTAGGCTCGCTATTAGTCATATTCAATGGGATAGCACACACACACACACACACACACAAACAAACAAACAAACCAAACTCCAAAACAACAACACTGCAGCAATATAGCTCCTACATTGACAGAAGAATTGATGCCTTTGAGTTGTGGTTCTGTAGAAGAGTATTGACACACCATTGACTGCCAAGAGAACCAGCAGATCTGTCCTGGATGAGTGAACACAAGTTTCTTCTTGGATTCAAGGTTTTTGAGACTCTGCTTCTCATAATTTGGGCATGTAGTCTGGAGGAACTAGTCTTTGGAGAAGGATATCATGCTTGGAAGGATTGAAGGACAGCACAGGAGAGAAAGACCCAGATGAAATGGTTTGACACAGTACCTGAGGTAATGAAGATGTGTGTCAGAGACAGGGAGATTGACTCAGATAAAGCAGGGTCCAGAGCTAATGAGTGTAGAGTTGTTATGAGTCATAGTCACCTCAGCAGTACCTAACAACAACAAATAATGATGTCTATTTTACACAATCATTTTTTGTTCACAGCTTTAGTTTGCTTGGCTCCACAGTCAACAGTCTTGGCACCAGTAGCCAGGTAATTAAAAGGCGCATTGCCATGGGAAAGTCTGCTGTGAGGGACCTCTCCAAAGTACTGAAGAGCAATGGTGTCTCTCTGGAGACTAAGGTGCGTCTGATACAGGTCATGGTCTTTGCAATCACTTGTTATGCATCAGAGAGTTGAACAATGACCAGGGAGGATAGAAGGAGAATTGATGCCTTTGAGCTGTGGTGCTGGAGGAAAGTATTGAGAGTACCAGGGACTGGTAGGAAAACAGATTCATCCTGGAAAGGGTTAAACTGGGTGGCTCCTTAGAGGCAAGGATTCTGAGGCTCCATCCAACATACTTTGGGCATGTTGTGAGGAGAGACCGGTCCTTGGAGAGGGACATCATGCTTGGGAGGGTGGAGGGATAGCACAGGAGGGGAAGGCCCTCTATGAGGTGGATTGATTCAGTGACTGGGATAATCAGAATGGGAGTGTCGGAGACAGTGCAATTGACACAAGATAGAGCAGAGTTTAGGGCTGTTGTACATAGGGTCGCTATGAGTCTCAAGCGACTCAGCGGCACATAGCAACAACAACAACAAACTTCTGATCAGTCAACACTCTTATCAATAGTAGTAAAGAAATCAAGAGACAAATTGCATTGGGAAAATCTGTTGTCAAGGGCATCTCAAGAGTACTGAGAAACAATGATGTCAGTTTATGGAATAAGGTGCGCCTAATACTGTCCATGTCTTTGCAATTACTTGCTATGCATCAGAAGGCTGGAAAATTATTAAGTATATTGCATTGAAACACGTGCTAGAGAACTGTTTAAAAAGGATATATGTATGGATATTCTTGTCATTACAGAAGTCCACAGTGAAGGCTGCATAGTGGAATGGACTTGACGTGAAGGGTGGGATTGCATAACAATGAAAGAGTTTTTCTTTTTCTTTTCAAGGAAAAGAGTGAATTGAGGGTGGGTGGATAGGAAGAAAAGTGCAACAATGAATGACTGGAAACCCTAAGTCTCTGTAAACTTTCATTAAAATTAATATAAAAAAAAGAATGGCAGAAGAAAATTTGATGCCTTCAAATTGTGGTTCTGGAGAAGAGTTGTGAACATACAAAGGAGTGCCAAGAAAACTAATAGGTCTGTTGTGGAGAGGGTGAAAACAAGTTACTCTTTGGAGGCTAGGATTTTGAAGCTCTGTCTTACATACTTTGGGCATGTGGCCAGGAGGGACTGGTCTTTGTAGATGCACATGCTCAAAAGGGTGGAGGAACATCGCAGGAGAGGAAGACCCCGAATGAGGTGGATTGATACAATAACTGGGGCAACAGGGGTTGGTGTGTCGGAATTAGTGAGACTGATTCAGTACAGGGCAGGATTCAGAGATATTGTTCATAGGGTCGCTATGAGTCACAGGCGACTCAGTGGCACATAACAACAACCAAATTCTGATCACCATTACTTTCTTATCCTTCTTTTCTTTATATGTAACCACACATATTACTTTTCTATACTGTATTATCTCAGGAAAAATATGGCTATCCAAGATGTAAAAGAAAATATGTATTCTCTGTTTGAAATAAATAATACTAAACAGAATATTATTTTACTTTAAAATATGGTAGTAATATTAAATGCAAACGTTATGTAACACATTTTTCATATTTTATGGTAACAAATCAATTTCCAAAGTTTTATTTGTTCCCAATGCCTTCAATACACTTTCCTTCAGGAACAACTGGTTCTTTCTTGATCATATGTTACTTACTGAAATAGTTAATTTTTTAAACAATTTTCTTTTACATAGTAAATTTTTGTGCTCCTTTCATCTTTTGTAATGCTTCCTGTATTATTCAACATTTTTCCAATAGAATCCTTAAGTATTGCAACTCAAGGCTTGCATTTCTTCTTCAGTTCTTTCTGTTTGAAAGAATGTAAGCGTATTTTTCCCTTTTGGTTTCCTTACTCCAGGTTTTTGAACCTTCCATTGTAGTACTAAGCTAAGTATTTTTAAGTAGCCCTTTGAAATAACCTGTTTAGATCTTTTACTTCATCTAAATTCAGGTGAAATATATTTCAGGTCATATTTTGGCTCTCATAGACTTATTCTCATTTCCTTACTGCTCAATTTGAATTTTTATATGAGCAATTGATGATTTGTTTCACAATTAGCCGTTGATTTTCTGACCAATGATATTGAGCTTTTCTGCCATTTCTCTTTCACAGAATTGATTTCATTATTTGTTTCCATTAGGTAAGATTGTGTGTATAGATGCTCCTTACATTCTTTAAATAAGCTATCTGCAATGAAAATCTCATTGGTCATGAAAAATTCTATCATGTGATTCAGCCTTATTTGTGTCAACAGGATCATATATTTCACCTAGCAATCATTGCTTGCTTTCAACTGTTACATTCTAATAATCAGTTAAAACTGATGCGTTTTGACTGCATTTCCATCAATTGTCTGTTAGTTTCCTATAACGTGGTAGTTTAACTTTGTGTGTGGTAGTTTAAGTTTGTGTGATTTTGTAAGCTATGCTAACCTGTTTCAAATCCTAGCAGGCTCACTAATTTTGGACAAGTTTCTGCAGCGTTTCCAGGCTAGATAGACTAAGAAGAGGCCTGCTTGTCTGCTTCCAAAATAATTGGTATTTTGAAAATCCTATGAATACAAGCATAAACTATTGAATAGAGTCATAGGATGAGGCCCTCAAGGTGGAAGGCACACAAAATATTGACTAGGGAAGAGATGCTTCCTTAAAATAAAGACTACCTTAGCTGTGTGAAGTTCACCAAAGGACAGTTATTTGCTGGTGTTACATGACTCAATGAGGAGAAACAACTAAAATATTCATTAAAAATCAGAATATCGAAGGTAGAAACCATGAATCTTGGAAAATTTTGAGTTGTAAAATTTGAATAGAGAACATTGAGGTGAGCTGATGAAATATGCTACGCAGCTATTTTCAAAGAGAGAGTCATGCAGCCTGCTATAACAATGGCAAATGGGAAAAATAGCAATTTCAAAAAGGATATTTCAGATCTATATTACTGTACAATGATATTATAAAATATCCATAGGAAGATTGTTATGTGCTATCAAGTAGGAACCAATTCATAGCGTACCCTCCAGCAAGTTTTTCAGAGATAGAAAATCACATGAGAAGAGATTGCCCCTCTATCTCTTATGGAACAATCAGTAAATTTGAGCCTATTGAATTCGGGTTTGCACCAAATCTCCATGAAGAATGCAAAAGATCATTACAAAGGCTGAAGAAGAAGAAAAGACCAAGATGGATGTCAGATGAGACTCTGAGTATTGCATTAAAGCCCCAAGAAGCCAAAGCTAAAGGAAGAAACCAAGAAATAAAAGACTGAACAGAAACTTTCAAAAGACAGCCCAGGACGATGAAGCAAGATACTATAATGAAATGTTCAGAGAGCTGGAGTCAGAAAATCAAAAGGGCCGAACTCGCTCAGGATTTCTTAAGGTAAAGGAGTCAAAAACCAAATTCAAGGCATTGGTAGCAATACTTAAAGACAGTTTGGGTAATGTTGAATGATCCAGGAAGTATCAAGAGGAGATGGAAGGAGTACAGAGTCACTGTATCAGAAGGAATTGGCTGACACAGAAGAATTTCACGAGATAACATGAACAAGAGCTTATGGTGAGAAGGAGGAAGTTCAAATTGCTCTGAAGGAATTGGCAAAACACAAGGCTCCAGGAGTTGATGGCATACCAATATTTCAACAAACAAACACTGCTCTGGATGTGTTCACTAAGTTGTGCCAAGAAATCTGGAGGACAGCCAGCTGGTCGACTGACTGGAAAAGATCGATATTTGTTTCCATTCCAAAGTAAGGTGAACCAACAGAGTGCGGAAATTAATAAACAATATCATTAATATCACATGCAAGCAAGATTCTGCTGAAAAGTATCCAAAAATGTTTGGAATAATGTGTCAACAACAGAGAACTGCCAGATGTGCAGGCTGGATTTAGAAGAGATTGTGGTACTAGGAATATTATAGCTAATGTTAGAAGGATTTTGGAAGAAAGCAAAGGATACCAGAAGAATGTCTATCTGTGCTTCATTGCCTATGCAAAGGCTTTTGACTGTGTGGATCACAACAATCTGTGGCTGACTCTGAGAAGAATGGGAATCCCAGAATATTTGATTGTGCTAATGCGAAACCTATACTTGGACCAAGAGGTAGTTTTCAGAACAGAACAAGAAGACACTACATAGTTCAAAATCAAGAAGGAGGTCCATCAGGGATGTATTCTGTCTCCATACCTTTTCCATCTGTATGCAGAACAGATACATCCGAGACGCTGGGCTGTACGAGGAGGAAGATGGTATTAGGATTGGTGGAAGAGTCATCAACAACCTGTGTTATGCAGATGACACAACCCTGCTTGCTGAGACTGTGGAGGACCTGAAGGGCTTGCTGCAGAAGGTCAAGGACTTCAGCCTCCTATATGGATTGAAGCTCAACCTCAAGAAAACAAAGATTCTCACCACTGGTCCAATTGGCAGCATCAGTATGGATGGTGAAGACATTGAGATAGTTAACAGTTTCAGTTTACTTGGCTCCACAGTCAACACTCTTGGTAACAGCAACCAGGAAATCAAGAGACGAATTGTACTGGGAAAGTTAGCTGTGAGGGACCTCTCAAGAGTACTTGAAGAGCAAGGATGTCAGGCTTGAGACTAAAGTGTGCCTGGTCTGGGCTATAGTCTTCACAATTATGTGCTGTGCATCAGAGAGTTGTACAGTAAATAGGGATGATAGAAGGAGAATTGATGACTTTGAGCTGTGGTGCTGGAGAAGAATGTTGAATATACTGTGGACTGCTAGGAGAACAAGCAGGTTTGTCCTGGAGAAGGTGAAGCCAGAAAACTCCTTGGAGTAAAGGATTCTGAAGCTTCGTCTGACATACTTTGGGCATGTTGCAAGGAAGGACTGGTCCTTGTAGAGGGCCATCATTTTTGGCAGACTGGAGGGGTGGCGATGGAGAGGAAGTCCTTCGAAGAGATGGATCAATTCTGATTGGAGTGGTGGGAATGAATGCATTTGAGATAGGTAAGTTGGCACAGGCTAGAACAAAGTTCAGAACTCTTGTACATAGGATAGCTATGAGTCGCAAGCAATTCGATGGCACATAACAACAACACAACATATCCATTACAATTTTTTTAAACCTTCTTTTTTCCATTTGATCTGGGAAAGTTGAATGAGTAAAGTATTGTGGTAGCCTTGGAAATGAGATATGATCAAGTTTTAAGTATTCTATTATTGGTATGCGATAAGAGCAATGTGAAAATTATTTGTGGATTTGATAACTTAGATATGGCCTATTCAGCCAATATTGTAGTTAATATTATTTTCTTTCTTTTCTTGTGCTCCATTTTTATGTCTTTGTTTTGTTTTGTTTGTTTGTTTTCTCTTTTTCTTTCTTGTTGTGTATCATCAAGTCGGATATGACTGGCACAGGAGGCAATTAATCCTCCTTTTCCACACAAGCATCTAGTAGATTTGAGCCATGTGCCTTCTAGATTGCAGTACAGCTTTTAGCCACTAGGCCACCAGCGCTTCCTTTGTTTTATTACCTTTCTCCATTTCCTTATGGCTTCTCCTTAGCTTGACTAAGTAGGACATGCTCCACACGTGACAGGTGTTCTAATCTTAAAGGAACACATCACATATCCCAGAAGTCTACATTGTTATATATACTGTTCTCTATTTTGTGCTTTAGGAAATCCTCATGACATAGTCTTGGAAAACATGCAATCACATATTTTGGACTGGTTGTTAAGAAGGACTATTCCTTGTAAAGAGACATAATGCTTCATATCCCAGAAGTCTACATTGTTATATATACTGTTCTCTATTTTGTGCTTTAGGAAATCCTCATGACATAGTCTTGGAAAACATGCAATCACATATTTTGGACTGGTTGTTAAGAAGGACTATTCCTTGTAAAGAGACATAATGCTTAGAAAGGCAGAGGGTCAATGAAATAAAGAAAGACCTCCAACGAGAAAGATTGATATGGTGACTATAGTAATCGACTCTAGTGTATCAGAGATGGTACAGAACAGGAGAGGATATAGATCTATTGTTCATAGTGTTGCTATGTGTTGTACTCAATTCAAAGGAACAAACAAACAACAACAATGGTGGCATTGTAAACTAAGTGTTGAGTGTTAACTGAAGCATTAATGAGTCAAGCCAACAAGCAAGTCTATTAGAGAAAGAAAAAGCATTCTACTCCTACAGATTTACAACCTTAAACCCTTTTAGGCAAATAATACTTTGCCATACAGTGCTACTGTGAAAAGAAATAAACTTGCTGGCTACGGATTTCATTTGCTTTGGGCAAATGATTTAGTATTTGCAAGGTTCCAATCTTAAGAAGACATGTGTAATACTAATACTATTATTGAAGACTAAAACTTTAACACAGGAACTTCTTGTCCATTTAGCATCATGTTACATACCTAGAGATTTGGATTCCTTTTGTTTTTAGGTGCTGTTGAGTCAAGTACAACCCATAGCAACCCTATGGACAACAAATCTGAATCCTGTCCTATCCTGTGACTTTCTCACTTCCTAACACACTAATGCCCATTATTGTGCGAATTCGCCTGGATGAAGGTCTACCTATCCTTGGCCAACTCTCTGCCTTTCTGAGCATCATGTTCCTCTCTAAGGAATTACCCATTCTAGCAACATGTCCAAATTAAGTGAGGCAAAGCTTTATTATCTTTTCCTCCACAGAGCACACTGGGTGCACTTTCTCCAAGATGTTGTTTGTTCGACAGTACATGACTCAGGACTCTTTTCCAACACCACAACTCAAAGGCACCAATTCTTCTACTGTCATCCTTAGTTATTGTCTAGCTGTTAGATGCATAGCAAGTGATTGGAAAGATCATGGCCTGAATCAGATGCACCTTAGTCCTCAAACTGACATTGTTACTCATCAGTAATTTGAAGAGGTCCCTAATTCAGACTTTCCTAATGCAGTATATCTATTGATTTCCTAACTGCTGGTACTAAATGTTTTGATTATGGATCCAGGTAAGTTTAAGTTGTTGACAGTTTCAATCTTTTCTCAATCTATCATGATTTGCTTATGGTCTAGTGGTAAGAATTTTTGTTTTCAAAACTAAACTTGAAGCTAGTATATTTTAAAACCATTCATCTACAAAAGGTGACTAAAATTCTCTTAAGGATGATATTACATATTTTTAAATTCCTTTTAGAATGTAAATTTCTTTAGAGAAAGGAGTATTTATCTCTCTTTCATTGTTGACTTAAGTTTATCACACTACTCTTAATAAGTTACAAAGGATTTACAAAAATTACTTTTTAAAAAACTCTCACATTCAATGCAATCAAGTTGAAACAGAATTGTAACTGACTCTCCAGTGGATTTTCAGAGGCTGTTAATTGCATGAAATTAGATTGTAAATCTCTCTCCCATGGAGCCTCTGGTAATATGAACCACCAGAGAGGTTCTGCATTTAGATTAGCTGCACAACACCTTACAGATTCTTGTTTCTATGTGCCATCAAGTTGTCCGCAACTCATAGTGACCCTATGTACAACAGCCCTAAACCCTGCTCTATGCTGTGCCAATCTTATTGTCCCTTATACACCCACCCTTATTATCCCAGTCACTGAATCAATCTATGGAGGGTCTTCCTCTCTTGTACTGTCCCTCCACCCTCCCAAACGTAATGTCCCTCTCTAAGGACTGATACCGCCTTGCAACAAGTCCAAAATATGTCAGACAAAGCTTCAGAATCCTTGCCTCCAAAGAGCAATATGTTCTCCTAGCAGTCTATGGTGTATTCAATACTCTTCTCCAACACAACAGCTCAAAGGCTTCAATTATCCTTCTATCATTCCTAGTCATTGTCCAGCTTTCTGATGCATAGCAAGAAATTGAGAAGACCAAGGCCTGTATTAGGCACTCTTTTGTCTCCAGACTGACATTGTTGCTCTTCAGTACTTTGGAGAGGTCTCTGACAGCAGACTTTTCCAATGTAATTTGTCTTTTAATTTCCTGGTTGCTGTAGTTCCTAGTGTTGATTGTGGAGCCAAGCAAACTGAAGCTGTTGACAATCTCAGTCTCTTCACCATCCATTATGATGTTGCCAATAGGCCCAGTGGTGAAAATATTTGTTTTCTTAATGTTAAGCTTCAATCCATATTGAAGGTGGCAGTCTTTGACTGTCTGCATCAAATGCTTTAAGTCCTCCTAAGTTGCAGCAAGCAAGGTTGTGTCATTTTCATAAAGCAGATTGTTGATGAGTCTTCCTCCAATCCTAATGTCACATTTCTCCTCATAGAGACCAGACTCCTGGATAACCTGTTCAGAATATAGCTTGAGAAGATATAGAGCTAACACACCCTTAACACACACCTTTCCCAATTTTGAACCATGCAGTATTTCCTTGCTCTGTTCTTATGACTGCCTACTGTTCCAAATATAGGTTTCGCATAAGCACAATCAAGTATTCTGGATTCCCACTGAGTGAATGACTGATTTTCTCAGAAAATAGTTAGACTTGTTATTATTTTAAATATTTGAATAATTAAAATTTTTTCTAAGGTTGTATAATTAACATATAATTAAGAAGAGGCTCCATTATAATATTCAATATTGCAAAAGTAATATAAACATAATATAACATGCATGATAGTTACAAGATTTAAAATTGTTTAGATCAATTAATTCCACCTCTCCCTATCATGGATAGCCCTATTGTATCATTTATCTAAACCATGATTTTAACAATTTCTTCTACAAGCTACTATTTGAAAATGTTCTATTTGCAGATTTGATTTAAGGAAGAAGAAAACAGTTGCTAAAATTTAAGAACATTTCAAATTTTCACTTCTTTTTTCCAGTTCTCTCAGAAGTTGCCAAAGCAGTGTACATGAATTTGTTTTGTCAAAGAAGCTCTAAGTTTATGGTAGTAGTGATACGAAAAGGCAGCAAGCTCATGCAAATAGAAATTTACTTCTTTTCTCAAAGGCGCAGAAGTGTAATTTCTGAGGTGCTTGTTGCATTGTAAAATTTTTCCCACACTGCTCGACGTCATTCTGGTAGAAACTTTAAGATTCTTTAAAAGTATCTGCAAAATTAGGTGAAGGGTAAAATTATGAATTTCCCACTTGGAAGAAAGTGGCTTAAATTCTATCCAATTATTTGCCATGACAACTAGCTAAACACAAAAGGGCTAGAATGGATGTAGAGTACTGCCTCTATAATCATCACTGTATGTCCTTCAAATCATGGATATGCAGCACCACTATCCCCAGCTACTTCAGGGCCATAAACCTACACGGTAATTACATGCTTTGGAACACTCCATTTAAGTGCATCAATAATATAGTGCGTGAACATGTTCTTTAATTCTGCACCTGTAAGTGGAGAGAAAAATAAAGAAAATATCTTTATAAATATATAAAAAAGAAAAAAAGAAATTAGACATCAAAATTACTTTCAAATGTCTTTGTGATATTTCCCTCTAAAATTCTAATGAGTAATAATTCTGTTTTTTATAAATACAATCAAAATAAAAATTGTGTATGCTTAATTAATTGCAGTGGTTGGGACAACGGTCAAAAGAGTGGTGAAAAACAAAGCATTCTAAATTAAGCTTGATGCTTTATCTTAGATATCACTGAATAACTCAATATTGCAAAATCTAGGGTCTATATTTCCATTTTATTTTTCTGTACAACTGCCATTAATGTGATTTCAAAGATAACGCTTGCTAATCCATGACTATTAATCACAAAAATTGAGTTAACACATCACATTACAAAACCGTGGTGTCATAACATTGCAAAACTGTGTGATCTGTTTTCTTTTTTAAACAGAATACGGAGGGTGGGTCTCTCTCTTTCTCTCTCTCTCCCTCTCTGTGTTTGTGTGTGTGTGTGTGATATAAACTTAACTACACATTTTCTCAGAATGGTCAATTGAACAGACTGTAGAACTTGTTACAACCAAAGGGAGATTTAATTATTGATGTAAAATTTAAAGATTCTCTCCTATCTATGTACCAAAAAGCAAAATAAATCTTATTGTATCAACCAGATTCCCAATCTCAGCTACCCTCAATGGCTTTCAAGACTGTACATCTTTTATAGGGGAAAGCCACCTCTCTTTCTCCATGTGACTGACTTGTGGGTTCCAATTACTGATCTTTTACTTAACATCCCACCACTAGTAGATCAATCCTCATTTTCTACATATTCTAATAAACTATGGTTAAGTGTTTAGAAAACCTTTTCCAAGGATAAAATATTGATAAATAATAGATATTCTTCTGAAAATGATACACAAAATACTTATACTAAAATGTGCATTTTAAGTATTAGAAAAATAATGAATTTCTTAGTGGTCCATCCTAAACTATTTCAATTAAAAAGAAAAAAAAGTGTAAGAATTCAAAAAAAGACATAGGAACTAGAATTTATTATGCCATTTAGATAATTTTAAATTAAAATGTTCAATGTGATGCATGAATCTGGATACTGACTTCAATATATAAGAGCTATGTAAATAAGACTAATGTTCCGTGATCTCAGTCTTACAAGAGAATCTATTAGTATTCAAGAAAATCAGATATGTGATTATTTAAAATTCATAATGTAAAAATAAAATAAGGAGTAACAAGAAGAGAATGTCTTATTTTCAAAACATAATCTATACTTTTCAGAATGAAGATGTATTTCTTTTTCTTTCATTCTGGATTTGTAAATCAATGCATACGTACACAATTTTCTTGAAAAGCAAAATATATTCAATTTATAAGCATGTGCTATATTAACTTCCATAACTTATTAAAATGGATAACATGTTCTTTTAGAATCAAAGACATATATTCACCCATTATTTAATTAATAAACACTTTAAGAAATAATATTTATTTTGTGAAAACAAATTTAATTTACCAGATGGTAATTTTTACTAGCATTACAAAATTTTCAATTTACATATAGAAACTTCTCTCAATAACATTATTAGAAGTCAACATTTAACATGAATTTATAAGCTATGATCTTGGAATTGTGAAAATATATAATGCACTAGGCAGAGTATTTGTAATATAAACTCATTATATAGTTAGCCTATTATTAAAATAACATTCAATTATAAAAGGATATTATGCTTTGAAAGTTCAGGATTAGTTCTAAAACAGAAGTTGAATTAATTTGCAATGGACCCTAAAGTTATTAATTCTGATGTAAAACATGCATCATTTTTGGAAGAAAATCCAAGGAATCATAAGAAAACTCAGGCTGATTAGTATTTGCATTTTCACCCTGGCCTGACACAGTCACCCTTACAACCAAATGAATGATAATATCATGTTGCTGAGCCTTGGTTTACAAAATGTTGTCTGGAGAGATTTCTTGTTGAATTCTAATCCCTAAGCAGGTATTTTTGTAGGATTTTTTTGGCAGAAGCTTCCCAACATTATTGAAATAGCGGCATCATTTATTAATACTTTATTAATGCTGCATAATGGAAAAAGAAATTAGTAGACATATTTAAGTTTGGCTGCCCAGATGATCACACAGACAACTGTTTTTGTCATTTTTGTGTGCTTTTTCATTTGTTTTATTCTGTGTTTCTGATTAGATGTTGATTTATATATCAAAGTGAAGGAACTCTAGAAACTTGGGAGAGACCTTTATTGGCCTGTGTCTGTGATCTAATCCAAGCAAGAATGTTACTTTTAAAATAGGCAACTGAAGAAAAATATTAATCGGACATGTAGAAACTATCTCTTGGTGTCATCTAGTGGTTGTATTTCATCACTGCATAAAAGAAATATTTTAGTGGTTTTTGAAAGTAGAGATTGGTTTATTACATTTGTTTCTGACTGACTGGAGTAAAAGAAGCTGCCATTTTTAACAGACAAGAGAAGGTTAGTAGCAATCAAGCCTTTCTGAGCTCTTCACCCTGGCCCTTTGCTGTGCCTTCTTATAAGGTCAAGACACATCGATGGAAAACTCAGTTATCGTACACTGGTGTGAAGGTGCTGTCTGCTGCCCCATTTAGGCTGCATGACTGAGTGACTGGATGTTGTTAAGGGACATCCACAGCCAATACATAAGGTATTTTCTCTTAGCTGGCTGAGCAGCACTCAGGGGATTCTGACAGATTGGGCTGACATGCTAACAATCTGATTGCAGATGGCAATGGAAGGAGCCTCAAAGTGAGAGAGAAGAGTCCCCTGACCCTCCTGTCATCCACTCTCTCAATCTCCATTCTAGGATAGGAACACCGCACAACTATCACAGGGAAAGGTGACATAGTGAAAATAACTTATCCACAAATGTGCTGAAATGTCATCTCTAATGTTATAGTTCCTTTAAGACGAACTATAATTTCTAATATAACTTTTCAGTTTTGAAAGGAAAGGGCACCAAGGCTGGGTTGACAGAAATAAATTACCCAGATAATTAAGGCTAACTACTCCACTTTCTCCTACTCCCTGGCCCACGCACAGACAATAATAGGGCTCAATTATTTATAATTCAAGAATATTTCTTCTTTAAAAAAAAAGATTTTCTGTAAAACTGGTATTTGAATGACTTAAAATTATAATCATTAAGGAAGAAAACTATTAACATATTATAATCAAGGAGTTCACAACTTCTAAATATAGTTTCTGTTATTATGCCCAGTTACTATATCCAGTGTAACAAAGATAAAGTTGAAACATGGAAAAGAAACATGAGGTTAGTACTTCATATCCATTTATACATAATGAATTGATTTTTGAGGTAAATTAAGTGAGTTTCTACTTTTTAAAATAATTAATAGATTTATCACTATTAAGCAAGACATCCTCCACGTATTTATGGGTACATTAAATTATTATGAAAGAACTTCTTGTGCCTATATCCACTTTCTAAACAACATGCCTCTGGACACTCTATGAACTTGGAGAAATGATAGTTATTGAACGGCTTCAGGTCTTTTGCTCATAGCATCACTATGAGTCAGGCTTGACTTGATTGCAATCGACAACACCACCACCCCCACAACTTTGCTATTTGTTTTATTGTCATTTGCCCTTTCACATCTTTATGAATTTAATTTCTTGATAATTTACACATTGGTATATATATTTTTTTTTAAAATCAATAAGTAGGAAATGAAGACATGTAAATTTCCTAATATTTATATTTCTTTTTGCTGTATAGGATTTTGCTATTTCTGTTAGGAATATTCTGAAGATCCAAATACGTGTGTGTGTGTGTGTGTGTGTGTGTGTGTGTGTGTGATATACACACATACACATTTATTTTATATACATCTAAATACTTATTTGGCCCGAAACTCACATATTTGGATCTTCAGAATATTCCTAACAGAAATAGCAAAATCCTATACAGCAAAAAGAAATATAAATATTAGGAAATTTACATGTCTTCATTTCCTACTTAATGACTTTTAAGAAGAATAAAAAAAGGAAGTCCAGTGAATACTACTATCATTCATATATATGCACCAACAATCAGAGCCAAAGAAGAAGAAATAGATGATTTCTACCAACTTTTACAGTTGGAGATAGATCGAACATTCAATCAAGATGCATTGATAATAATGGGTGACTGGAATGCAAAAGTTGTGAAGAGAGAGGAAGAATCAGTAGTCGGAAAACATGGGCTTGGTGAGAGGAATGAAGCTGGAAATAGAATGATTGAATTTTGTAAAATCAATGACTTGTTCATTGCAAATACATTTTATAAGAGACACAAACGCAGGCTATACACATGGACTTCACCTGAGGGTAGGCATAGGAACCAGATCGAATACATCTGTGGAAGGAACGGCTGGAGAAGCTCAATATCAGCTGTGAAGACTAGGCCGGGGGTTGATTGTGGAACAGACCACCGATTACTCATACGCAAGTCCAAGCTGAAGCTGAGGAAAATTAACCCAAATCCACAGGAGCCAAAATACGACTTTGATTTCATACCACCTGAATTTCAGAATCATCTCAGGAACAGGTTTGAGGCCTTGAACACTAATG
>NW_006400062.1:1348824-1405876 GCF_000299155.1 Elephantulus edwardii
ATGGACTGCCAGGAAAACAAACAGATTCATCTTGGAGAAGATTAAACTAAGCTACTCCTTGGAGGCAAGGATTCTGGGGCTTTGTCTGACATACTTTGCACATGTTGCCAGGAGGCATGTGTCCTTGGAGAGGTACATCATGCTTGGGAGGGTGGAGGGACAGCGCAGGAGGGGAAGACCCTCTATGAGATGGATTGATTTGGTGACGGGGGTAATCGGGATGGGTGTCAGAGGCAGTGCGGTTGGTGCAGGACAAAGTAGAGTTTAGGGCTGTTGTGCATAGGGTCGCTATGAGTCGCAAACGACTCGACGGCACATAACAACAACAACAACATGTGTGTATATATACATCTGTATTTTAAAAATAATGTAAGTTTTATTGGCCATATATGTATTTCATTTGTGTATTCATGCCTTTAAGCTCTGGTGCTGGAGAAGAGTATTGAGAATACCATGGACTGCTAGGAAAACAAACAGATTTGTCCTGGAAAGGGTTAAACCGGGTGGCTCCTTGGAGGTAAGGATTCTGAGGCTCCATCTAACATCCTTTGGATATGTTGTGATGAGAGACCAATCCTTAGAGAGGGACATCATGCTTGGGTGGGTGGAGAGACAGTGCAGGAGGGGAAGGTCCTCTATGAGGTGGATTGATTCATGGCTGCGATAATTGGGATGGGAGTGTCAGAGACAGTGCGATTGGCACAGGACAGAGCAGATTTCAGGGCTGTTGTACATAGGGTCGCTGTGAGTCGCAAGAGACTCGACGGCACATAACAACAACTACAACAACATATGTTATGTGCCATCAAGTTGAACCTGACTCCTAGCTGACCCTTTACTGAATTTTCAGAGTCTATCAATTGTCTGGGTGAAGATTGTCTTTCTTTCTAAAGCAAC
Organism: Elephantulus edwardii; assembly: GCF_000299155.1. Taxonomy (NCBI): domain Eukaryota; kingdom Metazoa; phylum Chordata; class Mammalia; order Macroscelidea; family Macroscelididae; genus Elephantulus; species Elephantulus edwardii. The sequence continues at coordinate 1,349,722 of NW_006400062.1, forward strand.
TGATAGCTTTGATTGCCCTTCCTTTGTATTGAAAGTGCCACGTTTTTACCCACTAGGACACCAGAGCTCATTTTTGTGTATACACACACACATAATATGCATTAAAATATAATTCCCAATGCATACACACATTAATTCTAAATAAATACAATAAATTAGAGTTCTTAATATCACCTTGTTCTTTAAAAATAAAATCACAAGACTACTTTTATATGTTTTGTGAGAAAGAATAATTATACTTAATTCCAATTCTAATAAGTATGCTATACTTTAGTCTGTTTTATTAAGGAAATGGTTAAAAATAATGGAATAAATATGTGGAGATGTATTTTTCATAATTATGTATATCCAATTGAATTTTTATACCAATAGCAAGAAGTATATCGCAAGTAAGAAACATAACAGCAATAATAATTTTAAGTCTATGAAAGTATTTTCAAACTTATTTCAGGATAATTAGCTAAATTACAATGGAGAGAAAATGGTTTAAAAAGTCAAACATAATTTCATTATCTCATGTGAAGAAAATAGAAATTTATCTTAATGTCCTCACCATCTTGTCTTTTAAATTTCTTTTGGTGTGCAATATATACAGTATCTACTACAGAAGTACGTGGATGTCTACTATCTCTAGAAAATGGGGGACTGTGCTATTTCTCACCCCTCTCTTTCTTTTACTGCGTAATTGCTGTGACAGCTGAACTTGGAGCCATCATCTTATATCCTAAGATGACCTAAACCAAATTAAAATGCAGCAAGGTAAACAACACTGTTGAGTACTAATGAAGGAGGCAACAAATTGGAATTTTTCATACAATTATTCATATAAATTCTATATTGTTGTTGTTATTATGTGCCGTGGAGTCTCTTGTGATTCATAGCAACACTATGTACAATAGCCCTAAACTCCGTTCTTTCCTGTTCCAATAGCACTGTCTCTGATACACCCATTCTGATTACCCCCGTCACTGACTCAATCCACCTCATAGAGGGCCTTCCCCTCCTTCGCTGTCCCTCCACCCTCCCAAGCATGATGTCCCTCTCCAAGGTCCGGTCCCTCCTTACAACATATCCAAATTATGTTAGATGGAGCCTCAGAATCCTTGCCTACAAGGAGCGACCCGGTTTAACCCTTTCCAGGATGAATCTGGTTGTTTTCCTAGCAGTCCGTGGTACTCTCAATACTATTCTCCAGCACCAGAGCTCAAAGTCATTAATTATCCTTCTATCCTCCCTAGTCAATGTCCAACTCTCTGATGCATAACAAGTGATTGCAAAGACCATGGCCTGTATCAACAGAGTGTGCAAACTATAGAACAAAATCATTAATTTCACATGCAAACAAGATTCTACTGAAGATTATCCAAAAACGACTAGAACAGCACATCAGCAGAGAACTGCTAGAAGTCCAGGCTGCGTTTGTTTAGAAGGTCTTGTGGTACTAGGGATATTGTAGCTTATTTTAGATGGATCTTAGCTGAAAGCAGGGAGTAACAGAAATGTCTATCTGTGTTTCATTGATTATGCAAAGGTGTTTGTGTGGATCATAACAAACTGTGTCTGACTCTGAGAAGAATAGGAATCCCAGAACACTTGATCGTGCTAATGTGAAACCTATACTTGGACCAAGATACAGTCATCAAAACAGAGCAAGGAAACACTGCATGGTTCAAAATTGGGGAGGGCACACACCAGAGATGTGTCCTGTCTCCATAATTTTTCAAAGTGTATGCAGAACTGATTATCCGGGAGGCTGGACTCTATGATGAGGAATGTGGCATCAAGATTTGTGGAAAATCTATCACCAGTCTGCGTTATGCAGATGACACAACCCTGCTTGCTGAAACTGAGGAGGACCTGAAGGGCTTGCTGCACAGGGTCATGGACTGCAGCCTGCAATATGGACTGAGGCTCAATGTCAAGAAGACAATGATTCTCACCACTGGACCAATTGGTAGCATCATGATGGATGATGAAGAGATTGAGATTGTTCACAGCTTTAGTTAGTTTGTTTGGCTTCACAGTCAACACTCTTAACACGAGTAGCCAAGATTAACACATCAGATGGAAAGTTATGGACTTCCAAACTTACATATTGAAGACTGACAGGCAATAGGACTGTATGCACCCGAAACTGAATGACCCAGTGACCAGATGATAATGAGACAGAAGCAGGATCTCAACTGAGCAAAAAGCAAAAGAGTCTTTCCAGATGCCCAGATATAGCAGTGCTGTATAAATAATTGATGGTCTGTTTCATAGTCAGTACCTGACCTAGTTTTGATTGCTAATATTCCGCTTCTCCAATGACTCTTCCTCATATATAATAATTTTGAATTTGTGCAATCTATCAAGTGAAGTTCATGTGGAAAAATGTCTTTTATTTTGTTTTAAAAAAGGTATTTGCAATGAATAAATAAATAAATGTATAAAATTCAATTATTTGTCTTTCAACCTCATTTTTCTCACGAAGACCATACTTATCAACTGCCATTTCTTCCTTATTGATAACAACTTTTGCATTCACCAGCCATCGATAGTTAATAATGCATCTTTTTAAAAAAATTATACAGGTTTTCTGATGAAGTTCATATACATTGTTTTTTTTTATACTGGATCTTTCTCCTTTCTCCCTCCACCGATCAAATTGTGTGACCCTTTGCTTAAATCCTCCCATCCTCACTCCTCCGCTTCTCCCTCCCCATCTTGGATCCTTATACTTGTTTTACAATAATAGCCTTATACAGTGTTTGTCTTTAGGACACTGAGTTAGTTCACTTAGCATAATGCTCTCCAGTTTCTCCCAAGTAAAATAGTAATATACAAAACCTTTGCTCTGGCATGTATTCCATTGTGTAAATGTGCCATATTTTCTCAATCCATCCGATTGTGGTTAGACATTTGGAATGTGTTCATGCTCTTGCTATGGTCAACAATGCTGCTATGAACATTGGTATAAAAGTCTCTGTTTATGCCTCAGTTCTCATTTTCTCAGGGTATATTCCAAGCAGTGGATTAGCTGGGTCATATGAAATGTCTAGGCTCAGCTTCTTGAGGAAATGCCAAACTGCTTTCCAGAGTGGTTGTACCATTTTACAATCCTACCAAAAATGTTCACGTTTGGTCAGTTTTGGACTGTAAAAGTTGGTAGAAATCTTCCATTTTCTCCAACTAAATAAATCTAAATAAACACATCTAAATACATGTGAAAAGAAAATATGAGTAGCAGTGGAATATTGACTAATATAGCGTTGGGAAATGAGCCCTACCAAATATGACCAAAGAAGAGCCGCCTCCTCAACATTGAGTCTTCTACCTCAGTGATCTGGATTGAGTAAAGATTTCAGGACCTTCATTTTCTGATGTGACATGACTCAAAATAGAAACAAGCAATCACAAACATGCATTAATAATGGGAACACTGAATTTATAATTTTGGAGCTATTAAAATACAAAGTTGTAAAAAATGAAATAGAACTCAAAAAGATCGATATGTTACCTAGATATAAGAAAGCTAAAATGAACTTTTATTAATGATTGTTAACTGAACAATCATTTTATTACCATGGGGTTGCACTTCTATGGAGTTTGAATCATCAGCTTCTTCCAGAGTGATAGGTAATAATCTCCATCTGTGTGATTTACAGTCTCAGAATACCTACTGGAACATCAACTACGAGTTGGTTCCCACTCGATGGCACCCAATAAATCAAAGTGAAATGTATCATATTCATCATCCAAAGAAATATTTCAAGATCTAACCTGAAGTAAATGCTGTCTGTTATAAGATAATATCCACATACACACAAGAAAGATTAGTTAATAGCTCTGGTGGCCAGTGGTAAGAAGCTGTGCTGTGATTTCAATGGCACATGCTTCGAATTTGCCAGGTGCTTGGAGGGAGAATGATGGGCAATCTCCTTCTTGCAGAATAACTGTCTCTGAAACCTGTTGGAGGGTCAGCTACTTGTTGATTTTGACATCATAGCACACAAGAACACATAATATAACTGTTGAGATCACAGCAAAGCTTGAGATAAAGACACTGAAGACTTTTACCTAGTTCTGAAGTCTGCTGTTGATCAATATGCAACCGAGAGTCTTTGATAATTAATAGTGTTTGAAAGAGAAAACTAAGAGTATTTAGTTGGAAAATAAGGTTTTGGTGATAGGTGATAGAAATAACGATGGTAATCACATGCTAGTATTTGTATGTCTAAAAAAAACCTAAAAATAAATCTAAAATAACTAAAAATACATCTTTCAACAACATAATTGACATATTAACTTAATTTAATGACATATATAGGAATCAAATCAGCTACATCTGTGCACAAAGGTAATGTTCAGTCAGAATAAGGTCAGTAGTACACTGTGGAAATTATATATAGATACATAAAATATTAATATTTTTATAAAACATGCATATGTTTATATATTTATTATATAAATGGCTGAGCTGAAGCAAGATTAAATGAAAATAAACAGAGATGATACTAATATGACCATTGATATATTCCATCTCTATTAAGTAAATAGCAAAAAATAGACGGAATACCAATTGACATATTTCAGCTAGCAGATGCTGCCCTGGACATGCTCACTAAGTTGTGTCAAGAAATCTGGAGAACAACCACTTGGTCAACTGACTGGAAGAGATCTGTATTTGTTCCCATTCCAAAGAAAGGTGAACCAACAGAGTGTGGAAACTATAGAACAATATCATTGATTTCACATGCAAGCAAGATTCTGCTGAAGATTATCCAAAAACGACTGGAACCACATATAAGCAGAGAACTGCCAGAAGTCCTGGCTGGGTTTCGAAGGGGTTGTGGTACTAGGGATATTGTAGCTAATGTTAGATGTCTCTTGGCTGAAAGCAGGGAATACCAGAGGAATGTCTATCTGTGCTTCATGGATTATACAAAGGCGTTTGACTGTGTGGACAATAACAAACTGTGGCTGACTCTGAAAAGAATGGGAATCCCAGAACATTTAATTGTGCTAATGTAAAACCTATACTTGGACCAAGAGGCAGTAGTCAGAACAGAGCAGGGTAACACTGCATGGTTCAAAGTTGGGAAGGGTGTACGCCAGGGATGCATCCTGTCTCCATACCTTTTCAACATGTATGCAGGGAAGATTATCCGAGAGGCTGGCCTCTATGAGGAGAATTGTGGCATCAGGATTGGTGGAAGATCTACTAACAATCTGCATTATGCAGATGACACAACCCTGCTTGCTGAAACTGAGGAGGACCTCATGTACTTGCTGTGAAGGGTCAAGGACTGCAGCCTTCAGTATGGACTGAGGCTCAATGTTAAGAAAACAAAGATTCTCACCACTGGACCAATTGACATCATCATGATGGATGGTGAAGAGATTGAGATTGTTCACAGCTTTAGTCTGCTTGGCTCCAGAATCAACACTCTTGGCACCAGCAGGAAGGAAATTAAAAGATGTTTTGCGACGGGCAAGTCTGTCATTAGGGACCTCTCTAACGTACTGAAGAGCAACGGTGTCTCTCCGGACACTAAAGTGCGTCTGATACAGGCCGTGGTCTTTGCAATCACATATTATGCACCAGAGATTTGGACAATGACTCAAAAGGATAGAAGGAGAATTGATGCCTTTGAGCTTTGGTGTTTGAAAAGAGTATTGAAGTTACCATGGACTGCTAAGAAAACAAACAGACTCATCTTGGAGAGGGTTAAACCTGGCTGTTCCTTGGAGGCAAGAATTCTGAAGCTTCCGACATACTTTGGTTATGTTGTAAGGAGAAATTGATCCTTGGAGAAGGACATCATGCTCGGTAGGGTGGAGGTCGGGCACAGGAGAGGAAGGCCCTCTAGGAGATGGATTGATTCAGTGACTGGGGTAATTGAAATGAGTGTGTCAGAGACAATGAGATTAACACAAGACAGAGCAGGGTTTAGGACTGTTGTACATAGGGTCGCAATGAGTTGCAAGTGACTCAAAGGCACATAACAACAACAGCAATAATAATATTAAATGAATATCCCAAGAGTAGATTTTTTAACACATTGAACACTGCTGACCGAAGAAGAAAAGTTACTGGGAAACACTATGTATGAAAAAAGCAACAAGTTGTAAACAAGATAAGAAAATTAGAAAAGACCCCAATAGTAGTTAGAAGAGACTCTAAAACTCACTGTGCAGTTTAAAAGAAACAGAAGGAATAAAGAGGCAATATATATAAACGTTTTTTAAAAGAGCTGTTCATATTTTGTAAAATGACAAAATATGGGGAAAAGCAAATTAGGTGGCCTAGTGAAAAGAAACTGTGCTGCAGTCCCCAAGTCATATGGTGTGAGGCAACCAGCTGCTGCTCAGAAGTATGAAATCTTCTCCAATGTGGTTAACTGCCTCTGAAAACCCCTGGAGGGTTAACTATGTGTCAGTTTCAACTATGCAGTACACAACAACAAAAAAAGAAGTGACTAAATAATTCTTTCAAGTTCAAATATTGAAGTATTCACTGGGAAAAATACTGAATGATGCAATAAATTCAAAGAAAAGATCTAAAGATTGCATGTTATTGTTAGGTGCCAATCAAGTCAAGTAGGACTCATAATGACTCTATAAACAGCAGATATGAATCCAATCCTATCCTGTGCCATCTTCCTGACATGCTAAAGACCATTGCAGCAGTCACCGTGTCAATCCACCTAGGTTAAGTGTCTTCTTCTCCTCTGTCGACCCCACACCCTTCCAAGCATCATGTCCTTCTCCAAGCAATAGCCTTTCCTATTAACATGTCAGAAGTAAGGTGAGGTGAAACCTCATCATCTTTGCCTCCAAAGAGCACTTTGGCTGTATCCTCTCCAAAATATAACCAATGGACTTGGTCAATGTTTACTGTAGGAAATAGAATGGGCCCAAGAACTACTGATATCTATGGAAGAAACTTAATCTTTACTGAAGACATAGTGGAAAATAAGACTCTAAGGACAACAGAAAATCAACTAAAATGTTTCCACAAAAAGATTAAGTAATTACTCACTTGTATATACCTAGGAATATGGAAGATAGCTACCTTGCCAATATATAGGAAAATATTCCTTTTTTCCCACTATTTCCAAAGGTAATTCAGCTGGATACTGGAGTTATCAATAATCTAATTATTACCACATGCAGATAAAAAATTCTTAAAGTTGAAAAAATATTACAGCACTGCATTAACAGAAAACTTCCAGATATCCTAGTTATGATCCAGGAAATGACATGGGACAAGGAATGTAGTTGCTGGTACTAGTAAGAATTTGCATGAAAGCAGAGAATAACAGAAAGCTACTTTTCTTTCTTTATGTTTCATATCTTTGATATCATTCCACACCTTATCTGATTTTCAGTTGTTAGTGTGTGATGCATTAAATCTATTCTTTAAATGGTTTTGAGGGTCAAGTGTCATACACTGTTTGTTGTTAAGTGCTGCTAAGTCAACTCTAAGTCATAACAGCAACACTAAAAACAATAGACCAAAATTATCCTTGTACTTCAATACTCTCACGGTCTCTGCTGTACTTAAATCAAATGTTGCCACCACTGTTTCAGTCAATCTCATTGAGAATGTTCTTTGACTGACCCTGGAGGGATCACATTTCTAATCATGATGCCCTTTTCCAAGAAATCGTCCCTCTTGATCATACACCCAGAGTATGTGAAATAAAATTTCACAACTTTTTGACTTATAAGGAACAGTATACCACACCTCTTCCAGTATATATTTATTGGTTCTTTTGGCTGTATTTCAGTAAGCTTTGCTGAAAATATTTCAAAACTGTCTAGACTCTTATCTAAGTAGGAACATATCTGTTGATAGCAAATGACATTTGATGGAAAATAAGAGAAAAAATGTTTACTTACATTTTATTAAATACAAAATGCATTTTGCAGTCAATCATAATAAATTATAGATAACACTGAAAATAATTGAAATTTCAGAATTCTAGTTAGTTGTGTTCTTAGGTAATTGTGGTGGCCGTGTCTCTAACTTTTGAGACTTCATGTCTCAACCAGTGCACAGGAGATAGCTATTTTCTTCCTGTGCAATTTATAGACCCAGAAACCTGCTGAAGGGCCAGCTATGTGTCAGTATCAATTGGACAGCAGTAATTCAGTGTGTATACGTATGTGTGTGAATTATATATGCTCATACTTACTGAACCATATATATAGACCAAGAAACAGTTCTTTAAAGAGGATACTAGCTTGTTTAAAATCAGTAGAGATGTTGATGAATATTGTATCCTATCACCATACCTATATGGTACTCAATCTGTATACAGAACAAATAATTTGGAAGGTAGACTATGGCATCAGGATTGAAGAAGACTCATCAACAACCTGTGGTATTTGGATAGCACAACCTTGTTTGCTAAAAGGGAAGAAAAGTGTAACCTTGAACTTACTGCAAAAGACCAAATATTGTAGTCTCCAATATGGATTATACTTCAACATAATGAAAGTAAAAATCTTGACAACTGGACAATTAACCAAAGTTATGATAAATGGTGAAAAGTCTGAAGTTGTTAAAGATTTCATTTTACTTGTTTTTACAAGCAACATCCATGAAAGTAGCAGTCTAAATGGTGTATTTTAATGGGCAAATCTGTTCCAAAGATCTCCTCAAAGTGCCAAAGGCAAAGGATGTTATTTTCTAGAAATATTTTCACTGGTTTTCATACAATTATTAATTTCTATTGTGTTTCATTCATATACATTACTTTGCATACAATCCCTCATTAACTTTGTGTTTAAAAAATCATTAATATGCCCTGGTTCTGGTATAATTAATTATCATTGATTGATGCCCATTATTACACCTTCTTTTCAAATCCCCATTGCATCTTTCTCATTCCTTACCCCTCCCGATATCAACTTACAAAACTCTACTATACTTGTGATTTCCACTTTTCCTTTTTTTCTGTCCTTTTCTCCCTATTCCCTCCCATTTTTTGATATTCATACACATCTTACTAGTTATTCTTTTATTTTTACAATGATAGTTTTATGCAGTATTTTTCCTTATGAGCCTGAGTTATTTCATTCAGTATAATGTTCTCTAGACTCTCCCATGTTCTTAATGCTTCATAGTATTTCAATTTGTGATTGTTCCACAATTAAGGATGGTGTGTGTGTGTGTGTGTGTGTGTGTACCATCAAATTAGATCTGACTGGTACCGATTGCTCCTCCTTCTCCAGCAGAGCATCTGGTGAATTTGAACCATGTATCTCTAGGATTGAAGAATGTTACTTTACTTAAGTGCTTCTGACACAGAAAGGGTTATTTCAAATTTTTTTATATGAACATAGAAGTCCATGGGCAAGAAACAAGGAAGATTAAAGGAAATTAATGTGTTGAATATGCTTTTCAGGAAGAATGTTGAACAGACTATAGATGTCTAAAATTATATCTGTCTTGGAACTATGCAGTCAGAATACTACTTATAAGCAAGGATTGTGAGGTTTCTCTTATTTTCTTTGGACATGATGAAAAGAATCTATGGAATTCATTGTACAATCCATTGAAAAGGACTTCATACTTCAAGAACTAGAGGGTTAGGAAAAATTAGCAGGCCTCAACAAAACGGATTGACACAATGACTGAAAAAATGGGTTTAAACATAGCACATGTTGAGGGAGTGGCCAGGGATTTGGGAGGGCTTAATTTCACTGTGCATAAGGATACTATAAATCAGAACTTATTTGACTGTATCTGATAATGGCAGCAGCAGTAATATTAAGCAATTTTAGTTTTACAAACAATTTGAAATAAGTTTAGCAATTTTGTTCTCTAAAATTCTATTTCAGGATATATATATTCTCCTAAGAAATATAGCATAAGGATTTATATATCTATTGTTAGTGTCATCAATTTGAGTATGACCCATAACAACTCTATGAACAACAGAGAATGACCCTGTCCTATCCTGTGTCATTTTCATCTCCTTTAGATCTTTCCCTCTTTTGATCACACTCTACCTTTCAAAGCATGATTCTCCTTTCCAAGAAATAGCCTTTCCCGTGGAATATCCGCAAAGTATGTGAGGTAAAGCGTCATCATTCTTGCCTTCAAGGAGCACTCTGGCTGCCTTTTCCTCAAGACCTGTCTTTTTGTTCTTTTGACAGTTCTTTTGGCCATGGGATATTAAGGACTCATCTCCAACACCATATCTAAAGGGATTAATGCTTCTTCTGTCATCCTTACTAATTGTGCAGCTCTCAAATCCACAGAAAGTGATTTAAAATACAGTGACTTAAATAAAGTACAGCTTAGGCATTTGATTGTGTGAAAAATAACAAATACTGGCTAACATTAAGAAGAATGGGAATCCCAGAACACTTAGTTGGAATCATATCAAATCCAATTGACCAAGAAGCTGTTGTCTTAACAAGGGACCACTACATGGTTTAAAATCAGGAAAGATGTGCATCAGCATTCTATCCTTTTCCCATAACTATTCAGTCTGTATGCTGCGCAAGTAACTGGAGAAGCTTGACTCTATGAAGAAGAATGTGGCATCAGGATCGAAAGAAGATCACTCATCAGCAACCTGTACTATGCAGATGACCTAGTTTTGCCTACTTAAAATAAGAAGGACTCAAATCACTTGCTGCAGAAGATCAAAGACTAAAACCTTCAATATGGATGTATCTCAACATCAAGAAGATAAAAATTCTCAACACTGGCCTGATAAGCAATATCTTGTCAGATGTAGGAAACCTTGAAATTGTCAACAACTTCATCCTACTGGGGTCTATAATCAACACCCTTGGTTCTAGCAGCAAGGAGATCTGGAGACATATTGCAATGATCTCAGGGATCTATCTAGATTACTGTGGAGCAAAACTTTAGTTATATATCTAATTAAAAACATGATTACAAAAATGAAAATGATTTTTCGTTTTAATTTGTGCTGAAAAGTGTAGTATTTAATTTTTTATGAAACATCTAGGATATTTTAATAGTAATAACACAATTAAAAACTATGGCCAAGATGTTAGAATAGTTATCAAACCTAAGCAATACATACACTAACAGCCAAAAACTTACTGCTGTGAAGTCAGTTCTGTCTCACAGAGAGTAAACTCATGAGATAGAAAAGAACTGCCTCATACATTTTCCAAGGATGGAAGTTTGCATAGAAGCAGAAGCACTTTTTCCCAGTGCATGGCTGACGGACTTGACCAGTGATCTTTTGCTTAACATCTAAGCACTCCAACCGCTGAGAAACTACATCTCATTTAGTTAATACTTGGGACAGAAATTGTTAAATATACAACATTGACTCAAGAATTAAATTGTTCCTAAGCATCAATTAATAATATATAGAACAAAATGCCTTTGTGATATTTCTGTCTTCTCAGTATTTTAGTTTTAAAAACTTAGTTTATCTTTCCACTCTCTTGTGGTTATGCTTGTTCAAATTTGTGATGAAATAAAAAAAATTTCTTGAAATAAATGTTTACATTCAAAAGATCTTATCTTTACATTAACTCAGGTTGAGACAAAATTGCTCATATTCTAAATGTCCACTAAGAAGCTTCAAAAATGCAATGTTAAATATTTTCTTTGGTACTTATGTTGCAAAAATACAAGGGTCATTGAATCGCCATACTGTTCAGGGCAAAGCAAGTCTGTGCCACATTCACTATGATCTCACGTGTGCTAGAAACTGGAGAGGTTAAAAGCTCTTCTATTCTTTCTCTTTCAGTAACGGCCTTCACTCTTCAGGTCCACACTTTCATGTGCCAGTCAGTTGAGTTGTGTTAACATTAGCACAATCCCCCTGACAGAAAGCCAGATCAATTGTAAGGCAGGCTTTACTGAAGTAAACAGCTTTAAGGGCTAACTGGGAGTCCACTAGACAAACTAAATTTGTATTTATTACTCCAGCCTTGTTTATTTCACATGTTGTGTTTTTGTTGAATAATATACAGAATGCTCTTAAGAGTTAATAAAATTAACAATGTACCAAACTAAAAGCTTCATTTTACTCCTTGCAATTCAGTAGATGTGAGAAATTTTTCAAAGTGGGAAGGGAACTACTATTTGCTATGCGTGTCCTCTCCTTGGCAAGTGTTCTGCATGCTTGTTTCTATTTATCCACCGAGTACCTCTGAGAGGTTGATGCTCTGCCTTTCTTGTTTCATTCATGTTTCATTTCTACACTGTTCAAGCAAATTTCTGCAGACAGCAATTTGGAAACTCATGTTTACCTGTTTTAACTTCACAACAATCCTATAGAAGAGCAATGATCCTATCTCCTAGAAGAAGAAAATGAATCATGGAAAATTCATTCCTGGAAAAGCAATCAGTTAATGGACTATCTAGAGTTGTAATATAAGGCCACATAAGAACAAAATAAATGCAATTTCTATTTGACAAGTTTTTCTATCTGACAAGTTGAAAATTCCTAGTTGTATTTTTCATTTTGCCTTTTCTTCCTCTTGTGTCTATGTAAAGACGTTTTGCCTTTTGCTGGAGTGAAAGAGATGAACAGAAAATTCCCAAGGGCAGCTCAAGAAGACAAAGCAAAGTATTGTAATAAATGTGCAAAGAGCTGGAGTTGGAGGATAAAAAGAAAAGAACTTACTTAGCATCTCAAGAGTTGAAAGAAGTAAAAAAAAAAAATTAGCCTTGAGTTGTAATACTGAAACATGCTATGGGCACAATCTTGAATCATCCAGGAAGCACTGAAAAGAAGAAATATATAGTAATTGTACCAAAAAGTATTGGTTGACACTGAAAATTTTCAGAAATTACCAATTAAAAGTTCAAGTTGCATGAAGGCACTGGCCAACAAGAAATCTTCTGTAATGGATGGGATACTAATCGACACCTTTCAACTAATATGTACCTCTAGATGTGCTCAACAGTCTCTGCAAGGAAATTTGGAGGACAGCTGCTTGGATCATTGACTGGAAGAGACTCATATTTCTTCCCATTCCTAAGAAAGGTAACTCAGCAGAATGTGGAAATTATTGAAAACTATCAGTATTATCAAACAAGCAAAATGTTGCTGAAAATCATTAAAAAATGGTTCGAACAAATCATTGAAAGAGACCTTCCAAAATGTCATGCATTATTTAGAAGAAACTGTGGTACCAGATACATCCTGGCTGAAAGAAGAGAATACCAGAAGAATGTCAATTTGTGTTTTATTGGCTATGTAAAGGCATTTGACTGTGTGGGTCTAAACAAATTAAGGCTAACATTGAGAAGAATAGGAATACTACAACACTTAATTTTGCTCATATAAAACCTATGCCTAGATCAAGAAACTGAACATTGCGTGGTTTAAAACCATGGACGGTGTGTGTCAGGGTTATATTCTTTCTACATATCTATTCAGTCTGTATGTTGAGCAAGTAATTTGAGAAGTTAGACTCCAATAAGACGAAGGTGTCAATAGGCTGGTAGGAAGAATTATCGACAACCTGAGTTACACACATGGCACAACATTGGTATGTTTTGGGTGTTTCTTGAGTTTTCAGAATAGGACAGTAAAGAGGACTGGTAAAAGATCAAAGACAACAGTCTTCAATATGGATTGCATCTCAACATAAAGAAAACAAAAATCTTCATCACTGAACCAATAAGCAAACCCGTGATAGATGGAGAAAAGACTGAAATAGTCAATGATTTATTTGTACTTGAGTCCGAAATCAGCACTTTTAGTATCAGCATTCAGGAGATCAGAAGATGTCTTGCACTGGGCAAGTCCACTGTCAGGGACTGATCCAAATTACTGAGGAACAGTTATAACTGAAGACTTAGGTGCATCTGATTCAGGTGATTATCTTTTCAATAATTTGTTATACACCTGAGAAATGGCAATGAATTAAGATGACAGAAGAAAATGTGATGCCTGTGAGTTGCAGTATTGAGAATAGTACTGAATATCTCCTGAGCTGCTAAAAGAACAAATACATATTTTTTTTTCAAAAGTCAGTTGACAGAGTGCTCCATGGAGGCAAGGATGATGAAGTTTTCTCCACAGAGTTTTAGTGTATTGCTAGAAGAGGCTATTCCTTGGAAATGGACATCGTGCTTTGAAAGGTGGAGGGTCAGCAAAGCTCTTAATGAGATGGATTGATACAGTGAGTACAGCAATGGGCTCAAGTGTGTCAGAGATGAGGAAGATGGCACAGGATAGGACAGGGTTCAGACTGGTTATTTATAGTGTTGTTATGAGTCATACTTGAGTGGAGAGCACCTAGGAACAACATACACACGTATTTTCACTTTTATTCCTTAGGAAAACCTAAACTTTTTCATGTAAGCAATTTAATTGGTTTCACACGAGACTAGGATGAGTAATAATGCAATAGGAGCGGTGTCTTTATATATGTTTTGGTATTTCTTGAGTTTTCTGAATAGGACAGATGGTCTTTGGATGAAAGGATTAAAAAGAATGGGCTGACACAGACCGTTCCAGAAAGTAACATATGATGAAGAACTAGTGATAATGAATGAAGGAATTCCAGCTGCACTGAAGGCATTGGCAACAAACTCAGGAATTGACAGGATACCAACTAACATGTTTAACAAACATGATACAACCATGGACATGCTAGTGAAAGATTAAACTAGAAATAACTTACGAACTTCCAAAAAGCAATCAACTACGTTTTCTTTTCACTACTTCTAGATCAAGAAAAGAACAATTCTCAGTAGTGCTCCAATAGGCAAAGTCATGATAGAGAAAAGATTGAAGCTGTTAATGCTTTCATCTTACTTGGATCTGTAATCAACACACTTGATACCAGGAGAGAAGAAATCAGAAGATGCATTGTTCTGGGAAAGTATATTAAAGATGGGACAAGATATGGCAGGAGTCAGATCTATTGTTCATATGGTTGCTGTGAGTTGTATTTGACTCGATGACCCCTAACAAGAAGTGATGTTGGCTAAGAGTTATACTTAGTCTTTCTTGGAATATTAAATTTCTCCCTCCAGTTCATAAAATGCACTTAGGGCTTGCTTGTTTTGCAGGCATTGCTGGTCCCAATGTTTTTTACTCTCTATGTGAAACCTTACATTTCCTTCGTTGTCAAGAACAAAACAAAGAATGTATAAAATATAGTAGTTTCTATTGAAGAAGTAATGGTCATAAGGAGGAATTGTACAGTATATTATGTGTGAAAAAATCATCTTTCAAAATTGGACATTCTTTATGTAATAGTCATATTTTGCCTCCTGCATTAGTAATTTGCTATTTAGCCTTCTCTGTATTTCCACCTTTCCTATCCTCTTCCTTCTTTTACTCTGTCTGCCCCAAACATGAAAAAGACAAATCCTCTCTGCAACTCTCTTAAGCTCATTATCTTTAACTTGTAGTCCATGTATTTGTCTGTGAAAATAAAGGAAAAGGTGAGAAGAAAAGAAAGAAGAATTAGAAAGGAGAAAAGAAGGGAGGAAGTGAGTGGAGAAGAGAAAAAAAGCAAAAATAGTTAAAGAGAAACAGAAAGGGGAAAAAAAATCTACACATGATGATCTTCTACCTTGAGGAAGAATTTTAAACATATTAGCAGAAGAACAAACAAGTCTTAGAAGAAATAGTCATTATGAGTGCAGAGAGCAAGATTTAAATTTGCTTCCTTGGCCAGGATACTAAGAAAAATCAATTTTGCAAAAAGGTTATAATATTTGATAATGTGGAAGGTGAAAATGAGAGAACCACTCACTAAAATGATTAGCATATTGGCTACAGCAATGAACTAAAACCCATCACCATTTTGAGGATGGTGCAGAACCTGCCAACGTTATGCTATAGATGAGTGGAAGTTGAGTGGAACATAACTACCACTATCACCTTCGTTAAAGTCCATCTTCTCTTAATGACGCTGTTATGTCGAGTCTACTGTGACACATAGTGACCCTATGAACAACATATACAAACCTTACCCTATCTATATATAATAGTCTTTCTAAATGCTATTTTTATCTGTCATTTTCTAAAAGGGATTTTCCTCTGTACGCTTTAAAGTAAAACACAGACATATAATGGGATATCTAACTTTAAATATACAAATATTAGTTCCACAATCTCAGTTTTACAAAGTTCGATAGTGTAAAAAGAGAAGCTGTTATCATTGTTACATGTCTCAAATGCATAGTATTAAATAACATGCCAAGCATGTCATCTGAATTTCAGTGATACAGAAAACAAACATTGTTTCAAATTTTAGCATAAATATTAACAGAGATCTTTAGTTAATAATACAGAATTTGTGTTTACCTGTATAAGTAATATTTTTCAAAAATCTATGAGAATAGCAATTTTTTTCAACTAAAGTATTATTTTTTCAAAATACTGTAAGAGCTATAACTCACTAATTCCAGAAATAGAGTGAGAGATGCAATCGCTATTTCTGGAATGAGTTAGTTCTCTTGTTTTAAACAAAATTCTATACCCTGAGAGTTACCTGTTCTATTTGGATAAAATGTATTTTAAAAGATTGAAATAAAAAAAAAAAAAGGCAGCTGAGGCCTGCTGCCTTCCCTTCAATCAGGCTGTGGTAAAATGAATGCTAATGCTTTGTTGATAGGCCACAATATGGATTAGAGGAATTACAGTTCAAAAGAAAGGAATCTGCATTCACTTTCCTTTGTGGAAGTTTACTTCTATCTCCATTCATTCTTGCTTAGGCCTAATTTTAAATGTGGCCTGGTGCTTTTCTTTCTGAATTGCATCCAGGTTGACTAGATAGCAAACCCTCAGTTCTCTCTAAAATGAGTTGGGATTTAAGTAATGCAGTTAGGTTACCCTTCTGGCACAAAGAACAACAACACAGCTGAGGGGGATTGGTGTTGTTTAACAACCACCAAGAGAATAACCAAGCATTCTTTCCACATGCTGCCTATGGAACACGTTAGAAAACACTGGATTCATTTATTCATGATTTAATTTCAATTTCTAGGTTAAGCAAAACGAAACAATTTTGTTAATTTTTTTAGTTGAGTGAAAGTTTACAAATAATACTCATTTTCATTCAGTCAGTCATACCATAAAAATGAAACTTTTAAAGACATTTTTAAAAGGCAAAATTGGCTCTGAAACATCAACACATTCTCAGTAAACAATGATGTGGTGATTTAGTGAGAGAATTCGTCTTTAAAGAAATACGTTTCAGCAAATGTGAATGTTGTTATTATCGTGTATTGTTTATTTAGAACCAACTCATAACTGGCCCTTCCTGGGTTTTCAGAGGCAGTTACTCACACAGAAGATTTTTCCCACAGAGCAACTGGTGGATTTGAACTGTGTGCCTTTGGGATGGCAGTGCAGAACCTTCAGTCAGGTTCTAGATCTCCAGATGTGTAAGAGACCCACATGTATGTATGTTTTGGTCTTTGGCAATCTGTTATGAAGAGGCCTCATGTTAGAAGATGAGGAGGAGACACTTCTAACATTATGACCAGTTAAGATTCACTTGCCTATCCATGCAACATTATCAGAGATGGTAAGGATGGCACAGTCTAGGGTAAGTCTGAGATGTGTTGCTTATTGGGTCGCTATGAGTCATGCTTGAGTTGATGGCCCCTAACACAGAAACAGTATCCATGCATGCATCATGTACTGCTACTTGTTTTATGTTAAGAAACACACACACACATCCTCAGACACAGACACACATAAATAACCAGAACATTCTTTTTTTCTGTCATTGGCGAGCAACTTTAATTAGAAAATCAGAATTATAATCTTAGTAAATATCCTTAACTGTTCAATCAAAGACTGCCCAAGAATATCCCAGGAGATCATCCCTCTGGAGAGTAAAATTATTCTAATTCTACAGTTTATTTGTTCAATGTCTAAAAGGGGTCCTTAGCTCAGAATAAAGACTGCCATGAGGGGCACAGTCACAGGTGCTATGTGATCAGTTGCAAATAACAGCTGCATTTATATGTAGTATAGAGTTCTCCAGAACATACAATATTGATTCTGAGGTTAAAAAAAAGGTAAACTATGCTATTAATTCTGGAAATATGGTGGTTAGGAGAATAGGCACCTGAGCTTTAAACAGGCTCTCATTCTTTTGACTCTACATTTTCCAACTGAATGTCCTTGGTTGGCTTGCTTCATCTGCTTAAGCTTCAATCTCCTTATCTGTAAATCAGAATAAAGTGAGGCTAATAATACCCAAACCACAGCTGTTAAAATGACTGCATAATATAGAAAATTAATGACAAGCACAATGCATGTGCTGAGAGCTCAATAAATGTGAACAGTGCTATAGCAACAGGCATTTGTCTGGGATTTGGAGATATTATAGAGACCTGTGGGTCACAAGCCCACCTGCACATTACAGTCACCTGAGGGACTGTGACAAAGTGCCAATGGCCAGGTTCACCTCCAGAGATTAATTCGATTTAATGTCCTTAGAGAAAGACGTTATACTCAGAAGGATGGAGGGACAGCACAGGAGAGGAAGACAATGGGTGAGATGGATTGATACAGTAACTAAGGCAATAGGGGTAGGTGTGTTGGAGTCCATGAGACTGGCTCAGGATAGAGCAGGTTTCAGAGCTGTTGAACATAGAGTCACAGGCA
Organism: Elephantulus edwardii; assembly: GCF_000299155.1. NCBI lineage: Eukaryota > Metazoa > Chordata > Mammalia > Macroscelidea > Macroscelididae > Elephantulus > Elephantulus edwardii. The sequence continues at coordinate 1,368,306 of NW_006400062.1, forward strand.
ACTTGACGGCACGTAACAACAATAACAACAACAACAACGTTCAATTACTTGTCTAGGATCATTGTTAGGAAGAGGCAGAGATGGACCTGGGATATGAGTTTTCTGATTCTTAGCCCAGAACTATGTTCCTCTACTGAATAAACTTAAAAGACCTGACATATTCTTTTAGATTGTTTTAGAGCTTTTCTAATCAATGAACTAGTAATGAGATTTAATACCTAGGTGACTGAAGGAGCTTGGCTAGCCTATCAGAATCCTTTGATAAACTTGAATTCCTGGAGCTTGATTTGTGGTATTCCTCTTGCTTTAGGTGTCACTGCATGTAAGATAAATGAAGCTATTTTTATTAGGAAAAGGAGCTAGAAGAAGGATCCCCAAAACCCAGTTGTACTCTTGTGTTCCACGCCATCTTCCCTCCTTGAGGACTAAGAATCAAAAGTTAAATCTCAATCTTGCCAAGTTTCTTAAACACAGAGAACAAGGAGTTGATCTTCACAATTTCTAAAAGCTAGTGGTCTAGAGAGCAGCTTCGAGGCTGTACAGTTGCAAGGATGCCACTGTCCCTCCTGTCATTCTAGCTGCACAGCTGCTGGAGCAAGAACACTAATTAGAATATGTGCCTTTTTCCTGACCATCTGCACCACGCGGCCCAGTAACACCCCAGGTCTCCCTTGAGGTTCTTCTTCCTGGAATTTTGTACAACCCTTTTAGTCCTACCTACCACAGGCACAGCCTATTCAGGCTCACTTGAGTTCAGTATTAGGGCAGGTGCTACATGGGAAAGGGCCAAGGGTCAAGGTCAAGCAAAGTATCCTAAAAAATATACTGAGAAATGAGCAGAGAGAGTGAAGTGTTGTGGAACTAAACCTGAATATATTATCAGAAAGTAGAAACAACTCGATTTGTTTATTATATTCTCAAATAAAAATGTATAAAGCTTATAAAGGTACTTGTGAAATTACAATGTTTACACAGAATTTGATGATACCTTACAACAGACATGCTGAAATAGTTAATTCGGCTTGCCTTACATTCTCTATGATAGAACGTGAATTGAATACAGTTTCAAGCACAATTAAAGACCCTTGTATATGGATTAGATTTCCATTATTATAATTTCATACATATTTTCTAAAAATTCACACTACTTAATGAAGTTTTTAATGAACTTATTCTAAAATGAATGTCTATATTTAACCATCTATTAATTTTTAACATTTTAAAATTTAAGTAAACAATGTATACATTCTAACAAGTGTTCAAGAAATAATCAAAGCTATATGAGTATTTGAAATTAAAGACACACTGTAATTTTTGTGCAATGAAAAGTTAAGGTTTGTTTAATGATTTGTACAATTACTCTTAAAGAAATTGAACTGCACCCAAACTGAAATTCCCAGATTCATCTTCCTTCTGCCAAATGTTATTAGCAGCAAGTTAAAAGTAGGCCTGCTGTCACTGTGACCCTAGCTGACCTCTTAATTTCTTGAGTTCAAGTCCAATTAACCTCTAGGAAGAGTCACAACTGTTCTAACCAGACAAGTCAATAGAATCCAATAGTAATCATTTCATTTTCTGCCTTGTCACAGGGTGGCCCTCCCACCTAACCCATTTCACACAAAGGTGGTCATTTATCACCGTTTAGAGAACTATACCAAGTCTTGTCCTAGTGCTGCCTGAAGTACATTCATCAATTGCTCAGACAGAATATGGGTGTGCCACGCTATGGGAGGGCTTAGCAGAAGATGCTGCTTGAAAATCATCCTTGTTGGTACAACCTGTTAGTGTGTATTGCATAAAGATTAAAAAACAGGGACTTGGACTGGAAGTGGTTAATGTGTAATGCATTTCCTTCAAAGAAAATTATTCTTTGCCTCCAAAAACTCTATGAACACAGAGAAAAGGTGAAAATTTTTCACAGTTAAGACTTTTGTTCACTATAAGTCATCTACAACTTGACATCACTTAAAAACAATAACAACAGTATGTTAAATGTCTAAGGTATTTTTTCTGTAGCATTTAGAAACTATCATTGTTAAGGATCACTAGAAGATTATAAGATGAAAAACAATAAAAGAGATGTGGGAAACTACATCAGTTTCTGTTAAGAGTGTTCTGACAAAGTTGGGAAAAGATTGTTACCTGTTCTCACACAAAATAAAATTTAAACTAATTCAGGAGTCAATTATCCATGAACAGTCTGAAATCTTCATTGTGGTATATTGGTGTTATTCACAAGACCATTGCATTGTTGCAATGACTGTCTTTCTCTATCTCTCTTTCTCTCTCTCTCTTTCTCTCTCTTCCCTCCCCCTCCTTTCATCTATCATCTAGCTATCTATTCAGGATTAGTTTAGAATAGGGTGTAGCACTATAGACATCACAGAAAATGTCAGATAGATCTTGTCTGAAAACAGAAAATACCAGAAGAAGGTCTGTGTCTAATGGACTATGGAAAGGCCTTTGACTGTATGGATCACAACAAATTGTAGTTAACCTTGAGAAGAATGGAAATCCAGGAACACTTAATTGTGCCTCTGTGAAACACGTGCTTGGACCAGGAAGTAGTTGTCAGAACAAAATAAGGAAACGCTGTAGGATCCAAAATCTGGAAAGTGGTACATGAGGGATGCATCTTGTCTTCATACATTTTCAGTCTATATGTGGAACAGATCATTCTGGAGGCTGGATTTTATGAAGAGGAATGTGACATTAGGATTGGCAGAAGAATGATCAACGGCCTGCATTATGCAGATGACACAACCTTGCTTGCGAAAACTGCGGAGAACCTGAAGTGTTTTCTTCAGGTCAGGGATTGTTGTCTTTATTATGGGTTGAATCACATCAAGAAAATAAATATACTCCCTACTGGGACACATGGCAGCACCATGGTAGATGCAGAAGAGATTGAGATTGCTAACATTTTCCACTTGCTTGGTTCCACAATCTTGAGAGCAGCAGAGAGTATATCAAAAGACAAATTGCATTGGGTGCCAGCTGTCAGGAGCCACTGCAGAGTGCTAAAGAGCAATGATGTCAGTCTAGAGACTAAGGTTTGCCTTCTACAGGCCATGGTCTTTGTAATTACTTGCTATGCATTAGAGAGTTGGACAATGACAAAGGATGATAAAAGAAGAATCGATGCCTTTGAGTTGTGGTGCTAGAGAAAAGTATTGAACATACTACGGACTGCCAAGAGAATAAACAGGTCTGTCCAGGAGAGGGTGAAACAAAGCTGCTGCTCCGTGGATGCAAGAGTTTTGAAGCTCCATCCTACATTCTATTGGCATGTTGTCAGAAGAAGGACATAATACTTTGAAGGGTGGAGGGACAGCACGAGAGAGGAAGGTTTAGTTTGCTTGGCTCCACATCAACAACACTGTTGGTACCAGCAGTTAGGAACTTAAAAGACGTATTGCGTTGGGAAAGTCTGTTGTCAGAGACCTCTCCAGAGTACTGAAGAGCAATGTCAGTCTGGAGACTAAGGTACGCCTGATACAGGCCATGGTCTTTGCAATCACTTGCTATGCATCAGAAAGCTGAACAATAACTAGGGATGATAGAAGGAGAATTGATGCCTTTGAGCTGTGATGTTGGAGAAGAGTATTGAATATACTACGGACTGCTAAGAGAACAAGTTCATCCTGGAGAGGCTTAAACCAGTCTGTTCCTTGACGGCAAAGATTCTGAATCTTCGTCTGACATACTTTGGACATGTTGCAAGCAGGGACCAGTTCTTGGAGTGGGATGTCATGTTTGGGAGAGTGGAGGGACAGTGCAAAAGAGACAAAGACTCTCGGTGAGGTGGATTGATTCAGTGACTGAGGTAATGGGAGTAGGTGAGTCAGAGACAGTGAGATTGGCACAAGATAGAGCAGGGTTTAGGGCTGTTGAACATAGAATTGCTATGGGCGATTGTACAGCACATAGCAACAACAACTGGTAAACTCTGCCTTCAAATAACAAACAAAAGGACCTTATTGTTTCAATCAAACTTGAAGCCTAAGGCTACATTTCTATTCTCATAGAGACTCTTAGCTTTAAGTTGTACAAACTCTAATGCATTTGTGGGGTGAATATGTTGATCCATTAAGAAATTATGGTAATATAACAACTAAGTAGTAACATACCTGTGTGACATTTAATGTTATTTTCTATAGTACATAGAATGTAAAATTTTGTATTACCACACAATTGTACAGAATATCCTTAACATGGTCTTAATCTGGTGTAGATGAATTGTCAGTAAACACTGAGGCTTAGGTTTTTAGTATAAGAAATTACTGCTTCTCCTTTCAAGCACATATATTTCTTACATTTAACAAAATGTCTTATGCAAACCAGTTGACACTGGATGCAAATATTTTAAGGTCTACACAGAAACTGACATAAGTAAAAACTCAGCTTTTGAATTATTGTTACAGAGATACAGAACATTTGTTTCTGTGAATTAGCAAACTGTCCTCCTGTGACTGTTCACATGCATGAGACAAAAAGCAGCAGTGAAAAAAAAAGTCTCTAATTTAGTTGTTCAGTTTCCTACTGTCTTGTATTAAAAGCTACCTAATAGAATTTATAGTTGGAGAAACCTTTTAGGCAGCACTCTTTGTATTTTTTATTAAGTCTAAAGTCAGAGAATCTACTTAATGTCAATTTTGTACAATGGTTATACTGCACATCATATTTTATTTTAAATCTGCAGGACATGATGATAAATTGATAATTGACCCCAAGGCCATTATAAATAAAGAGTCCCTGTTTTTCATTAGTACAGTATTGCCTAGTCATAAGGGAAAGAAAACCAATACTAATTTAACCCTGAGAAGTGAGCAATCAAGAACTGATCATTTTAAGAACACAAATTGAAAGAAAGCACATTTCTAGATGAGAACAGTACAAACAAATTTGAATAAAGGAATACATGATTAGAAACATGCTCACATCTGTGGCTTATGCTGGTAAATAAAGTGTTCTTAAATGATTGTATACAAACGTGTGTGGATTACCTTTTTTCATCTACTGGCTCTTGTTTCTTTCATAGATTAACAAATTGCTTTTGGGGATTCTAGTTTCAATGAAGGGTTTTCTAAAGAAAACAAAGTCTGTGAAACATAATCACTGATCTTTAGAATACAAGTCCTGAGATAAAGAACACTTCCAGAAAGTAATATGTTATAAATATAATTGTAGTAGTTGTTGTGTGCCACAGAGTTGGAACCTATCCATAGCTCACCCTCCAGAGGGTTTGCAGAGGCAATTCATTATGAAGAAGGATATTTCTCTCTCTCCTGTGGAGCAGCTGGTGGATTTGAATCACGTGTCTTCAGGATTGCAGTGCAGCTTCTTACAGCTAGGTCATCAGAGCTCCTAATGCAGGTGTTAACTAATATCTCTGTATTTGAAAAAGGATGAAAAGACAGCATTACTTTAAAAAGATAAAGAGTATAAAGATGTAAGCAGTGTTTAGAAATGATCTTGAAGATATGAGCAGAATTTTAATGGATGAAAGTAAAGAAAGGATTGTTTGTTCAGAGGATGTCATCCACACAGTGGAAAGATCATACACAAAATGAGAGGAAATATTTTAAAACATATTTGCTTATGAAGATCTAAGACTCTCTGTCCCCATCCCACCCCCTTCTCTGTCTCTGTCTCTCTCTCTCTCTCACTCTCTCTCTATATATATACACATACAAGAATATTAGAAACTGTGAAGATAATATAAGATAGGACAGAATTCATGTTTCTTTTTCATAGAGTCCCTATTAGTTATATATGACCCCATGATCCTAATGGCACCCAACAACAGCAACAACAACAACAACAAGACACACATATTTATATAATACTTGGTTTAAAAATTATTTTTATAGCATAGTGATATACAGAGAAAATTTTGGAGATGTCAACAGTTTCATTTTACCTGCATTCACAATCAACTTCCATGGTATTATCAGTTAAGAATTCAAAGATACATTGTTTTGGGGAAATCTACCTAAACAAAACCTCTCCAAAGATGCAAAGAATAAGGATGTCAGTTTAAAGACTAAGGTGTATCTGATCCAAACTATGGTATTTTTTAATGCTTCCTATGCATCTAAAAGTTGTACAATTAATAAAGAAGACTGAAGAAGAATTAATACCTTTGAATTGTGGTATTTACAATTATTTGAATGTCCCATGGACTGCCAAAAGAGTAAGCAAATAATAGTCGACAACTTCAATATTTTCTCCATCTTCATGATGTAAATATATAAATATGCACATATGTACCACATAGAAATAAACATTAAAAATATGAAAAGTTCAATTGAAATGTTAACATAGAATTAGAATGGGATTTTCTCTAAGAAAAAAAAACAGTGAGCACATGAAAAATGTTGAATATCTTAATCATTAGGGAAATGTAAATCAAAACCACAAAGAGATACCACTACACATACTCAGATAACTGATAGGAACAGTTTCTTTGAATCACCTCTAACACAAAAGAAATACTGCTTAGTCTTTATGCTGTACCTCACAAATGTTTTAGTTCAATATTTTCCATATTAGGACACAAGATGGCCTGGGGGTTATTTAGCAGGTCAATGGTTCAGAAAAAGAAGATAAACCTCCTTGACACACTATGTGGTAAATTAAACTGGGTGTTTCAGGATGAACAAGATCAGTAAGAACCCAACTGCAATGCCAGTAAACTTTCAGTACATATAATCGACAGCTTTGGGAACCAGAAAGTGCTCTGACATGGCAGACTCAATTAGTGACCTCCACAAGACACAATGATGATCTTTTATGAAATCAAAAGCAGGAAAAAATAGGGGGAATAAGGTTGAATATCAGTAGAAACTCGAAGAAATTGTTAAATGAGGCTGATTGGAAGTGTGGAGATAAATTATGCTTAGGTTTAAGTGTTCGAGAAAAATATGACAGAGACAGAGAGCGCAGATGGGTGTCATGAAGAAAACGCCCACAAGGCAACCTCTTTTTTTTCCTCTATCTGGTGGTGAATAAAGTGGGAGTGATAGGAAAAGAATGTTTAGAAAACAGAAAATGTCAACCTGCACGGTATTATCAATTAGTATTACCAATAGAGATGCAGTCCATTATTTAGCATAGCACTCTTGTATCACTCCACTGATAACATACCATGCAGGCTCAGTTTTAATCATAGGATAATACGTGGTAAATGAAACTGTGACATGCTTAAATTAATGCTTTCCACTTTATAATAGAGCCTGGGGGGCTTAGTTGTGAGGACTTGTGCTGTCAAAACAAAGACAAGTGGTTCTAATCCACCAGTCTTCTCCCATGAGATTTACAGCCATTGAAAACTTACTAGAGGGTCAGTTATGAGATGATTCCCATTCAATGATTTATAAAAACAACACTAATATGTAATACTAACAACTTCTTTTACAAAACAAAATTGTTTTGTAATTTTATATGCATAACAGATCATTCTGGAAGCTAGGCTTTATGAGGAGGAATGTGGCATAAGGATTGGAAGAAGACTCACCAACAATCTATGTCATGAAAATGACACAATCTTACTTGATGAAACTGAGGAAAACCTGACTTGCTACAGGTGAAGGACTGTAGTCTTTAATATGGATTGAAGCACAACATCAAGAAAACAAAGCTTTGAATTTTTCTTAAAGAGAAAAGTGAACTGGTTGTGGGAGTGTAGGTAGTGAGGAAAATGTACAACAATGAATGAATAGAAATCCAAGTTTTCTGTAAACTTTTGTTAAGATCACAATAAAAAAATTATAAACAAAGAAAACAAAGATTCTCACCATTGGGCCAAGATGTTGAAGAGATTGAGATTTTTAACAGCTTCAGTTTGCTTGGCTCTAAAATCAACACTCTTGTCACCAGCAGTCAGGAAATCAAAAGACAAATTGCACTGGGAAAATGTGCTGTCAAGGACCCCTCCAGAGTACTAAGAAGCAACGGTGTCAATCTAGAAACTAAAATGCGCCTGATCTTCGCAGTTACTTGCTATGCATCAAAGAGCTGGATAATGGCTAATGATGAGAGAAAAAAGAATCAATGTCTTTGAGTTGTGGTTCTGGAGAAGGGTCTTGAACATACCATGGACTGCCAAGAAAATAATTAAGTATGCCTTGGAGAGGGTGAAACCAAGTTTCTCCTTGGAGGCTAGGAGTTTGAAGCTCTGTCTCACACTTCGGGCATGTGGCCAGGAGGGGCCAGTCCTTGGAGAAGGACAACATGCTAGGAAAGGTGGAGAGAAGGCACAAGAGAGGAAGCCCCTCAATGAGTTGGATTTACAGTAACTGGGGTAATGGGAGCAGGAGGGTCAGAGTCAGTGAGAATGGCTCTTAGGACAAGGCCAGCTTCAGAGTTGTTGTACACAGGATCGCTATGAGTCACAGATGACTCAATCACACATAACAGCAACAACAACCATTTATTTTACATACTATATTATTGATTGACACATTATTAATACCAAATTGGATTTTTTTCTTTTTTCTCCTTGTCTTCTTTCAAGTAATACATCATTCTCAAAACAGTTATTAGTACAGTGTTACAATATGAATTACCACAATATTGCCAATAAAAAATGACAGAAAATATTAATCTACCAGTAGCAATGAAAACAACAGAAAACTTGAATTATGTGCAGACAAAGCCATTTGATATGAACTGTCATTGTAATCGGGTAATAATGATTCTGAGCAAAACTCATATGAAAGTTTGAAAGTAAATTATCACAAAGTTTTAATCTTGTAGGTATTTATACATATGGGTCTAGAAAAATGCTTTTGCGTTGTATTATTTGTTGTTGTATCATTTGTTAGATGCCACTGAGACAGCAAGTGGAAATCTTAGCAACCCTCTGATCAAGAACATATTTGAACCCTGTCTTATCTTGTGCCACCCTCACCATCTCTTAAATGCTTGAGCCCATTGCTGCAGGCACCAGGTCAGCCCATCTAGATGGGGGTTTTCCTCTCTTTCATTGACCATCACCATTCCAAGCATAATATCTTTTTCCAAGGAATAGCATCTCCTAGCAACATGTCCAAAGTGTGAAAAACAAAGCTTTGCCATCCTTGCCACCAAGGAGCACTATGGCTGCATGTTTTCCAAGACATGCCTGTTCATTTTTTGCGCAGTCCATGAGATATTCAGTACCCTTCTCCAACATCACAACTCAAAGATCTCAAGTTTTCTTCTGTCATCCTTATTCATTGCACAGAAATAAGTGAAAAGATCAAGGCCTAAATCAGGTACACCACAGTCTTCAGACTGACATCATTGTTCTTTAGTATTTTAGAGAGGTCCCTGACAGCCCAAAGCGATATATCTCCTCATCTCCTGACTGCTAGTATCAAGAATATTGATGGTGAATCTGAGAAAGATGAAATAATTAACTTTCAGTCCTTTTTCCATCTAACATGAAGTTGCCCACTGGTGTTTACCTTTGTCTTTTTGATATTAAGATGTAATCCATATTGAAGGCTATAGTCTTTGGTCTTCTGCAACAAGAGCTTCAGGTCCCACTTACTTTCAGAAACAAGGCAGTGTGGTCTGGAAAGCACAGATAGTTGATGAGTCTTCCCCCGATCCTGATGCCACAGTCTTCTTCATGGAGTCCAGTTTCACCAATTATTTGCTGCATACAAACTGAATAGGTATGGAGAAAAGACACACCACTGATGAGTATACTTCCTGATTTTAAACCATACAGTGTTCTGTTCAGACAACAGATTCTTAATATAGATATAGATGTCCTGTGAGCACAATTAAGTGCTCTGGGATTGCCATTCTTCTCATTATTACCTATAGCTTATTTTGATATACACAGTCAAATGCCTTTGTAACTTTAGGGAGAGTTTTGTTTAAGAAGAACAAATTTAGGCAAATACATTGCATAAAATTTTATAGGAAGACATTCTGGTGTCACCCACACTGACAGTGCACATGGCAATCCAGCAGCCCCTAATTATGCCACTGGCCAACTATTACTTAATTCAACACTTAATTTTGTTACGTCAATGTGCACTTAATGGGGAATCAAGAATGGAGCACCATCTGTACTACTGGGTTGTTTAGAATGTGTCAGAAAGAACATCCATGGAATTATCACTTTGTAAGTGATGCTGTTAAGTGCAATGGAGCCAAGTATCCACTCACAACAACCCAATGAATAGCAGATCTGAACCTCACCCCACCCTGTGCCATCCTCATGTGACCTGCTTGGGCTTATTGATATAATCACCGCGTCAATCTATCTTAAAGAAGTCTATTCTCTTTTTCTCTAACCCCAGAGGTAGGGAGCTACGTTGTAAACGAAAATGTTAGTGGTTGGCATCCACTGGCTGTTCTGCAGGAAATTCTAGGCAATTTCTATCTGTGTGATTTAATGCCAATGGAGGTGTGATTTACAAACCACTGGAGGGTTAGCTATGAGCTGGTTCCAAATCAAAGGTATATAACAACACTTTTTCCAGTATGGTGTGTCTTTCTTAAGGAATTGTCCCTCTTGATAATATGTCCAAAGTAGGAGATGAAGTCTCACCATTCTTACCTCTAAAGAGTATCCTGATTGCACTTCTCCAGACAGACTTGTCTAGTCTTTTAACAGTCCATGATATTTCCAGTAGTTTTTGTCTCGTACCACTAGAAAGTCATTCATTCTTTTGTTGTCTGACTTTCAGATGCATAGGAAATAATTGTAAATACCAGCGTCTTTGCAATCCTTGCCTGTTTGCACGCTTATCTCTTTAACTGGAGACATTATTCTTTAGCACTCTGAATAGTCAGCAGATTCCACATAAGTAACAAGTTTGTTTTGGGTTGGTTGTTTTTTTGTTTTTGGGTTTTTGTTGGTTTTTTTTTTTTAATTTCTATGGCTGATTTCTTTTGACTGTTACTGTCATGGGGACAGGGTAGGGCAATGGTTCTATCTGCTGTTCATAGGGTTGCTAGGAACTGTGCTTGACTGGGTGGCACCTAACAAAAATGAATGTTGATTGTGGACTCAGTAAAATGAAATCATTGCAACTTCAATTTTTTTTTAATTTTCTCTTTTATACTTCAAAGGAAGAGAACATTGCATGGTTTAAGATCAGGCAGGGCCTGCATTAGAATTACACCATTTCTCCGTACCTATTTAATCTGTATTCTGTGAAGATAGTTTATAAAATGACTTCATGAAAGGGATTGGGGCATCAGGTTTGGAGGAAGACTCATCAACAACCTGTGTTGTACTGATGGCACAGCTTTGATTGCTGAAAGTGAAAAGGATATGAAACGCTTGCTGCAGAAGATCAAGGAACATAGCCTTCCATATGGAATACATTTCAACATCATAAGGATAAATATCCTCACCACAAGCCCAACAGTCAACATTATGATAGATGAAGAAAAGATTGAAGCGGTTCATCTTCCTTAGATAAATAATAAACACCCTTAGTACTAGCAATTAAGATATCAGGAGACTTTTTGTACTGTATTCTGTGAGGAACCTTTCCAAAAAAGTGAAAAACAACGATATCAGTTTGAAGATTAAGGTGTTCCTGATTCAAGCCATGGTCCTCACAATTTTCTATGCATCAGAGAGCTGGGCAATGAATAAGGATGACGGAAGAAAAACTTATGTCTTTGAACTGTGGTGCCAGAGAAGAGCACTGAATATCCTGTGGACTGCCAAACTAACAAACCGATATGGACTTGAAAAGGTGTGGTCAGAGTCCTTGCCTTGAGATAAGGATGATGAAGCTTCATCTTTCATACTTTGAACTTGAAGCTAAATGAAGCTATTCCTTGCAAAGGGACAGCATACTTGGAAAGATGGAGGGTCAACAAGGGAGAAGAAGCCCCCAATGAGGTGGATTGACCCTGTGACTGCATTGATGGGCTCTCATGCCTCAGAAGCATTGAAGTTGGCACAGAATAGGACAGGTTCAGAATAGGTGTTCACAGGGACACTATGAGTCATACTTGACTCAATGACACCAAACAACAACAATTGGTCTTGTTGTTGTGACCGTAGAGTTGGAACCAACACATCCATAGCTCACCCTCTGGTGGAGTTATCTGAGGTTATTGCGTGGGAGGAGATTACACATTCTTCTCCCGTGGAGCAGCTAGTGGCCTCGAACTACATGCCTTCGAGATTGCAAAACAGCTTCTTCCCATTAGGCCACCAGAGCTCATAACTGGCCTAGTGTTAAGAATTTTGTTTTCTTGATGTTAAGGTGTAATCTATATTATCATGCAGCCTTTAATCTTCTGCAGTAAGTGCTTCAAGTTTGGTATTTTTTTCACTCTGAAAGCATCGTTGTGTCATCTGCATGACACATGTTGTTACTAAGTCTTTCTAAATTCTGATGCCTCGTTCTTACTTAAATCGTCCAGCTTCTTGAATTCTTTGCTCAGCATACAGATTGGATATGTTTGGAGAATAGTAGCAAGAAGCTGTTCTGCAATCCTGAAGGTGCATTGTTCCCTCCACAGGAAAAAGATGGGCAATCTCGTTCCATATGATTGATTGTCTCTGAAAACCTGCTGGAGGGTCAACTATGGATCACTCCTGACCGGTAAACAACAACAAAAACAAACATAAAACTAAGAACAGGTAATTGTTGATGGAACGCAGACTGAACAATCAATACAGCAAAGAACTGTTTGAGGTGCATATTAAAAATTATGAGTTCATCAGGCTAGAAGCATGAATGAAATGCAAGGATCAGATAGCAGCATTATTTGCCGCAATGGGAAAGCCGAGAACAGAAGCACCCTGGCTAATGATGGGGCATTTGATGAAGTTGATTAGCCCCTGCTGAGGAAAAAATGGCTAGATGACAAATACTTCAAAGAATGATGTTAGTGATAATAAGCTTTCAGATGTTTTTCCACAAACAATGTGAATACAATGAAGGTTGTATGTCAGGGAAGCATAACTGTATTTAAATAATAATAATAATAATAATAATAGTAATAGTAATAATAATAATAATTTATTTTGAGTTGTGAGTGTGGGTTGAAGTTTTTGAGGACACTAGCCCTCAAATGATTTTGTTCTCTTCCAAATGAGAAATGAAGTCTTCTGCTTGGTTTTGTGGAAAGGGTGGGAGAAAGAAAGATCCAGGGGCTATTTAGGAAGTCGAATGAACAGAAATCAGTGATGTGATAAAGGAAGGGAGTGAGAGCGAATGGAAGCTGTCAAAGAAGCGGTAAGGTTTCTGGCTTGTGTGAGGTAAAATCAATGTGTCGTTTACTGAGTTATGGAAGATTAGAAGAGAAGCAGGTCTCAGGTCGAGGAGGGGCACCCAGTGTACTTGTGTTGGTGTATATTCAAATTGAGTTTTTCACAGGACTCTTCTTTGGACACTCTCAAAGAAAATTCTCCTTGTTTTTCTCTTTAACTTGAAGTGAAAAATATCATTAACCTGTGCCTTTCTCTGTACCCACAGTGAGAAGATAATTTTATTTTCACTTTGGTTAATGTTATTTAATTGTTTAACTGTCTTAGGACTTGAAATATTTTAATTTAGATAAAGAATAGTTAGAATAAGGAACTAGCTGTAAGCCTTTTTGTACCAGGGATTGTGCCTTCCTTGTTCTTGGTACACAATCTGCTGTGCGCTTTGTCCTCTTGAAGTAGCCTGTGAGGAAGAGAGATAGCTGGACATTTGAAATTCTGTATATAATGACTTTTTTGCTCAGTGTGGCTTGCAGTATTTACAGCTGAACTCGGAAAAATTATATTACTAGCTTCCAGGCATTTAGGGAATCAGTGTTCTCTTATTATTGAAAAAGAAAAAGTAAAAATCAGTGCTGTGGATTCTGAACCAACTCATTGATGACTCTCCATTGGTTATTCAGAGGCAGTAAGTCACACAGGAGGAGATTGCTCATCTTCATCGTGAGAAACCTCTGGTGGTTTAGAAGTACCTGCCCTTGGGCGGGCAGAACGATTTCTTACCACTAGATCACCAGAGTGCTGATTGAATAGCTACACTCTAAATTAAACCTCTGAGTTTTCCAGTGTGCTTTCCAGGGTATTATGTGCCATTTCTTGTCAAGTATGTTAAAGCAAGTCACAATGTGGTGAGAATTAATCTAGAAGACTCTCCCTGTTTCCATGAAAATTTTTAAATTGATAGATATGTTCAGGATTTTTTTTTTTTTTTTTACGTACAGCAAACCAATATTACAGGTGGAACTCCCCCAAAGAATTCTCTAGGCTGTAATCATTAAGGGAGCAGATTTCTAGGTCTTTCTCTAGATGAACAACTAGTTGCTTTTGACTCATCAACTTTTTCATTATCAGCAGAGTACATAGGCATTGCTATTCCAAGATTCCTACAAAATAGTATTGATTTTTGTCATTGCTAGAAAATAAAGAGATATACCCTATGAATTTCCTAACCTCAGGATACTAATTTAAGTTCACCTTATGATACAATTAGCTGATACAGCTGAAAGGGAAAAGACTAGGAGAGTCAGGTGTAAGAATTGGATTAAGTTGGGGGAAAAAATCTATGAATCAAATGCAAATATTGTATAACTCACCATTTCTATTATATTAAATTCCAGAGAGAGAGGGAGTGTGTGTGTGTTTTCATACGAAAAAATAAAGAACTGTATCTATATTTTAGAGACCAGGAATGATAGTGTTAATTGTTTGATTGTTGTTGTTATGTGCCATCGAGTCATTTGCGACTCATAGCGACCCTATGCACAACAGCCCTAAACCCTGCTCTGTCCTGCGCCAACCGCACTGCCTCTGACACACCCATCCCGATTACCCCAGTCACCGAATCAATCCATTTTATAGAGGGTCTTCCCCTCCTGTGCTGTCCCTCCACCCTCCCAAGCATGATGTCCCTCAACAAGGACCCATCCCTCTTGGCAACATGTCCAAGGTATGTCAGACAAGGCCCCAGAATCCTTGCCTCCAAGGATTAGCTTGGTTTAATCCTCTCCAAGATGAATCTGTTTGTTTTCCTGGCAGTTCATGCAAAAAATACTGGTGGTTTAACCCATCCAGAGGAAGCTCAAAAGGCAGGACTACTGATATGTTTCCAAAAATTCACAACTTTCAAATGTCTTTGAAGGTCTTCTATACACATATAGGGTCACTATGAGTAGAAATTATTCATTGACAACTAACAGCAGTAGTGATTGTTGGGAAAGTGTGAGGCTTCTCAGCTGAAAATCTTCTTTTGGAACTTAAACACTTAACGTCCACCGATGTACTCATTAACAATTTTTTGCCTGGAAAAGAGAGTGAAGAGGGATGTGGAAGGGAAACTATACAAGTGATTATGATGATACCAATGATAAAGATCTCTTGAGTCGACATGAACTAGAAGTCCACAGGTATGTTGTCTTTTGTACGTGTTGTCTTTGTACTTGTCTTTTGGAAGTCTAATGAAGACTAGGATTACATCTAAGTTGCTCCCTTAGTATTAGACTTTTTAACTGGATTTCTAATTTTAAAATAATATCTGAGAAGTATTTTAGACCCTTATAATATTTTACCAGTAATCGTTCAGAGAAAAGAACACATGAGAAGGAAAGAATGGGAGTTTGAGGTGGGAGGAATAGGAAGAAGGATGGGGGGAAGAGAAGGGAAGGAAGAAGAAAAGGTGGGAAAAGGAGACTGGAAGGTGAAAAAAAGGAGAAATAATTTGAGGAGGTATAAATTGATATGAGATGTTGATTGCCAATAGTATGCAATCTATTTACCAACTAAGTGATAGTGTATTTGAATTACAACATTGGCTTGTATTAAGTAGCTCCTTAGCAGACGCTGGATCCCTGTATTTGTTTCTATCTCACCTCCCCTAAGCTGTTGTTACCAGAATAAGTGTGAAATAAGCAAATACACGCACATTTACTCTAGCAAACAGGCCGTCCAGAATCTAATTAGCCAAAACTCAGCCCATCTGCTCTGCATTATCATGGGGCCTGCTCAAATGGATGTTGTTTCATTACTAAAAGGCAGAGAGATGCAAATTGAATTGAGCTGGACTTCCTCTTAGACAGAGACCAGGGCATGAAGTCAAACCCTCGCTGTGAAGGAACAAAGCATCGTGGGACAAAGTAGGCTGCAAGGGGATTTCTTTTTCTAAGGCCACATGTCTGGTACTTAGTAGAGGCCATAAGGGAGTGTTCATCCCATTGTTGGGTATAAGGCTACATGAGTCCCCACAATATAAACCTTGTTCACTATGCAAATTGTTGATTTTAGTACATACTCCCATGTGACAGATGCCCTTTGATTAGCTGTATGTCACGGCATGTTGAATTGCTGTTAACATTAGTGAGAAAAAGGCTAGCAGTGCTGATGTGAGAGTTTATTCATAAAGTTGGTGATTTGCATTTAATACTTAGCTAGCATAATTAAAATATTGTGATAAAATTATTCCTCAACATAATGCCCACAGTGTGCCCCAGTTTTCAAAGTGCCTTTTTTCGTGTTTGTTCTGCACAGTGAGATTTAAAATAGTTTTGACAAGTTGTCTTTAATAGAGGTAATTAATTACTGATGTTTTTCAGAGAGGTTGAAAATAAACTTTGATTTAAAAAGTAGTAGATTTTAGAGTAGCTAAAAAGCTAAGATTAAAAGTTCTACATTTTGATCTTGGAAATAGACTTTGAAAATGACATTTTTCTCCATATGATGAATTTGTGCCATTTTCTCTAGTAAAAGCTATTTTCCAGCACAAATGGATGCATTTTATCCAGGATTCCATTCATGCTTATTTTTTAAAATGTTTATCTCTTTGTAGAAATGCACTCTAATAAGGATCCAGTCTCCCAAGCTTCAATAGGAGGAAAAGAATTAGGTTTTCTGTTAAATTTAAAGGGTTTTTCCCCCATAAGTATTTTCCTGATAAAAGGTTATGCAATATCAAAAGAGAACTACATATAACTGGTAAAATCTTAAAAACTGGAGACCTACGGTGACAGATTCAATGTTTCTTCTTGTTCTCTTAGCCGTAGTTAAGCCTGAAGTGGGGGAAAATAAGTTCTTGTGTCATCAAACTTTTTCTGTTGCTTTATTCTCTATTTGGAAGGTTAATGCACAGAAAACATACTAACGTAGTAAAGCTCATTCCTAGGTTCCTAAGGAGGAATCATAATAATTGTACTTTTTAAGACTAATTAAAGGACTCTATTGTCAAAGCTGATTCAACGGAGTGTGGGAATTAGAGAACAATATCACTAATATCACATATAAGCAAAACCCTGCTGAAGATTATTAAAAAATGATTGGAATAGCACGTTTACTGAGAATTACCCGAAATAAAAACTGGGTTTAGAAGAGGCTGTGACTTTAGGGACATCAGGGCCAATGTCAGATGGATATTGGCTGAAAGCAGAGAAATAACTGTGTTTCATTGACTATGCAAAGACATTTCATGGTGCAGATCACAACAAATTGTAGCTAACCTTGAGATGAATGGGAATCTCAGAATACCAGATTGTGCTCATGTGAAATCACAAGGAAGCTGCAGTCAGAACAGAGCAAGGAAACACTGCATGGTCTAAAATCAGGGGGAAAGTGAGTCAGGGATGTGTCCTGGTTCCATTTATTTTAAATCTATATGTGGAACAGATAATTCAGGAGGCTGGGCTCAGGATTGGAGGAAGACTCATCAACAACCTGCAGTATGCAGATGATACAACCTTGCTTGTAGACACTGAGGAGAGCCTGAAGTGTTTGCTTTAGAATGTCAAGAACTATAGTCTTCAATACGGATTGAAGCTCAACATCAAGATGACAAAGATTATCATTTTGGGGCCAATTGGAAACACCATGATAGATGGAGGAGAGATTGAGGTTGTTAATAATTTCAGCATGCTCTGTTCCACAAGCAATTCTCTTGGCACCAGCAGTAAGGAAATCAAAAGATGGTTTGTGCTGGGAAATCTGCTGTAAGGGACCTCTCAAGAGTGCTAAAGAGCAATGATGTCAGTCTAGAAACTAAGGTGTCCCTGATACAGGCCATGGTCTTTGCAGTTACTTGCTTCACATCAAATAGCTGGACAATGAATAAGGATGATAGAAGACAGTGCAATGCCTTTGAGTTGTGGTGCTGGAGAAGAGTATGAAACATCCCATGGATTGCCAAAAAGAACAAATAGCTTTGTCCTGGGAGGGGGAAACCAAGTTGCTCCTTGGAGGCAAGGATTGTAAAGTTCTGTCTGAAAAATTATGAGCGTGTTTCCAAGAGGAACCAGTCCCTGGGGAAGGCCATGATGCTTAGAAGGGTGGAGGAACAGACCAGGAGAGGAAGACGCAGAACGAGATGGATTAGCACAGTAAGTGGAGTAATGAGGAGTATATTAGAGACAGTAACATCGGCTCAGGATAGAGCAGGATTCAGAGCTAGTGTGCATAGAGTGACTATGAGCCACAGGCAACTTGTTTAGCACAAATAACAGCAACAATTGTTGGAGAAGGGAGCTTTGCTGGCATACTGTTAAGAAGCTGTGCTGCAATCCCAAAGGCAAATGCTTATAATCCACCAGCTGCTCTGCAAAAGAAGGATTGAGAATCTACTCCAATGAGATTTATTGTCTCTGGAAACCCACTGGAGGGTCAGGCATGGGTCAGTTCTGACTCAATAACACACAACACAAGCAGCAACACTAGATAGAGCTGATGAGGATGGCACAGAATATGGCATCATTCAGATCTATTGTTATTAGGGTACCTAGAGTGAGTCATACCGAACTTAAGGCACCCAACTAGAACAATATCGTGGTGTTTCTGTTGTTGTTGTTGTGTGCCTGCCTGAAACTCATGGCGACACTATGTACAACAACCCTAAATTCTACTCTATCCTGTGCCAATCTTATTGTCTCTGACACCCCCCCGTTACTTCAGCCACTGAACCAATACATCTCATTGAGGGTCTTTCTCTCTTGCGCTGTCTGTCCACCATCCCAAGTATGATGTCCCTCTCCAAGGACTGGTCCCAACTTGCAACAGGTCTAAGGTATGTCAGGCAAAGCTTCAGAATCCTTGCCTCCAAGGAGCAGCCTGGTCTCACCCTCTCTATGATGAACCAGTTTGTTCTCCTAGTGGTCCATGGTATATTCAATACTCTTCTCCAGCATTACAACTAAAGGGCATCAATTCTCATTATATCATCCCTACTCATTGTCCAGCTTTCTGATGCATAACAAGTAATTGCAGAGACTATGGCCTGTATCAGTTGCACCTTAGTCTCCAGACTGACATCATTGCTCTTCAGTACTTGAGAGAGGTCTCTGACAACAGACTTTCTCAATGGAATTCACCTTTTAATTTTCTGGCTGCTGGTATCAACAGTGTTGACTGTGGAGCCAAGAAAACTAAAACTGTTCACGGTCTCAATCTCTTCACCTTCCATCGTGATGTTGCCAATCAGCCCAGTAGTAAGAATCTTTGTTTTCTTGATGTTGAGTTTCAATCCGTATTGAAGGCTATAGTCTTCGGCGACAGAAATGAAGCTGGCGATAAAATGATAGAATTTTGCACAATCAATAATTATTTATTTATTGCAAATAAATTTTATAGGAAACATAAATACAGGCTGTACATATGGATTTGACTTGATGGGAATCAAGATTTGACATGGGAATCAGATTGATTACAAATGTGGAAAGAATCACTGGAGAAGCCCAGTATTAGCTGTGAAAACTAGAATCACCAACTACGCATATACAAGTTCTAGCTGAAGCTAAAGAAAATCCAATCCAATCCACAGAAACCAAAATTTGACCATACCTTAAGTCTATCCCATCTGAATTTCAAAACCATCTCAGAAACAGCATTGAGGCCTTGAATACTAATGAGCGAATACCAGAAGATCTGTGGGAGGATATCAAGAGTATCTTCCAGGAAGAATGTAAAAGATCATTACAAAGACAGAGGAGAAAGAAAAGACCAAGAAGAATGTCAGAAGAGACTCTGAATATTACTCTAGAGCTCTGAGAAGCCAAAGCAAAGGAAAGAAATCAAGAACTTAAGGAGCTGAACAGAAGATTTCAAAGGACAGCGTGGGAAGACAAAGTATTATAATGTTTCTGTTATGCTTCCTTAAAAACACAAAAATTCCCACTTTACATAGACAGAATCATAATTTCTCATTAACAGTAGAAATACTTTTGTTTTGTGATGAAAACATTTATTTTCTATTACAATATCCATTACCCAGCAATGATAACAATGATTGATTATAGAAGTCTTGTTAACTTAGAATTCAATATATCTATTGTCAACATAGCCTTCTTCTATGGTAAGAAGAATTTGCTATCATTTTTTCTGTTATCTGAGGAACAACCTAGAACCTCCATTGGAAATGACTTTTCAATTGCAGGAAGAAACAAATTCACTGGTTTCAATGTCCTAGCAAGAAACATCAAAGGATGTTGACGTGATTTTCCTATACAGTCAAGGGAAAACACCCCCTTTCATTTACAGCTTCCTGCAATGCACTCCCACCTTTTGCAATTCTCAATGTTGTTTTATCTGTGACCTCAAAATATGGATCAATATTCCTCTGTGGATACGCTCGTCCATTGGCACTTGTACAAACAGGGTTAGTCAGCCTGGACTCTCTGCCATTAACTAGCCTTTGTCCCTTCAGTTGTTATTCTCTTGCCTTGTTATAAAAGGTGCACACTATCTTACTCTTCTAATATTCTTTTAATGTTTCATTTAAAAAATTTTACCTTTTGCTTTCGTGCTTGAGCATATGAAACTAGACTTAAGTTACCTTGCTGACATATGATTTTATCTTTAATTCTGATCAGATTTGCCTAGAATTACTGATAACAAAGTTTTAATACTAACAACATATCTAAAATAGAATGCTGTTAGAGATTTTCAGTTTTCTCTATATAGTTAATCAGCAGTTATGTTATCAACTTTTTATTATATATTTAAATTTTTGAAACAAAAATAATCAAACAAACTTTAAAAAAACCCTCAAAATTTTCCTCCTGGAAATTAAGTTATATTTATAGAGATTCTGTAAACATAAATTGATATCTTGAAGGAGAATTTTAGGGAAAATAGCACTTTCCTATTGAATGTCACAATACTGAAGGCTATACTTTTTTTTGTTATATTTTGATGGCTTACCTATTGTGATGCTGGAAGATATAATACTGGTATTGCAAATGTCCACTGGTTCACCCGTGGTAAGTGCTTCCAGACCAAGACAGGATAGAAAGAAGGATCTGACAAGCTATATAGAAGAAAATGCTAGTGAAGGTCTAGTGGAAGCTGGAGAAGACTTTATGAGAAACAACAGAACTTTGTCTAATATTCTTTCATGGAAAATCAACAGGACACATTGTCTAATATAGAAGATGAGCACCTCATACTATAAGGCATTCATAGATGGCTGATGAGGAGCTACCTTCTCAACGTAGAATCAACCTTAGGAATTTGGAAAGAGTAAAGCTTTAAGTAGGCACTACTCAACTTGAGAAGAAATAATTGCAAACATCCATACTGCATTGGAACATATGAAGAAAAGAACTGTTTGAAAGGAATATATGATTAGATCTTAAATGTATTTGATAAATGTCGATAGTTGTAAAGTGGCTTCAGGCCTTTTGTTCACAGGGTCAGTATGAGTAGTGCTCGACTTGAAGGCAATCAACAACAAGAACATTATACGTATGACAACAGCCCAGAATAAGAGGTACGTTGCAAAGAGGACTAGGGGAAGAAGAAGGGTTGGGAAGGGAAGTATTTGTGGAACAATGAATGATATTAAAAAAAAAAAAAGAAAGTGAACTGGGGGAAGGCAGAATGGGGCAGCAAAGAGGATTAAATGTGCAAAGACTTGGAAATAGAAAACCAAAAGAGAAGAACACACCTGACATTTCTCAAATTGAAGGCACTGGTGAATAATGCAGCTATTAACATTAGTGTGCAATCTCCATTTGTGTCTCAATTCTAACATCCTTGGAATGTATTCCTAGTAGTGGAATACCTAGGTCATATGGAGATTCTATGTTCAGCTTTTTGAGGAAACGCCAAACTGACTTTCAGAGTGGTTGTATCATTTTACAATCCCATCAACAGTATATGAGAGTTCCTATCTCTCCACATCCTCTCCAACATTTATTGCTTGCTGTCCTATTAAACTTTGTCAGTGCTACTGGAGTGAGATGGTATCTCTTTGTGGTTTTGATTTGCTTCTCTCTTATTGCCAGTGATTTTTAACATTTCTTCATGTGTCTGTTGGCCACCTGAATTTCTTCCTCTGTAAAAAGTCTTTCCATGTCTTTTGCCTATTTTGAAATTGGGTTATCAATCTTTTTCTTGTGGAGGTCCAGGAGTGTTCTGTAAACTTCTGTTATGAGACCCTTATCTTAAATGGTATTGCCAAATATTTGTTCTCAGTCAGTTGGGTTTCTTTTCACCTTGTTGAAAAAAAAATTTGAGGAGCATTGAGATTTAATCTTTCACAAGAACATGGAAATAACCCACATGTCCTACCACAACCTAATGAATTGAGAATTTGTGGTACATTCACACAACAGAACACTATGCAGCACTCAGGAGCAACGGTTTGGAAAAATACTGTGTGACTTGGGAGAGGCTGGAGAGCATTATGGTGAGTGAACTAACGCAGTCTCATAAGGACAAATAGTGCATAAGACCATTATTATAAAATATAGGTGGATAACTAGTAAAACATGTACAGGAACGCAAGGGGGGTAAAATGGGAGCAGAGGAGTGAGAGGTAGGGTGAAACTACAGGTCTGCATGGTTGGTGTGTGGAGGGGAAGAAGCAAATGGGAAGGATCTGGGCAAAAGGACAGGATAATGATGGGCAAAGTCCAATGATGATTGATTTTCTAAAAGACAATGTTTGAAAATGATTATATGAAACACAATGCAAATAAAGAATAGTGTAAAACAAAATGTACACAAACTTTTTAAGCCAATTAAAAAATAAATAATGCAAAATTTAAAGAAAGAAACAAGACAATTGAAAGTACTGATGGGAAGATTCAAGTCTTGAGTCATAATTCTTGTTATTGTTGTTAGGTACTATCAAGTATGACTCAAAGAGATCCTATGAATAAAAGATCTGAACTCTCTTCTCTCCTGTCCCATCCTCACACTGCCTGATACACGAGAGCCCATTGTAGCAGTCACCATGTCATCTACCTGCATGAGGGTCTTCCGCTCCTTTGTCCACCCTCCATCATTCCCAGCATCAAGTCCTTCTCCAGGCTCCTCCAAGCAAAAAGCCCAAAGCATGAGAGGTGAAGCTTCACCATTCTTGCCTCTAAAGATCACTCCAGCTGCGCTGTCTCCAAGACATCTGTTTGTCCTCTTGGCTTTCCATGGGATATGCAGTGCTCTTATCCAATACCACAGCTCAAAGATGTCAAATCTTTTTCTGTCATATTAATTCACTGTCCAGCTCTCAGATGCATAGCAAGTAATTAGAAAGACCATGGCCTCAATCAGACATACATTAGTCCTCAAACTGACTATGTTGGGTGGAGGGAGGGATGGGTTAAATAAATGGGAACAATCTGGTGTGAAATAGCAATGTATATAAACTTTGCAAGTAAATCAATATTACAAAAATGTTATTAGTCATCTCATATGCATGTGGAATCTAGACAATTAATATGGAAGGCCAAGAAAGAACAGAAGGTTTTGAATTATAGTGTTGGTGAAGAATATTGCCACATTTTGGAGTGCTAGAGAGCAAATGAATCTGTCTTGTAAGAAGCAGCCAGTATATTCCTTGGAAGGAAGTTTTATAAGATTTTGTTTCTTCTTTTTTGCACATATCAACAAAAGGCTATCTTTGGAGAAGGACATTATGATTGGCAGAGAGTCAGTGAAAGAAAGTCAGCAAGAAAGAGGAAGAAACTTGGTGAGATGGATTGACACAGACACTGCAACAATGAAACCAGCTCCAGTATAGCAGTAATTGTGAAGATGGCACAGACCTGAATGTGTTTCTTTCTGTTATACATAGGATTTATACAGGTTTGAATGGAATCAACAGCACGTGATAACAATGACAGCAACTTTGAAAACTGGACAGCATTTGACTCCTATTCAGCTCCCTATTTTTATGATAATTGAGTTAAGGAAACTATTTGAAAGTACTGTGAAAACTGGATTTTAGTTAAGGACGCTATTAGTTTCCTAACAGGAACTGAACTTGTCATATGTAACATTTCCAGTGCCTTCAGTTTCCTACAAACAGATTTTATGTGCTCCTTTATAGATATGTACCTTTGTGTGGTTTATTTAATGATATTACTTTAGATGATACCATTGCAGTAGGCAATAAATTTACTTGGACAATTATTTTGAGTGAAATCACAGACAATGTACTTTTGGAACTTTAGCATTACCCTTAAAAATTAATAGTGATAATGACAACAAATATCAGAAATGTGATATTAAATCATTACATATTGTGAAGCAAAAGTTGCGAAAAAAGTCCTTTAGTCCAATATCCAGGCTAAGAATGATCATTTTAAGAGAT
The DNA here is from genome assembly GCF_000299155.1 of Elephantulus edwardii. Lineage (NCBI taxonomy): Eukaryota > Metazoa > Chordata > Mammalia > Macroscelidea > Macroscelididae > Elephantulus > Elephantulus edwardii. The sequence continues at coordinate 1,392,830 of NW_006400062.1, forward strand.
TTAATTCTTGGTTATGGTATAGATCTTTTGTTATTGTTATGTACCGTTGAGGCCCCTGCAACTCGTACAACAGCCCTAAACCCTGCTCTCTCCTGTGCCAATCTTATTGTTTCTGACACACCTACCTCCATTACCCGAGGCCCTGAATGAATCCATCTCATTGAGGGTCTTCCTGTTCTGCGCTGTCCCTTCACCTGTAGATATTTTAGGGGGAAAATCATTAAGAAATACCCTCATCACTATGAAAGAGCAACAGTGATCTTTAATCTCATTAACTGCAACAACAACAGTATACTAAAATTGGAATGATACAGAGGTAAACAGAGTCTGTGCACAAAATGACACACAAATTTGCAAAGGGTTTATTCCTATTTAAAAAGTAAATAAATAAAGATATGAGGTTCAAATCCACTGTTGCTCCATGGGAGAAAGATGGGAATTTGAGCAGTCTATTGAATGATGCAGGAAGCATTAGAAGAAAATGGAAGGAGTATACGGAGTCGTTGTACCAAAAAGAATTGGCTGACACAGAAGAATTTCAAGAAACAACATATGATCAAGAGGTAATGGTGATGAAGGAGGAAGTGCAGGCTGCTCTAAGAAAATAAAAAGCTAGGTATTTGTGGGAGACTTTTTTTTGGTGATTTTTATGAAAGTTTAAGAAGAGATTGATTTTTATTCATTCATTCATTCACATGCCTTTCTTCCCTTTTGTGAGGAAATTTTAAACACCAGTTTGATGTTTAAAAACTACATGATAAAAAGAAATAAGTGAATAAAATAAATAACAAAAAAACCCGTGCATGAATCTCTGAATATCTGTAGTCTGCATTTAACCCTGCAAACTACCATAAAACTTGGTTATAAATGTATGAAATTTATTGTGTACCTATTTATAATGTATGGATTATAACAAATTATGATTACTTTGAGGAGAATGAGAATACCAGGATATTTGGTTTTGCTCATGCAAAACCCATACTGAGATCAGGAAGCAGTCTCCAAAACAGAGTAAGGAAACACTGAATAGTTCAAAAACAGGAAAGGAACACATTAGGGATGCATCCTGTCTCCATACCTCTTCAATCTATATGCACAACAGATCATTTGAGAGGTTGGGCTCTATGAGGAGGAATGTGGCATAAACAAATTGAGATATGCACATGACACAATTATGTTTGCTGAAACTGAGGACCTGAAGCCCTTGCTGCAGAAATTCAAGGACTGTAGTCTTCAATATGGAGTGAAACTCAACACCAAGAAGACAAAGATTCTCACCCCTGATGAATGGAGAAGAGAATGAAGTTGCTTACACTTTCAGCTTGCTCAACTTCATAATTAAACATTTGGTGCCAGCAGTCAGGAAATCAAAAGGTGAATTGCACTGGGAAAATTTGCTGTCTGGCACCTCTCCAGAGTACTGAGGAACAATGATGTTGGTCTAGAGACTAAGGTATGCCTGACTCAGGCTATGATCTTTGCAATTACTTGTTATGCATCAGAGAGCTGGACAATAACTAAGGTTGGCAGTAGAATTTATACCTTTGAGCTGTGGTGCTGGAGATGAGAACATATGCACTAAGAGAACAAACAGGTCTGTCTTGCAGAAGGTGAAACCAAGTTTCTCCTTGGAGGCTAGGATTTTGAAGCTGTTTCACATACTCTGGGTGTATAGCCAGGAGGGACTGGTCATTGCAGAAGGACATCATGCTCAGAAGGATGGAGGGACAGTTCAAGAGAGGAAGACCTGATGAGATGTTATGACACAGTAACTCAGGTAATGGAGGATAGGTATGTCGGAGTCAGTGAAACTGGTTCAGGGCACGCTTCAGAGATATTGTGCAAAGGGTCACTATGAGTTGTAGGTGACTCAATGACAGATAACAACAACAAAATTTGAGGAGAAAAATGTGCCTATGAACAAGGAGTTGATACATGTTAAAATATGCTTTACTATTCTCTTCATGTAATGTTGTTGTTGTTATGTGTCATCGAGTCCTAGACAACTCGTAGCAACCCTATGAACGAAAGTCCTCAACACTTGTGTGACTTTCATCCTTTCTCCAGGTTCCTAGGGTTTCTGGAAGCAAGCTATTTACGTAAATGGATGCCACTCCTGTTTCCTAGTTTGTTTTAACTGGGGAGCTCCACCCAACACTGTCCACCATGAATAACCATTAATTCATTTGACATATCAGTGTCACAGTGGTCAGCTTCATAACAACCACAAGTTACCTCTATACGGCGAGTGGACACACTAGGGCTATATGACCTAGAAGAATGTTTGAACAAAAACTGAAAAACAGGTCGTATAGCCCTGGTATGTCCCCTTGCCATACATAGGTAACTTGTGGTTGCTATGAAGCTGAACACTGTGACACTGATGTATCATATGTGTTAATGGTTACCCAAAAAATTTGTTGAAACCATATTCAGTTTTGTTTACTAATGAATCAGTGTCATATTGGTTTCTTATAACACAATTTTATCCAGTCTACAAACCATATTAAAGCTAACATAGGAGAAATTATGAAAGAAGCAGAATTAAATTTACTAGTGTCTTAAGTAGATGGTTAAAATTCTTAATTTCTTATCATTGATAATTCAGCTTTATAAAAACATAATTTAAATAAAATATTCCAAAGTCAACAAATCTTTCATTTTCCTTTCAGTTAAAAAAGCATTAGTGAATTTATGCTCTAGTTGGAGGGATGTTTTCTACTTGGTTAAGTCAAACAACGCAGAAGAACACATGGTACCTGGGGTGGTGTCACATAACCTGCCTTAGAACCTTGTGCACTTTAAGGACACGCATCCTTATAGCCATTCATTTCCTATGGCAATTTTCAAGTTATTTTTAATAAATTGCTCAAATTTGTTCATAATATCAAATACTTAAGTATATTAGTATAATGAGAGTAGCTTGTCATACAATTTTCCCTTAGGATGTGGTTTAGTATAAAATCTCTGTTTTGATTACAATTAGTTACTTCTTTTGAGGGGAGAAATTTTGTACAAAAATTATCAGGAGTAAATTTGCTTTGACAAAGTAAGTGAGTAGAGAGAGTTGAACTGTCAAATCCTTGAGGGTTTTTTGTTAGTGTGTTTTAATATCTGTCTAGATTTGATTGGCTTCTCTTTTAGATGCCTGTAACAGAGATGGACTGAAACCACAAAGAGAGAAAGAAAGGAAGGGAGGAAGAGAGTAAGTGAAGGAATAAGGGAGGGAGGGAGGAAGGAAGGAAAGAAAGAAGGAAGGAGGAAGGAAGTTATTTTCAAATAAAAGTTTCTCATTAAAGATGTCATCTCTGAGGGGTCAAAATTCCAAGAAAATCCTCTGGAATTAATTCTTCTGTGACCAGTTACAAAAGACTTTGGTAAGCCCTTGACCTCAGAGCTGTCTGAGTGCATAACTGATTGTCTTAACCATCACTTGAAAATGCCTCTACAGTTGGTTATTATATCAGCAAGAGCTGCTGATATTTTGATTGTGAATGTGAGTTGCAGTGAAATAATTTTTGTTTTGTGTTAGCCGCATAATTAATAAATATCAATGCAAGCAGAGTATACTGAAACCATGACCAAAATTGGGTGAATGAGAAGTAAGTATTGCCTACTGGTGGTTTTAGAAGAAAGTTTAAATCAGGGTTAACAAATAAGACAGGCAGAAAATGGGAATACAGGATAGTAGAGGAGTTACCGAGCTGTTCAGCGTTAAAATCTAACTGTAGCAGGAGGCTTCTGGGAGCTTAGTGGTTTATCTGTAACTATTGCTGCAAAATTAAACAACTTTTGGTCGGACATTTTTTTAGGTAATCATTTTCACACTGTTGTTGTTATGTGCCATTGAGTCACTTGCCACTCATAGCGACCCTATGTACAACATCACAAAACCCTGCTCTGTCCTATGCCAATTGCACTGTCTCTTACACACTCATCCCGATTACCCCAGTCACTGAATCAATGCACCTCATAGAGGGTTTTCCCCTACTGCCCTGTCCCTCCACCCTCCCAAGCATGATGCCCTTCTCCAAGGACTGATCCCTCCTGGCAACATGTCCAAAGTATGTCAGATGAAGCCTCAGAATCCTTACCTCCAAGGAGCAGCCCAGTTTAACTCTCTCCAGGATGAACCTGTTTATTTTCTTAGCAGTCCATGGTACACTCAATACTCTTCTCCAGCACCACAGCCCAAAGGCATCAATTCTCCTTCTATCCTCCCGAGTCATTGTTCAACTCTCTGATGCATAACAAGTGATTGCAATGACCATAGCCTGGATCATATGCACCTTAGTCTCCAGAGTGACACTATTGCTCTTCAGTACTTTGAGGAGGTCCGTAACAGCAGACTTTCCCATTGCAATACGTCTTTTAATTTCCTGGCTGCTGGTGCCAAGATTGTTGACTGTGGAGCCAAACAAACTAAAGCTGTGAATAATTTCAATCTCTTCACCATCCATCCTGATACTGTTAATTGGTCCAGTGGTGAGAATCTTTGTCTTCCTAATATTGAGCTTCAATCCATATTGAAGCCTGCAGTCTTTGACCCTCTGCAGCAATCACTTCAGGTCCTCCTCAGTTTCAGCAAGCATCACAATATTTTTGCTTTAATTATCATGTGACCAACATACAAAATCAAAGAAAAATGTGTTACAAATATGGTGGGAGTTATTTTAAAGGCATCAAGAAATATCCTATTAAAGACTACAACTCAAATGTGATTACTGTGATTATTTTTCCTTCCCATTACTGCCTACTTAGGTAAATTTAGAGGCAAAGATCTTAATTAAAGGTTAATAAATGGAGTACAAACGTAAGGTATTCTGTCTTTCCATTTGTATGAAAATGTGTTTTATTTTCTAGGAAATACATAATGCCAGCTTATTTCTTTTCCAGTTAGTTGGCCAGGTAACTGTGCTTCAGATTTCTTGTCACAACTGGTGAGCCATCCAGAGTTAAATCTTTTTGTTGAAATATCTCAATTAATATTCCCTCAATTCCTGTGGCCTTATTTTTGCCAATTCCTTCTGAGCAGCTTGAACCTCCTCTTTTATTATTTTGGTTATTGAGTATATATACTACTTCCTGAAAAGGTTCTGTGTCAGCCAATACTTTTAGATACAGCGAGTTTGTGTTTTCATTCCATTTTCTTTTGATACCTCCTGTATCTTTAACTATTTTGGCCACAGCATCTTTAAGTATTACAACTTGAGGCTTGAATTTGTTCTTCAGTTTCTTTAGCTTGAGAAATGCTGGATGAGTTCTTCCATTTTGCTTTTTTCTCATAATAGATGGAGAAAGGATTGAAGTTGTTTGTGATTTCATCTTCCTTTTATCCATAATCAATACTCTTGGTACCAGCAGTCAGGAAGTCAAAAGATTAATTACTTTGGTAAAATCTGCTGTCAATGATCTCTCCAGAGTGCTAAAAAGCAACAATGTCAGGCTAGAGACAAAGGTATGCCTGATCCAGGCCATGGTCTTCTTATTTGCTTGCTATACATCTGAGAGTTGGGCAATCAATAAAGGTGAAAAGAGACGAACTGATGCCTTTGAGTTGTGGTTCTGGAGAAGAGTATTGAACATATACCATTGACTGTCAAGAAAACAAATAGGTCCATCCTGGAGAGGGTAAAACCAAGATGTTCCTTGGAGGCAAGGCTTTTGAAACTCTGTCTTATATACTTTGTGTAGGTTACCAGGAGGGACCAGTTAGTGGAGAAGGATGTAATGCTTGGAAGAGTAGAGGGTCAGTTCAGAAGAGGAAGACCCTGGATAAGAGAGATTGACACAGTTCCTATGGCGTAGTGGCAGAGATGATGAGGATGGCTCAAGATAGGGTAACGTTCAGGACCATTGTTCATAGTCATTGTTCATTGTCACTACGGTCTTAGTTTACTCAATAGCACAAACAGCAACAACTTCTTTCTATTGAAATAATTAGAATTATTTTTTACAGTAAGGCTTATATGGAATTTAAACTCGTAAACATAATTATAACTGACTATGGAATAGATTATCATTGATCATGTTGAAGTTCAAATTGAAGCTGTGGGAAATTAAAACTAGTAAAAGAATGCACAAAAAAAATTAATCCAGAAAACCAAAAAATGACTTTGAGTCTGTCCCACCTGAATTTAAAAACCATCTCCATCATAGGTTTGAGGTATTGAACACTAAGATCAAAGACCATAAGAATTAAGAGACGACACCAAGGATTTCATCTGTGAAGAGAACAAAAGGTAGTTAGAAAAACAGGAGGAAGAAAAGGTCAAAATGAGTGTCAGAAGAGATTCTGAAAATTGTAGAGGACTAAAGATAAAAAAAGAAATAAATGCTGAAATAAAAGAAATGAACAGAAGATTGCAAAAGGGAGCTCTAGAGACAAAGAGAAATATTATAATGGAATATGGAATATGCAAAGAGCTGGAATTGCTGTTGTTGTTAGGTGCTGTCCAGTTGAGTACAATTATGAACAAAAGATCTGAAACCTGTGCTATCCTGCGCCATCCTCACACTTCCTGATGCCTAAGATCCCATTACAGCAGTCACCGTGTCAATCCACCTGGTTGAATATCTTCCTCTTCTTCACTGACTCTCCACCCTTCCCAGCATCGTGTTCTTTCCCAAAGAATAGTGCCTGCTGGCAAAACAATCAAAGTATATGAGGTGAAGTCTCATCATTCTTGCCTCCCAAGAGAACTCTGGCTGCACTGTCCAATGCTCTGGGATTTCCATTTTTCTCAATGTCAGGCACAACTTGTTCAGAGCTGGAGTTGGAGAATAGAAAGCAAAGAACTTGCTCAGCATTTTTAAAGTTAAATGAATTTAAAAGCAAATTCAAGTCTCATGTTGAAATACTCGAAGATGTTATGGACCAAAATCACGAATGATCCAAGAAACATCAAAAGAAGAGGGAAGGAACACACTAAAGCACAATACGAAAAGCAAAGCAAAATAAAACAAACACCTCATTGACACTGAAAAATTTCAAGAAGTACCATATGAATAAGAGCCTGAAGTAATGAAGAAAAAGTTCAAGCTGCACTGAAGGCATCAGCAAACCATAAGGTCACAGGAATTAATGAAATACCAATCAATTGACATACCTAAACAAAGGGATGGAACACTGGACATATTCACCATTCAATGCCAGGGAAATGTGGATGACAGCTGCTTGCCTGGCTGACTGGAAGAGATTCATATTTGTTTCCATTCCTAAGAAAGGTGATCCAACAGAATGTGGAAATTACAGAACAATATTGTTAATATCACGTACAAGCAAATTATTGCCAAAGATCATCCAACAACTGTTAGAAACAGTTGACAGAGACTTGCTAGAGGTTCAAGCTGGGTTTAGAAGAGTCTATGGCACCAGAGATACCACTACGACATCAGATGGATCTTGACTAGTTGCAGAGAATACCAGAAGAAGGTCTATTTGTTTTTATTGACCATGCAAAGACATTTAACTGTGTGGATGATAATGGAGAAGAGTGGGAATCTCAGAACACTTAATTGTGTTCATGTGAAGAAATCTATGCCTAGAACATGTACCTAGATCAAGGAAACACTACATAGTTTTAAATCCGGAAAGATGTATGTCAAGCTTGTATCCTTTCTCCATTACCTATTGAATCTATTCACTGGACAAATCATTTGTGGGATCTAAAAAGAAGAATATGGCATCAGGATTAAAGGGAGATTCATCAGCAACTTGTATATGCAGATGACATGATCTTGCTTGCTGAAAATGAGGAAAATCTGAAATACTTGCTGCAGAAGATCAAAGACTGTGTAGCCCTCAGTATGGATTACATCTCAACAGCAAGAAAACAAAGGTCCTTACCAAATAGCCAATATATAACATCATGATAGAGGCAAAAAGATTGAAACTGTCAATTTTTTTCTTACTTGTATCTGCAATCAATACCATTTTTAGCAGCAGTCAGGAAATCAGTAGACATACTGCTTAGGGCAAGTCTGGGACCTCACCATAATACTGAAGAGCAAAGATATTCGTTTGAAGACTAAGGTGCACCTGACTTAAAGTCATGGTCTTTTCAATCATTCATGATGTTTCTGAGAGCTAGACAATAATAATGATGAGTTAAGAAGAATTGATGCCTTTATGTTGTGGTGTTGGAAAAGTATACTGAATATCTCCTGGACTGCAAAAAGAGCAAACAAATTTGTCTTGGAAAAGTGCTCCTTGGAGGCAATGATGGTTAAGCTTCCTCTCATACTTTGGATACTTTGTTTACTACTGTTAAGTGCCATCAAGTCAAGCACAATTCATAGTGACTCTGTGAACAACTGATCTGAACAGTGCCTTTCCTACGCCATCCTTACAATCTCATATATCCTCAAGGCCATCCATTGCTACAGTCACTATATCATTCCACCTGATTGAGGATCTTTCTCTCCTTCACTGTCTCTCCGTAAATAACTTCTCTTACCAACATGCCCAGAGTATATGAGACAAAGCTTCATTATCTTTGTTTCCAAGCAGCATTCTGGCTACACATTCTCTAAGAAGTATCTGTTCTTTTGGCAATCTATGAGATATTCTATAATTCTCTCTAATACCACAATTAAAAGTCATCAATTCTTCTTTTGTCATCCCTAGTCATGGTCCAGCTCTCAGATACATAGCAAGTGACTGAAAAGACCATGACTTGAATTAAGCACACCTTAGTCCTTGAAATGATATCATTGCTCCTCAATAATTTGGAGACATCCCTGACTACAGAGTTCCCCAATGTATTATGCTCTTGATCTCCTGATTGCTAGTACCAACTACATTGATTATGGATCGAAGTAAGATAGATAAGTAGTTCAAAAGTATGGACTTGGTAACCAAAATGAAATCAGAAATAGAATGATTATATTTTGTACATTAAGTGATTTCTTCACTGCAAGTACCTTTTTTAAAAAAAAACACAAACAGCTATTCTACACGTGGACCTCACCAGATGGACTGCATAGGATCAGATTGACTATATCTGTTGACTTGTTGCTAGAAAAGGCTCTTCCTTGTAAAGGGATATTACGCTTAGAAAGTTAGAGGGTCAGAGAAAGAAAGGAAGACTCCCAAAGGGATGAATTGACACAGTGAATGCATCAATGGGTTCAAGCATATCAGAAATAATAAGGATAGCATATGACAGGACGGAATTTTAATCTGTCATTTCAGAGTTGCTGTAAGTCATACTCAACTGTACCTGTACCTAACAACAACAACAACAACAAACAACAACAACACACACACACACACAAACACACAAACAGTATTGGTAGTTTACTTTTTGTGTTCGTTTAAGAAAAAAAAAAAACCTGTGTGGAAATTTGAGAATGCAAGATAGCAGTGACAAATATCTAAAAAAAATTACAAAGACAACATAATGTCATCATTTAATATTTACTTTATATTTCCTTATAAAATCTATTTTTTTAACTTCCCAATGAGGAATAAATTATTGTTTCCTAAATGTCTTTACAAAACCTTAAATTCCCTACCCCTTACTGGACGGGATAAAGACAGTGAAGGGACAGCCACAGACAGCAAAATTACTTAAATTTTCCCCTTTAAAAGTTATTGTAAGGGAAATAACATTTTAGGTGGTTCTGTTCTGTTCTGTTCTGTTCTGTTCTGTTCTGTAGGGTCAATTTGAGTCAGCATTGCCTTTATAGCAATGAGATTGACCATACTGAAATTCTTATAGACGACCTTTGCCAAGAGTAAGTGCTAACATATAGTGCATGAGTGATTTGACAATATTTGGCTAAGAAAATACCTCGTTTTTTTGGCAATTAAAGATAGAGTAAATAAAATTCACGGACAAGCAGAAAACCTTAATATCGAAGAAGTTTCGTGCGGGTATTCCAAGGCTTTAGAGACAAACCCATTGATGTTCCCATCGGCAATTTCTTTTTGTTGTGAGGTGCTGCTGTCGAGTTGAACAGGACTCATAACAACCCTAACACCAACAACACTGAACCTTGTCCTATCCTGTATCATCATTCTCATTTCTGATACATTTGAACCCATTGCTGGAGTCACTGGGTCAATCCATCTCATTGGGGATCTTCTTATGTTTTAGTGACTCCTCATCTTTCCAAGCATTATGTCCCTTTTCAAGGAATAACCTCTCTTAGCAACATGTTAAAGTAGGAGAGATGAAGTAACACCCCCCAAATCCACAGCTAACATCCTTGGTTTGATGCTGATTCTGGGGGAAGATTGCCACCTACTGGATGGCTAACATTACTCCCTCAGATCTTACCTTTCCTTTAAAATAATGTATTTAAAAAATAAGCCCCAGTTGTATTAAAAAACAACCCACATGTATTTCAATAGGGCTTTTAAGATGTCAAAGTATTTCAGTCATCCTTTAGGCAAGGCTACATACAAGTGGGAGTGGCTTCAACACTAGCTGCTACTACTGCTCCTTGTTCAAGGGCTCAGTCTTTCAAGTCTTTAGAATTAAACAGATTTAGTTTTTCAAATGTAAATAAACTAAGCATAAGCTGGACTTGTCTCTAAAAAAGTTTCTATGTTGTATTTCTGAGTAATAAACGTCATAAGAAGAAATCAATCAAATCAAATACCTAAGGAGCTCTACTCTATAAAATAATTTTTGACTCTCACACTGCAAATATACACATGCATACAATGACAAAATAATTTAAAGCATGTTAATAAGAACAGTAAACTTTTGATGTTTTCTCTTGGCAATGGTACACAACCAAAATGATTTGTCACCATATAATTGTCTCAGTGCATTTCTTTCCTGAAGAGAAAAGATCTGAGATCTAGCTTCTAGTATTGAAAAAACCAAGAGTGTATTTGAGGCTGCTGACAAATTCACTGTCACTTCTAAAGATAGAATTCTTATAAACATTACTATATTGATCTTACATGTTGGTATTTTGGTTTTTAAACGCAAACATATGTTTGTCATTGAAAAACACAAATAAAAATGCAAACACTTAGAACAATACCATGAAGAAAAATTATAACTGAAAAAAAAATAGCTCCACAGTAAGAAAGATTAAGAAGAAGGGAAAAAATGATAAAAATAACAGATTAAGAACAATCACCAATCACTAGCAGTGAGGGTAAGCATTTGAGATGACAGGATAAGATAGCAGAAAAGCATAGTAAAGTGTCTACATGAAGAAGGCAAGATGATACAGAAAGAACAAAATAGAGACATACAAATTTTTGTATCAAAGAGAACTAGAATCATTAACAGTCTCTGAGCAGTACAACAGAACAGTTAAGTGTTTGATTATTAACCAAGAGGGTGAAAATCCTATGGAGTGAATTTTAACTCTGTACACATGCATCTTCATGAGTCAGCATAGATTAGGCAAAAAAAAAGTGGGGGGAGGTCGTTCTTGTTCCTGATTTTGGCCAAGTTCTTTATTTTCTCTAAGGATGAGTTTCATCAATGGCAAAATGAAAATTCCAAGTTCTTCATGTATTTTGGACTTGGTAAATTTTAGATTCGTTACTTTAATACATAATAAAGAGTTTGAAACATAATGAATGTGTTCCCATTCTATACTTTGATGAGGCTAAGCATAAAAATAAGATATGAATTTTTACTATAGTGTATATTAAATAATAACAAAAAAGGGGATACTTGTAATAAACAGTGCACACAAAACAACCTTAAATAAAAACTTTTTAAAATTGCAGTAACAGAGAAAAAAATCAACAGGAACAAATATTGATAGGAAAAATGTATTGAAGAACAATGCAGGGTCACTATGATCCCTACAGAATCAAGACAGTCAAATATGCATCCAAATAGCATTTGCATTACCAAAAGACACTGCATAGTTGAGCTATTCTCATTAGTTGAGTATTCTCATTACTATCTGGCTATTTTCCATATTTATTTTTAAGTTTCCATCTGTTCTTTCTTTAAACCATTTTTAACAATTTCTTTGATTCAAATATTTCTGTTTGAATATTTACATCCACATTTCCAATCAAAATTCTCATAGTGGAATATTATTATATTACCCCAATTTTGTATTCTATGATTTTTTCTTTTATTTTTTCTCAAGAAAGAACATGGTCTCAAACTGATTCAAAGCAGTTTAATCTACAGCAGTGAAGTAAAATCAGAACATAACCTGAAGTTCTGAAATTTAGGTAAAGTAGTATGATAACTGGAATGGGAAAATTTGAGGACTGAAGTCCTGGAAGGGGAGACTCTGAGGAGGTACAGAGGATCTTTTTGTGAGACATTGGAGTATAGTTAGGACATAGAGCAACACACATTCAAAGTGATGCAATTGCCTATCGTCTTTGCATAGAGCACCATTGCTTTGGTCTTCACTGGTCAAGAAATTATTTTGTGGTTCAATGAAGATGCTGTCTTTTTTTTTCCAGGAGAAAGTAAGTTTCTATTAGAGTATAAGAGTATACAAGTTTTCCCACAGAGGTCATTCTTCTGTTTCACCAACATTTTATTAATTTCTATACATCCTAATTTTCTTTAATTGGCCATTTAACTCCATTATGGTGATGATGGGAATGATAATGGTGATAACTAGATTACATGTAATATTTTAGCATTTTTGTAATGACATATTTATGTTTATATTATATATTTACAATTCTCTCTCTGTATGTATAAATATATAAACCAAGGAACTTGAGTGATCTACTGGTAAGAAGCTATACTGCCAACCCAAGGGCATGTGGTTTTGTGAAAAAAAAAAAGGTGGAAAATTTCCTGCATTATTTATTGATTCTAAAAATAGTCAGTTTTGACTCAACAATACATAATAATAACTATATATATCAAGAGTGTCATCCATTTCCTAAACAACATGCCTCTGGAAACTCTATAAACTTTGAGAAATGACAATAGTTATAGAAAGGCTTCAGGTCTTTTGTTCATAGGGTTGCTAACCAACCCATAGCTGACCCTCTAGCGGGTTTTCAGAGGCAGTTAATCACACGGGAAGAGATTGCCCGTCCTTCTCCAGTGGAGCAGCTGGTGGCCTTGAACCTTGTGTCTTCAG
>NW_006400062.1:1406286-1424763 GCF_000299155.1 Elephantulus edwardii
TCATAGAGACCCTATATACAATAACTCTGAACTCTTTCCTATCTTGAGCAAATCTCACTATCTTCAATACACATACCACTATTACCCCAGTCATCGTGTCAATCCATCTCCTCCAAGATCTTCCTGTCCTACCAACTTTCTAAGCATAAAGTCTTTCTCCAAGTATTGGACCCTGCTTGCAACACAAAGAAATAAGTCAGACAGAGCTTCCAAGTTCTTGCCTCAAAGGAGCAGCCAGCCTGGTTTCACCCTCTCCAAATAGACCTGTTTGTTCTCTTGGCAATTCATGCAATGTTCCATACTCTTTTTTTCAGCAACTCAACCCAAAGACATCAATTCTTCTTCTGTCATCTTTATTCATTGCCCAGCTCTTTGATGCAAAGCAAGAAATTGCAAAAACCATGCCCTGACTCAGGGGTACTTGTCTCTTTAGACTGACATCTTTGCACTTGAACAATCTGGAGATAGCGGACTTTCTTAATCCAATTTGTCTTTTGCTTTCCCAGCTGCTGGTTTCAAGAGTATTGGTTGTGGACCCAAGCAAGCAGAAGTTATTGACAATATCACTGTCTTTCCATCTATTATGGTGCTGCCAATTGGCCTTATGATAAATATCTTTGTTTTCTTTATATTAACCTTCAATTCATATTGAAGACTGTAGTCTTTGACTTTCTGCAGCAGAAGCTTCAGGTCCTAATCAGTTTTAGCGAACAAGGTTGTGTCATTTGCATAATGCAAGTTGTTGGTGAGTCTACCTCCAGTTCTGATTCCCACATTCCTCTTCACAAAGATCAGCCTCCAGAACATTATGTTCCACATAAAAATTGAAAATGTATGAAGACAAGTTGCGTCACTTACTCACTTCTTTCCTGATTTTGAACCAGCAGTGTTTCCTTGTCTTACTCTGATGACTGCTTCCTGATCCAAGTACAGATTTTGCATGAGCACAGTCAGATGTTCTTGGATATCCATTCTTTTCAATGTTAGCCACACTTTTTGTGATCCACATAAAGGTCTTTGCATAGTCAATGAAACAGATGTAGACATTCATCTGATATTCTCTGCTTTCAGCCAAGATCCATCTAACATTGGCAATGATATCCCTACTATGGCTTCTTCTAAACCTGGCCTGTACTTCTTATAATTCTCTGTTAATGCACTGTTCACGTTGTTTTTGGACAATCTTGATCAAGATTTTGCTTGCTTGTGATGTTATTGATATTGTGTAATAATTTCCACACTCTGTCATATTCTCTTTTTTTGTAATTGAAATATGAATCTCTTTCAGTCAGCTAGCCATGTAGCTCTCCTCCAGATTTCTTAGTGAACACATCCAAGGCAGCTTCTGTTCGTGGAAATATGCCAGTTAGTATTCCATCAATTCCTGGTACCTTTGTTTTTGCCAATTGCATCAGAGCAGCTTGAACTTCCCCCCTTTATCACCATCACCATTACACGAAATTCTTCTGTGTCAGTCAATTTCTTTGAATACACTGACTCTGTATATACCTTCTTCTTTTGATGCATCCTGGACATTTAACATGGTGCCCATAGCATATTTAATTATTGCAACTTGGGCTTGAATTTGGTATTTCAGTTCTTTCAGCATAAGAGATGCTCAGCATGTTCATATCTTTTGATTTTCTGCAATATGTTGTTCACTTCCATTGAGCCAACTAAAACTTGTAGTGACCCTATGAACAGAAGAGCTGAACCTTGGCCTATCCTGTGTCATCCTCATTATCTCTAATATACTTGAGAAACTTGATAGTATCACTGTGCCAATTTATCTTGTTGATAGTCTTCCTCTCCTTTTATGACTCTCTGTCTTATTAAGCATTACATCTTTATCTCAGGACTAGCTTCTTCTAACAACTTGTCCTAAGCATGTGAGATGAAGTTTCATCATTATTTTATTCAAGAAGGACTGTGAAAAAAGAGCTATGAGATATCATCTCACCCCAGAAATGATAGCAAAGTTCAGAAGAGCAGTAAACAACATATATTGATGAGTTTGTGGCGAGATTAGAACTCTAACCACTGTTTGTAGGAATGTAGAATGGTACAATTACTATGGAAGACAGTCTGGCACATTCTCAAAAAGTGTAAGTAGAAATATCATTTGATCTGATAATTTCACTATGGTGAATATGTCCTGAAAAAAACCAGAGCCAGGGGACATAGGTCCTTCTATTTGTGGATCCTTGCCTCTGCAGAAGTGGAGCCATCCTAGGAGCCAAACAGGACAGGAGACTTTGGGATACCTAGCTACAAGCAGAAGAAAGGGTATCTCATCTCTCTATGAGAGGGAGGGCTGACCTGAGACACCACCACCCACCCTGCAGACAAGCTTCTTGATGTGGTGGACCTGATTTCTGATCTTGTGACATTCTAGAGACAAAGGGATGCAGTAAGCCTCAGGAGAAAAGATGCATGGAAACTGGTCTAGTAAAGCACCTGATCTCACACCACTCAGCCATTTCAAATACAAAGAAGGACAGTAAAGTTGACAATATTGTATTATGTCAAGGCAAAATACCTACAGGGCTGTAGTACAGAACAGAGATCATCTCAAGCAATTTAGGAAAGGTAATTTTATCAGAAAAGACTTACAATAAAGTGAGTGACTCAACCCATAGATTGAATATTTTAACTTCGTAACTGATCAATACCATAATAAAGACCAAAACCAACAGCAACTTAGGCATACACACTAGAAATGACCTAACACTTGTCAAGAAAAACTTACCATAATGTTAAGAAAGCAGCATGCAGCTTCAAACACTGTGAAAAAACAATTAAGCCTTCTCAAAAAAAAAAAAATAAGGAGAAAGTATTGCAGACCTCGTGAATACCTCAGAGTTAAGAAATGATGATATGTGTTGATATGGAGACAGCTGAGCAGCTACCAATGAAAGTACAAATGATAGAAGGAAAAAAGGAAACCACAAATAAAGAAAACAACTAGAAATAGAAAACCAAAAGAAATATATTGTTGCAGAGTTGTTTGAACAGCTTTGGAAGAAGGTGCAAATGATAGAAGAAATTACAGAAACCACTAAGAAAACAAATGCTACAGAGAAACAAAGCCAGAAGAAATATACTGATGAGGAGGACCTTGCACAAGTGTGGAAGAAAATGCAAAATATAAAAGAAGGTGTCGAAATTATAGATAAAGAGGTACAAGAACTTAAAAAATCATCACAAGATTGAGAGGTATATAGCCAACACAGTACTGGAACGAATGGAAATGTATGAAAATAGAATGCAGAAAATTAAGTCCTAAGTGGAAGAGATGCCTAATATACCTGAACGACAAAGGAGTAGAACAGAAGAGATGGAGCAGAGAGTCAGTGAGCTGGAAGACTAGAACCTCAACAAAAGCATACTACAAGAAAAATCAGAGATGAGGCATAAAGAAAATGGAGAAAACATTAGAATCATATGGGATGACATAGAAAGGAATAGCATACAGAATTCCATAATTTAAGGAACATAAAGAATTCCAGAATATGAGAGGGATAGGGACATAACTCAGAAAATTGTGGAAGAGGTACTAGAAGAAAACTTCCCAGGTATTATGAAAAATGAGGAAATACACATTTAGGAAGCTCAGTGAACACCAAATTGCCTAGACCCAAAAAGGAAAACATCAAGACATGTTATGTTCAAATTCTACAAAATAAACAATAATGATAGAATACTGGTAGCTGCACAAGAAAAACAAAGAGTTACCTACAAAGGAAAAGCAATTAGATTAAGCTCTGATTTTTCAGAAGAAACCATGAGAGCAAGAAGACAATGGAAGGGCATATAAAAAAAGTTGAAAGAAACAACTGCCAACTGAATATCCTATAGCCAGCAAATCTCTCAATCAATACAAAGGAGAAATTACATCCTTCATAGAAAACTGAGCTTAAGAAATTTTTGAAAATATGACCAAATCTACAAAATATTTTGAGGAAAGTTCTCTATACAGAGACACCAAAGGAAAGTGGATGGACCATAGTAACAAGAAACAACAAATAAAGAAGCACAGCAAACATGGCAACAATAAAACCTGAGCTGTCAATAATCACACTTAATAAGAAAGGACTAAATGCATCAACCAAGAGGAAAAGAATAGCAGAATGGAGTAAAAAAAAAAAAACCAAAAAAAAATAAATAAAAAACACCATTATGTTCTCTACAAGGGATGCATCTAAGAAATGAAGAAAAAGATAGACTCAAGCACAAAGGCTGGGAAAAAAATATATATACCAAGCAAATAGCATCCACAGAAAAGGAGGAGTGGCAACACTACTCTTTGATAAGAAAGACTTCAGATTCAAAAATATTAAAGGCACAGTAGATAAATTTGACATAACATTGGTCAACATCTATGCACTGAATTATAAACCTGCTGAATACATAAAACTACTGCTAACAAAATTGAAGAAAGAAATAGATAGCACCACAATAGTATTAAGAGATTTTAACACACCACTCTCACCAAAGGATAGGTGAACTCAAAAGAAACTTAACAGAAAGATATCTAAATTTTAAATTCAGTAAATGGATTTAGATGTATTCCTAGTGCTGTATCCAACTAAAACTCAATTCACTCTCTTCTCAAGAACAAATGGAACATTTTTCAGAACTGATCACATATTAGGGCACAAAGCATGCCTCAAAAAATTCAACAACACTGAAATTTTACAAAGTATTTCCTCAGACCACAATGCCATAAACTAAAAATTCAATAGAAGTGGATAAATCTTAAAAAACCATCAATGGAAGCTAAATATTACCTTGCTAGAGCACAATTGGAAGCAAGTGTGGCATCCACATGCTAAACAACATGCTTCTAGAAATTCTATAAACTTTGGTAACTGACAGTAATTATACAAAGGCTTCAGGCCTTTTCTTTCATAGGGTTGCTATGAGTCATGCTCAACTTCATGGCAATCAACAACAACAACAGAGCCCAACTGAGTTATAGATGAAATAATAAATGAAATTTAAAAAAGAAATTCCTCAAAAGAAATGATAATGAAAATACAACACACCAAAACCTCTGGGATGCAGCTATGGCAATCTTCACGGGACAGTTACACAAATAGACAAATACGTAAAAAAACAAAGAAGCAAAGTTAATGATCTAATGTTAACACCCTCATCATATAGAAAAAGAGCAATAATCTAACTCCAAAGCCTCTAGAAGCAAGGAAATTGTAAGAACAAGAGATGAAATTTAAAAAAAAAAAGAGATGAAATTAACAAGATAGAAAAAGAAAAACAATTGAAACCATAAGTAAAACCAGGAGCTGGTTATTCAAAAGGATCAATAAAATTGACAGACCACTGGCAAACTTAACAAAAGAAAAAAAAGGAGAAGACACTAATAACTTGATTAATGATAGAGTGACATCACAACAGAACCAGATGAAATGAAATTTATATCAGAATATTATGAAAGAAACTTGGATAAATTAGAACACCTAGAGGAAATGAGCAAATTCCTTGAAACTCTTACCCTACCCAGATTGATACAGTCAGATGTAGAACTCTTGAACATACCCATCACAAAAGAAGAAATTGAACAGGGCATAAAAAGACTCCCCACCAACCCCACATGCCCCCCCCCAAGAAAAAAGTCCTGGGCCAAATGACTTCACAGCTGAATTCTACCAAATAATCAGAGAAGATTTATTACCAATTCTACTTAAATTGTTTCAAAAATAGAAAATAAGGAACATTTGCCTTCTCATCTCAAGCTGTCTTTTGAAATCTTGTGCCCATCTCTTTCTTGGTAGAGGGGGAACTGAGGAAGTGTTTTTAAATGTGTCCATTGTGTTTCACATTTTCCTTCATTTTGATTATAATTCATACAATCATTCCCATATAGCTTGGTATTTTACTTTGAAATTTTTCTTGTATTTTTTTATGTTCAAGTGTAATTTTTAGATTCTTCTGAAATCTATTTTAATTTTGCTTCTCTGTCTTTGTAATGACCTTTGACTGTCCTTATGGATTATATACATGATATCCCTGATATCTCTCAATTCATCTGCTCTTTGATCATTAATGATATTCTGTATTTTCTCTATATACATATAAAGGCTTATAAATGCATAAAAACACATTTCATATGTGATGTTATATGTGATTTAAGAATCTTCAATCATTGTTTAAAAGATATTATTTTTTAAAAAATAAATTATAAAGCTAGTAACAAAAAATATACATGATGTTTTGTAACATGTTGGGTTTGTGTGTGTGTCTGTGTGTGTGTGTGTGAACAGGGTGAAAAAGAAAGCCACAGATTGGGAAAAATATTTGATAATGACATATTTGAAAAGGGACTCATATCCAAAATTTATAGAATACTCCAGCACCTCAACAAGAAATAGGTAAACAACCCAGTCACAAAATGGGTACAGGATATGAATAAATATTTCACCAAAGAAGACATTCAGATGGCAAACACATGAAGAAATGTTTAAAATTCCTAGCTATCAGAGAGATGCAAATAAAAATAACTATGAGATATTATCTCAGCCCAGCAACAATAGCAAAGTTCAACAGAATGGAAAACAATGAATTTTGGCAAGGTTGTGGAGAAATTGGAACCCTTATTCAATGCTTATGGGAGTGTAATATAGTGCAACCACTATGGAAGGTAGTTTGGTGCTTCCTCAAAAAGTTGGAAATAGAAATATCATTTGATCCATCAATTCCACTACTGGAAATATACCTTAAAAAAATAAGAATGACCATCCACATGCACATTTATGTTTATTGCTGCATTATTTACAATAGCAAAGAGATGGAAGCAACCCAAGTGCCCATCAACAATATAATGGATAAACAATGGTATATTCATCCAATGGAATACTATGCCGCACTGAAAAACAATGAACTAATAAAATATTACACAAACTGGATGACCCTGGATGATATTGTGCTGAGTGAAATATATCAGTCACAAAAGGACAAATACTGCATAGCAACAGTTTTATAAAGCAGGTCTGACATGGGGGTTAAGAGAAGAATACAATAAGATTAGATAGATAACAAATATTGCTTGCGACCAGATGAAGGAAAGAATTGTTTAAAAGCAATAAATGATTAAGCATTATACATACAATAACAACCCAGAATAAGAGGTATATTGCAAAGACGATTGGGGTGTGGGGAGGAAATAGTCCAACAATGAATGAATATTTTTTTAAAAAGTCAACTTTAGGACGGGGAAAGGAGAGAGAGGGGGTAAAATGTTCAATGATGAATGAATGAAAATCTATTTTTTTCTATAAAGGTTCATTAAAATCACAATTAAAATAAGATCATTCATTAAAAAATTTGTCTGATTTAGTTTGTATATTCCCTAATACTTTTTCTGTATGCACTTCGTTCAATATGACTTTATTCATGTTTTATTTTCTTGCTATCAAATGTCACTAACACTTGCAAACTTTGAGGTATTGCTAGCTTCTCTATGATTCCTTTCCTGATAAGATGCACCGGAAGTACAGCCAAAAGATTCCTAAGAGCCCGGGTAGTAAAACTTTGTCTCACATACTTTGACCATATTATTAGTAGAGGATAGTTCTTGGAAAAATACCTGCTTGGAAAAGAAGAGACTCAACAAAGGAGAGATTCTTAATGAGATGAGTAGACATGATGAGTACAACAATGGGCTTAAGCACTACTAATTATAAAAATGGCATAGAAATTTACAAGGTTTATGGTGTTATTGCCTTGTTAGTCCCAGTTCATTGCCCCTGAGCTGGGACAAACTCAATACTGGCTCTCTAGTGGGTTTTCAGAGGCTGAAAATCACATGTGAAGACATTGCTCATCTTTCTTTTACAGAATTACCTTTGGTTCTACTGAGGTTGTTTTGATGGCACCTACCAAAAGCAGTACTTAAAGGTACTAAAACTTCATTAGAATAATTGGAACTATTTTTTTATCAAATAGCTACATGCATACATACAAGTACCTTCAGTAGTGCTAAGAGACAGTCATTCATTTACTCTTTTGAGATGAAATTGTGCACAGTATAGATATGCTTATTTGAAATAAGTGATTTGTCTTAATATCAAAATTTTAATTTTTCAAAATAATTAACTAGTATAGATCCTCTCACTCTTTTCCATTGCCTTTGAGAGGCAACGGACTCATACCTGACCCTTCATTGGGTTTTCTAGGCTGTAAATCCTAACACAGGAGGATGTTAATTTCTCTCCTACAGAAAGCCAGTATTTTTCAAACTACCAGTCAAATGTGGCCTTTGGGTTAGCAGAACAATTCCCGAAGGACTACGCTACCAGAACTCCCTTAATATAGTGTTGTTGTTGTTTGCCGTCAAATTGGAATCCACATAGAGCTGACCCTCCAGTGGGTTTTCAGAGCCAGTAAATTGCACTGGAGGAGACTGCCCATCAATCGTCCACAGAGCATCTGGTGTAAACGACATGCCTTTGGGACCACAGTGCAACTTCTGACTGCTATAACACTAGAACTCCCTAAGATAGAATAGAGTCTAAAGTACAAATAAGAAGTTGGTAAGAGTCATAAAGAACTGGAAACTGTTTTTTTCTTGCTTCTAAAACAATGACTCTTTGTCAGTGGAAAACATTGGTAAGTGAAATTCTTTCTTTACATAATATTTATTAGTGGAAAAATAAATTTCTGCTCACACCTGCTAAATAAATAGTGAACAAATTTACTATTAAACACTGACAAATACAAGAGTTTAAAAATTCATTTACTTTCAGTTTATCAGTCTATGCAGACCTTTGAATGCTTAGTTTCCTGAATTTTTGTTTCTTATTGTAATTATGATGCTAGCTTCTAAAGAATTAGACAGAGGTTTGCCTTTTGGATGAAATTAAATGAAAGCAGATTTTTCCTTTTTGTCAATTTTTTTTTTTGCTAGGACATAAACATGCCCCAAACTAAAGCAAATATCATCTTCTCCAACTCTTACAACTTCTTGGCACAGAGGCTAGTTACAATTGTGTGCTATATAAAGCTGTGTAACTAAAATGAGTTATAAAGACTTAAAATAGCAATTAACTTGGTCTTTAGGTTATTATGCAATAACTAATGACATAAAGACTTAGTATTTCTTTCGAGCTCCCTGTACTCATACACATACACTAAATATCAGATTTGAATTTGGAATTAAACTGAGCTTGTTTATCAAGTAAGGAATTATTGTATTTAAAAATGTTAGAGTTAAAATGTATATATATCCTCAAAAGCAACTGTATGAGTTTTCTAGTATTTTCCTTCTTGAATTTTAGATTTATACAAGCGATGTCTCAGCTGCTACCTTTCAACAATTTTACTCTGAGGCAATAAATAATTCAATGTGCTAATTTGACAGATGACTCTCCAGGAGCCTCCTACCATTACTAGCATCATTAGGCCATAATATGCATGACGAGGACGAGGACGGGCCATTCAGCAAATGTCCTTCACTTGTTTATCCCTAAAGAGCTGTACTCTGCACAATTAACTAATGAAGCATTATGGGGTCTTTTTTCCCCCCCTGCTATTCCAATATATCAATGTAGGGAGTCTGAAGGAAAAAAATATTCTTGATTTTTTTTTAAATTTCTAAATAATGTTTACAGTATGGTTACAATTCTACTACAGCTCCCAAATGAATAAGGGGAAAATGATAAGATGTTCAAAATGGATAATCATAATCATCAACATTATCATTACTATTTCCTTGTTTTCTGCCATGATTATTTGTAAAGAAAATACGAAATGAATTTGACATTGGAATGCAAAAGGAGAGAAAGAAGTGCTTGAATCTCTTTCTAAATATCAGTTGGTTATCAAACACTTGTACAGTGTCTTCATTAAGCTAGGCAATCTTATGTTCCCTTAAAACTCAATCATATAATAGTTTTCCAGTCTCACATGCAGATTCATAAATTAATTCTAGTTTTAAAATAGCATTATAAAAACTCAAATGACAAGTAATCTTGTTAAATAATTATAACAACAACAAATGCTCCCCCTTGCCCGAAATCTCCACCCAAGGAAGCAGTAGTCAATAAATCAAACAACATTTTACGTTGGTCAAATCTTCTGCTCAGGACACTTGTAAAGTACTAAGGAACAAATACGTTACATTAAAAATTAAGGTTTGTCTAATTATGTTATTGTGGTTGTTATGTGCCGTTGAGTCGCCTGCAGCCCATAATTCTATATATAGCAGCTTTGAAGCCTTCCCCCTGCTGAGCAAGTTGTTATTGCTTATATGTGCCTACGACTCATAGTTACCCTATGTACAACAACCCTAAATCCTGCTCTATCCTATGCCAATCGTATTGTCTCTGACACATCTACCCCCATTATCCCAGTCCCTGAATCAAACCACCTCATTGAAGTTCTTCCTCTCCTGTGCTGTCTCTCCAGCCTCCTAAGCATGATGTCCCTCTCCAAGGACTGATCCCTCCTTACAACTTGTCCATTGTATGGCAGATGAAGTTTCAGAATCCTTACCTCCAAAGAACAGTATGGTCTCATCCTCTCTAGAACAAACTTGTTTGTCTTTCCTAGTAGTTCATGGTATATTCAATACTCTTCTCCAGCACTACAACTCAAAGGCATCAATTCTCCTTCTATCATCCCTAGTCATTGTCCAGCTTTGTGATGCATAGCAAGTAATTGCAAAGACTATGGCCTGGATCAGGCATACCCCTTAGTCTCCAGACTGACATCGTTGCTCTTCAGTACTTTGGAGAGGTCTCTGACAGCAGATTTTTCCCAATGCATAGGCTTTGTAATTTCAGTTCTTTCATATCCGTATGAAAATTGAACAATGTATAAGGAAGACCAAACAATAATTGAAGATTTTAGTTATGGTAGTGGTAAACAAGACTAAATATGCACTAAAAAGCTAAAATAATGAACAAAAATTTGTCTTGGAAGAAGAACAAGGAGAGTGTTACTTAGGGGTTAAGATGGTAAGATTTTGCCCTATGTATCTTGAACATGTTATAAGGTGACAGTTCTTGGGAAAAGAAACCAGACTTGAGAGTCAGAAGAAAGGAAAATTTTTAAGTCAGATGTATTAATTCAATCACTGTAGCAATAGGCTTAAGCAAAGCAAATACTGTGAGAATGGCACAGGATTGTGTGTGGTTTTGTTTTGTTGTACACAGAGCTCACTAGGTGTGGGAGGTAACTTGAAGGCTCCTCGGAGCATAAGAATAATATAGACCTGCCCTCAAATCAAATCAGCAAAGCAGAGGCTGAGAAGGTGTAACTAAGTCCATGTCTAAATAATTTTTATCCCGTATAATTGAATCAAACGAACAATAAACATCAGCTGATTTGATTCTATTTCCCTAAACTTTTTATTACCAAGATATTTTGTTGCTGGAGAAAGAAAATCTAAAGTGAACTTGGTATCATATATATCATGACCTTCATATGATTAAACAACAATCTGGAACAAGGGGTGCATTGCTGGCTGGGGGAGGGGGCGACGGAGGGTGAAGAAATGCTAAACATATATTAAAAAATAAAGTGAAATTGACTTTGAATTCTCTTCATTTTTAGAGAGGGGATTATGTATTTTTAGTTAATTAAGACATTATCTTGGCACTGTTTTGTGGCTTTGTTTGGGGTTATTTTGCTGTTTGTTTTTGTTTGGTTATGGTTTTTTTGTGTTTTGTTTTTTGGTAACTTAGATGTAGAAAAGAAACTGCACCTAACCATTTCAACTGCAAGAAAAATAGGAGGGTTTTGGAACTGGAGTACTAAGTTTTCTCACTATAATTCATAACGCTTTCTCAGGAGTGATAGACAAAATAGTAGCTCTGATGATGCCGCGGTTGAGCACTCGATCATTGATGGAAAGGCCCTTGGTTTGAACTTAATCAACAATTCTGTGAGCAGTAAGTTAGAGCTACCAACCTGTTGATTCGCAGCCCATATCTTGAACCAATACACCCAAAGTGCTCCTTCTCATAAGGATTACAGCTTTGGGAACCCTGTATGTGTTTGATCTGTCCTAAAGGGTCTCTTGAGTGGACATGCACAGAAAGACGTTTGACTGGGTTTTTCTGCCTAACACACTCTTGTGGCCTAGTGGCAAGAAGTTGCACTGCAATCCAACATGCGGTTCAAACGCAGTTCGAGGCCACCAGCCGCTCTTAAGGAGAAGGATGAGTAATCTCCTCCCACGCAATTGACTGCCTCAGAAAACCCACCAGAGGGTCAGTTATGAGTCGGTTGCAACATGATGATACACAACAACCACAATAACAGCATGTCTACAAAAGGGTTGGGTTTTTTCTGTTTGGTCTAAGAACTAAATCAGTCTTGGAGGAAGTATAACCAGGGGACTTCTTAGAGACAAGTGTGATGAAACTTTATCAGTAACTCTGGACACTCACAAGACTCCCTCAGGCAGTAAGCCGGATCATATATTGATTTTGAGTTTTATTCGGCATCTATCAATTATTCTTTCTTAAAACTTCTCTTACGATCCCTTTCAGAGAAGTTAGCTGCAACAGCTTGGTGCCATCTGCTTTTGGTCTCAAGGTCCTAGAAGTGGAGAGACCAATGGCTTCTCTCAAGTTTTTATGCCCTCAGTCACTACTTACCAATGTAGAATGTAGACTTGTTCTTGCCTTCAAAAGCACACAAAAATACTCATGCTCACACAATTTTCCAATGCAAATATTACCAGAGCCTATGGTAAAAATAGGCAGCTCTTGTGGCCTCGTGGTAATTCCAAAAGCAGCAATTTCTAAAGCACGTGTTTCAAATCCACCAGCTGCTCCATGGGAGAAAGATGAGCAGTCTTCTGAATTGCCTCTGAAAACCCACAAGAGGATCAGCTAGGGGTTGGTTCTAACTGGTGGGTACAAAACAACACATGGTAAAGAAACATTTGAAGTCTGATAAAAGTCTGGTGTTTTGTGTTAAATACTCTTTTACTTTGAAAGTATCCTCTTTTCTATTCACTGATGAAAATAGAAGAAATAGATGGAGCTCATAAAATTTATTTTTTTAGATGTAATAAAAAAGGTTAAAAAAAAACCCCAAACCTCTTTCTAGAATGCCGAGGAAATTAATACATACCTTGCTTTTATTTTGTCTTAGGAGAAAATAATTTGTCATTTTTATTGATCACATGCCATCATGACAATTTGAGAAATAGAAGTAAGATATAAGAGTATTTCCAACCAATTATACTAGAGGAAAGGAACTCTGAGAGCAAAAGTGTTAGGGTGCTGACCAAAAGGTCAGTGCTTCCAAACCACTAGTTGGTCTGAAAGGTCTAGCAGTTTGTTTTAGCAGTTATAATGTTGGATGCTCTGGGGAAATTACACTTTTTCCTATAGCGATGCTACGAGTCAGTAGCAATTATTTTGTATTTTTTTTAGCGATTAGTTTTTGATAAATACTATAAAAATCTTATAATCTTAATAAATCGTGAAACATCTCTCAGAAACATTTTAAAATTGCATTTTTTAGATGAATTTTTCTTTCCATATGAAACGTTCAACATATGGCTTACTTAAGTTTCCTAAACGTGATGAAAACTTGTCTCGCCATGGGAATTTGAACTGTACCTCTTGGTTTGGCAATAACATAAGCTATAATTTAATTTAGATATTCTATGAAGAGGAAAATATTAGATATGGAATATTTTGTAGAAAAATTATTTTCTTTTAAAAAATAAAATCTTTATTTTGTAAAGAAGACTTTATTTACTATTTATCGACAACATCTATGTACCCAAATAATTGTAAGTAATAATCCTACAGGCTAATGAAATTACCTCAGTAATTTTATAATTTTGACATTTTAAATGTTCCAAATACCATAAATGAGCTTTGGAAGTTACTGGAGTATTTACATGCTAAAGTTTATTTTAAAATATGGTATTAAAAATAGAGCTACAAATTAGAAATTATTTACTATTACTAAAAATTAAAATTACTAACATAAATGTGTATAATTTTGTTATAAATTCAGCTATAATTACAAACATATAACCAAACTATCTCAAATCCTACTTAAGACTTGTATTGAAATGATGAAATAAATATTCTTTCCCATTGTAAGGAAAATAAAACAATTACAGACAGTGTGGCACATTTTTCTACAGCTTTGCTCTTCATTATTCAGTAATTTCTTTTTTTTAGTTTAATGTTGCTGAAAATACAATAATGTACCATTAAAAAATCATACCTGTGGTAAATACATCCCAGGAAGGCATATTCCCATAGATACGCCACTTAACTGCAGGCTCACAGTTCATTGAAGATATTTCTGTTTATTTTGATATCTTTTGTTAAAGAAATCCACAGTAATAATAATGACCAGACAAAGAGAAGGAATAAAAGCCATTCATCCATTCATGGGTAATTGAATTCCCTCATATTTCATAAACAGACGGCCTATCTCTAAGGTTGTGTTTTATTTGAATAACTTTCTTTAAAATGCTTTTCCTTATAAGATGGAGAATTACAATAATGTTTAAGAACTCAAGGTCAAAACATTTTTAAGTTAGTTTATTTGATGGCTGCATTGCCATGAGAGCAGCCACCCCTCTGCCTTTAGACTGGATGTTTATTGCCCGATGTAAAGAACAAAACTGGGAGGCAATTAAGCCCAGAATTGCCTGCTGGTGCTTATGACAATCAGGCCACCAGCTTGAGTCTAGGAGTCCACCCAAATCTGAAAAGAAGGTGCCTCAGTTCTGAAACAAAGCCAAGCAGCAAGGCATCATTACTGTTAATTACCTGATAAACAAAGAAGACTTGGTGTCAGTGGCAAAACACTGAACTCAGTGCAGCAGCTGATGCTGTAAAAGACAGTTGGCCTCACTTTGTCCTGTTGCGCATTGTGCTGTGAGATGATCCACCTCCATAAAGAGCTCAAGTAATTATACTCCAACAACTGTGTTTGCATGCTCTGGACTCTGTATTGTGCCCTAATAACAACAAACAACCTGTCCTCTGGAAACAGGTGGCATCTGCACGCATAAAACAAAACGAAACAAAAAGAAAGAAAAGACACACTCTCAAACAGTTATTCTTTAAATATTAAGGCAAAGGACGTCAAGGCTGATAAAAAAATATGGAAGCAAATTGAGAGTTATAGCTCTTTAATAAATATAGAAATTAATTAAAATAAGATACGTTTCAGCAGACAAAGCTATTTGACTATATAAATATCATACAGGTAGATAGTTTGTTTCCATTCCCACCATTACTGATTATACTTGAAAACAAACAAGAAAGTGGGTTGACAGATTTAATGCAGTTACATTCAATGAGGATTATGCCATAGAAAATATCTGCTACATAAGTGTCTAACTCGGAGAGGATTCAAATGATCTGGATGTCTCAGGGAAGATGAGGTTGAATTAACGGTGTTATTAGATAGACCTTGTTTGTTGATTTCCACCTGACTGGACTTAAGTGAATTCAATTTTTATATGTTTTATCTTCTGTAAAATAAAGTTAATGATAAATTTCTTTCAGCATTGTTTTGATGATTCAGAGAAGTTGTTGTTCTTCTTCTTATGTCATCCAGTTGCCTGAAACTCATAGCAACCCTATGTAAAATAGCTCTGATCTCTGCTCTATTCTGATCCTTTCTTACTGTCTCTGACACACCTACCCACAATATCCCAATTATTTTGACAATCTATCTCATAGGAGATCTTCTTTTCCTGCGTTGTCCCTACACTCTCCGAAACATGATGTGATCCCTACTGGCCACGTACCCAAAGTATGTGAGGCTTAGCTTCAAAATCCTTACCTCCAAAGGGAAGCTCAGATACATTTTTCTCCAGAATAAACATTTTTGTTCTCTTTGCCATTCACAATATGTTCAATACTCTCTCCCAGAACCACAACTCAAAGGGATCAGTCCTTCTGCTTCTTTGGTCATTGCTCAGCTCTCTGAAGCATAGGAAGTAATTGCAAAGACGATGTCCAGAAAGGAAGTAGCATGTATATTTCTTAACATTGTACCTACCACATCGTAGTTTCTCAATAAATCATGATTTTGACAAATGACTTTGTAAAACAGTTCCTCACTTTGAGGTATTAGTGGCCTAAGGCTATTGTGTAATAACATAAAATAGGCTAAAGCTTGAGTAATTTGGTCTTTGTGTGCAGGTAGACTTACATTCTTCACTAGTTACTTATTACGTTTGAGTTGGAATCAAATCATAGCAGACCCTTCAGTAATAGATTGTCCATTATTCTCTGGAGGAGCTACTGTTAGAATCAAACTACCAAAGAGATGTCACTTCTGTGTTAACAGCTCAACTCTGTAAGGATTACACCACCAGAAGTCCCTTTTCAGTGATTGTTGATTGTGTTAGGCAATCAATTAGATCATGATTCATAGAAACCCTGTGAAGACCAGAACTGAACTTTACCTTATCCTGCTCCATTCTTAGGATCTGACAGGCTGATGTTCATTATTACAGTTACTGTGTTAGTCCATCTTACACAGGGTTCTCCTCCCTTTCTCTGATTTTCCACCTTTGCAGCATGACATCTTTTTGCAAGGACTGACCTTCCTGACAACATGCCCAAAGTATGTGAGAAGAAGTTTTTACCAACCTTGCCTCTATGGAGAACTTCAATTGTGCTTCCTCCAAGATGAATTTGTTTGGTCATTTGGCAGTGTTTCAGATATTCAGTACTCTTCTCCAGTACCACAGCTCATTGGCAACTATTCTTGCCATTTATTCAGTTATTTCAGTTGTTAAAACCTACCAAGTAAAGTGAGAACACCAAAAAAGTGGGAATCTTCCCTATCACAGACACTCCTCACATATCTTCCACAATGGTGGGATAATTATGAGTACTGAATTGAAAATGAGAATGGTGCACATTCAAATGCAGGCTTCATGGCTTGCTAGTGCTGTGCACTTGGGGAAATCATGCACTATCGTATTTTTGTCCTTAAAAGCAAATATATAAGGCTATCCACCACTTGCCTCTCGGTTTGTCCTGCTATCATGCTTTCTTTATTGCTACAATGCTGGAAACTATGCTTCTTATATTTAAAATACCATTTAGGAATGCCAGCTGTCAAGTTTGCTGCAAAAGATCTCTTTAATGTGTTATAAAGCAAATATGTTACTTTGAGTACAAAGGTGAGTTGACTCAAACCACAATATTTTCAGCTGTTTCATTTTCATGTGGAAGATGCACAATGAAAAAGACCAAACAAGTATTGATGCATCTGAAATATATGATTAATAAAGAATATTGAACATACCAACCATTGTCAACACTAAGAACAAATATTTCCTGGAAGAATTATAGCTAGAACATTTCTTAGAAGTTTAGAAGCAAGAATGATGAGACTTTGTCTCTGTAATTTGGACATTATCAAGTGGTCTAGCCTCAGGAAAAAGACATTATGCTTGGTAAAGTATAGGGTCAGTGCAAAGGATAAAGCTCCTAAATGACATGGATTGATACAGGAGCTGCAACAATAAGTTCAGGCATAATAGACTGTAGCTTCGTCTGAACGACTTTGGACATGTTGCAAGGAGTACTTGGAGAGGAAAGTCATGCTTGGGAAGGTGGAGAGACAGTGCAAGAGAGGAAGACACTTGATGAGATAGATTGATTCACACACTGGGGTAATGGGTGTAAGTGTGTCGGAGCCAATAAGATTGGCACAGGATAGAGCAGAGTTTAGGGCTGTTGTACATAGGGTTTCTATGAGTCACAGGCTACTCAACACCACAAAACAGCAATGATAATATAAAATTGGGAAGTGTTCTGTTATCTTCACATATGGTTTAAGAGTCATAGCAACTTTTTGTACAAAAGTCCTAAACCTGCTCTATTCTGTGCCAACCTTACTGTCTCTGATATACCTACTCCCGTTACTCCCAAAGATTAGGTTTTTATTATTATTACATATATGATCATAATGAAAATGTTAATATTTGTTCATATGGCCTGTTATTTAGCATTGTGGCAACTTTGCTTACCTGTGGTACTAAATATAACTATTAATCATTATTACTGGTACTGGAAGTGGAAGTGGCATCCACTTCCTAAACAACATGCCTCTGGAAACTCTTTGAACATTGATAAATGATGATAGTACTAGAATGGCTTCAGGCCTTTTCTTCTTAGGGTCACTATGAGTCGTGCTTGACTCGATGGCAATGAACAACAACAATTACTGGCATGTGTATCTAACAAAGCACCTAGGGTAAGGAGGGTAGATATGTCAGAGACAGTGAAATAGGCTCAGAATAGAGCAGGATATAGAGCTATTGTGCACAAGGTCACTGTGAGTCATAGTTGACTTGATGGACCATAACAACCATAAAAACTGTCCCTTTACTCTATTGACAAGAAAATATGGCATGATTGCTTAGAACTGGGAAATTGCGAAGTATCTGTAGCCCACTCACATGACAGAATAAGTTGTTAAGCATATAATTTATATATATGT
>NW_006400062.1:1424928-1433900 GCF_000299155.1 Elephantulus edwardii
TAGGCTTTGGGTGGATTTATGGGGAAAAATGTATGAACACACATGTTAGGATGGGCAATTTTACATCTTCCAGTCTTAGAGGTAAAAAACTGGAATATTACCATCATACTGTCAAGAAAAAGGATGTTGTACATCCTTTGGAATTGATATCTCTGCATGGAGGCAAGGATTGTGAGGCTCCATCTCGCATATTTTGGACATGTTTCCAGGAGGAATCAGTCCTTAGAGAAGGCCATCATGCTTGAAAGGGTGGAGGGACAACGTAGGAGAGGAAGACCATGCATGAGATAAATTGACATAGTACTGGGCTTCATAGATTCAGAGTTACTGTGCATAGGGTCTCTATGAGTTGGGGTTGATTCGATGGCACATAATTATAACAATATCAACAACAACAGAGAAAAAGAACAAAATTATGTAAAATGGCACAGAGATGGCATTAGTAACAGAGAACCACAGATTTATCTAAGATTTAGATTTAGGCTACCCATATAGTAAATAGCATCAGGGTGAGTGGAATATGCTTACTGACAGAGCAACAGCCCAGTGCCTTCAATATTAGGCTGAATTTTGGAGGAATATAATTTGCTAAGCTGAATAAGAATTGTACCATTTTACAAACTTAATGAAAGTTGTGTGGTGTTAGCCTAAACCTGACATTTTTTTAGCCATTATTTTAGCTCCCTCTGGTTTCAAGCTAACTTAACTGCAGAAATATGGTCTTCTAAATCATCAACAGCTGTGGGACTAGGATAATAGAGACAGTGTTTTCCACACTGGGTAGCAAGACTTGAGTGAGACTGTAGCAAAATCTTACTGAGAGCTAGACCCTGATGGTGATTCTAGAGGGTCTATGTCATTGCTGTGGAGAATGTGTAACTAGAAGAGCCCTGACATAAAGAATACAGTTAAAGGTTATTGCTATTATTGCAGGATAATAGAAGGAGAAACTTACTGCTGAACTGAAACTGGAGCCTGGACTGAGGAATTGAACCAATGGAGCCTTAGAATTGTTGGGCTAAAACTTGGATTTGTCTTGGGTGATATTCTTTGCCTCCTCCACTCTCCAATTTATGTCCCTAACAAATCCCATTATTGGTACCACAACTATGGCTAAAGTCTGTGAGTCAACAACAAATAAAAGAACCTCTTGCTGCTTGTATGGCTTTATAGGCATTCTGGAACTGGGCTATGAGCTTTTAATCTGTTTTCTGCTCTGGAGCAGTGAGCTATGGTATTCTCACTCTCTCTGGCACTTTCAGAAGTACACTCACAGCCTTGTAGCTCTATGTTCCATTTTCTGCTCCTGAGACAGGTACATTGAAATTTCCTCAAAAAGGTGAACATAAAAATCCCATGATTCAGTTATTCCTCTGTGAGGAACATATCCTATGAAAATGGATACTTGTATATCTACATTCATAGCAAAATTGTTGATAATAGCAGGAAAATAGAAGCAATCCAAATGTCCATCAAACAAATGAGTAGACAGAAATTGTGGTACATTCACATTATGGAATACAGGACTTCGAGCAACAATTTTGTAAAATTTTATATAACATGGGAGAGACTAAAGAGTATTCTGCTGACTGGGATATTTAAATCCCATAAGGACAAATATTGCATAAGGCCACTATTGTGAAAATAGAAGGATAACTGAGTAAGAAATGCAACATGTTCAAAATGGAAAGAAGAGAAAGGAGGGGCAAAAAAAGGGAAGAGGGGAAAATCACTCAGATAGCAGGGGTTAGTGGGGTGGAAGGAGTGTGAAGTAATGAGAAAAGTTCAATTTGAGTTTAAAACGATGGAATGGCAATAGATATAGAGCAATGGTAATTATATAAAACACAATGTAGAAGGAAGAATGATTGTTTAAAACTGAAGCTAACTATTTGTACCAAACACAATGCATATGAATTATTATGTCCAAACCAATATTTTTTTTTTAAAGAATTGTACCGCTGACACCATAAGGTCAGAGGCCATGGTGGTCAGAGAGAGATAGCCCTGTAAGCATTCCTGAGAAAAGATTGTTTAACCCATGCTGAATCTTGAATATTGTCATTCCTAAATTGGGCGTGTTGCAAGAAAGGGTCAGTCCTTGAAGAGAGACATCATGCTTGGAAGGGTTGAGAGACAGCACAAGAGAGGAAAGTACTGGGTGATATGGATTGACTCAGTGACTGTGGTAATTGGGGGTAGGTGTGTCAGAGACAATGAGGTTGACTCAAGAGAGCAGGGTTCAGAGCTGTTGTACATATAGGATTGCTGTGAGTTGCAAGGGACTCAATGGCACATAACAACAGCAAGGACAACAACTCCATTAACCTAATGTCAATGAATTTTCTTTGACTATCACAATGAGTTAAAAAACCTAGTAAGTAGAAAAGTACTGAGAGACTCAAATGGGAAGATTGATGTTAGACTCATTAAGAAGAAGGTAAGGAGTCAAGGGAAAAATGTCTGTTGCTACAGGAATAAATTTTGTGCATTTGAGGCGGTTGATGTGAATTCTTTCCCTTTGTGAAGTGAGGAGTGGTCAGACTCTGTTTTCTCCATACCCACAATATTGATTACAAATGAAGGTTTTTGGAAAAAACAAACAAACAAACAAAAACCCTATTTCCTGTGATTGCTAGCTTAAGATTCCTAATTTCTCCTGTTTAAACTTCATGGGTCCCAGCCAACATGATGGAAAAGACACTTTAGCAATTCTCTGACATTTTCTCACCTTAGCAGAAAACATTATTCATGTTTAAGGTCCCTAAAGGCTCTAATAAAAACAGCTTCTTTTTTTAAATTGAGACTTTAATGAAAGTTTATAAAGAACTTGGATTTCCATTCATTCATTGTTGCACATTTTTCTCCCTACCCCTCTCCTCCCCAGTTGGCTTTTTTTCTTTGGGAAAATAAAAAAGGAAATAGTTCTTTTACTGTTATACATTCCCCCTCCCACCAGA
This sequence comes from Elephantulus edwardii, assembly GCF_000299155.1. Lineage (NCBI taxonomy): Eukaryota > Metazoa > Chordata > Mammalia > Macroscelidea > Macroscelididae > Elephantulus > Elephantulus edwardii. Next base: position 1,427,889 of record NW_006400062.1, read on the forward strand.
CCACTTTAGTATGCAGCTTTTATTCCGGATTCTTGTCATGCTAATAATACCTAATCATATATCCCTTTTAAACAGTTCTCTCCCTCATCTGTTTCAAAGCCATGTACATTATGTACCCCATCTTTTCTTAGTTTTCCCCCAACACTCATGTCAGTCCTGTTGCTTTATGTAATATTTGTCTTTTGGTGACTAAGATATTTCACTCAGCATAATGTCCTCCATGGTCACCCATTTTATTTATAATATTTGTAGATGAGTTTCTTGTTTTTAAGTGCTTCATAATATTTTATTATGTGAATATACCACAGCTTCTCTATCCATTCATTTGTTGATGGGCACTGGGATTGGTTCTAATTATTTGCTATTGTGAACAAAGCAGCAATAAACATGGGTGTGCATACATCTGCTTGGGTGGCAGTTCTGGTTTCTTTAGGGTATATTCTCAGTGGTGGAATTGCTGGGTGAAATGGTTATTTCTATTTTAAAACAGCTTCTTACCTTCATATCCCTTGGTCTCTAAATCAGACCTTAATCTGAAGAAAACAGGACTCAATGGCATTATTTTCACTGACATTATCTCTCCTTTCACATACTTCAAAGTTATGATGCTTCTATAACTGGTTGGAAAATGAAAAGTTAATTGATGCAAAGGATGTGCCACCTATGTGAGTCTACAGTACCTGTTTTATTAACTTTTAATGTGTAGAAATTGATGACATTTTTCTTGTGTATTTGAATCCTCAGACATAAATTATTTTTGAATGGTCAGTGACCACTGATTACAAAATCATGGGTGGGTTTTTTTGTTTTGTTTTGTTTTGTTTTCTTTGGTAGAAAGACAACTTTTATTACTTGCCTTTCACAATAACATTATTAGATTTAGAGAATTGTGACAATCTATATAGTATAGTTATTTGAAGTGCACACACAGCATTTATAGGTAATGATAGCAAAAGTAGAGTTTAATAAGTAAATATTCTGTATAAACTTACCTAAGAAAATAATAACATACATATTGTGTTTTATAATTTTGTATTTGTTATTTTATTTATCTCAAATTCCAAAATCATTCTTCATCTGAAGTTCTAAACAGCATGCATTCTGAAAGTATGGCATTTACTTTCTCAAAGATAATCACACACTTTAAGGTGAATTGAAAAATATCTGTATTTATTTTCTATTATTCCTATTTACTAAATTAAAAAATTGTCCTTTACATACTGATTTGAATAATCTTTTTATCATTTCCATGTTGACTGCAACTTCTAAGACAGACAGTTTTTGCTATAATGCATCCTTGGTACTGTTGTTTTCCCATGCCATGCTATCAGTTCTGATACATGTGAATATTAAACTACCCAGTCCTGTGCCATTCTCACAATTGTTGTTATATGCTATATCTTGTCAAAGATCTTTCTCGTTTTTATCAAACATTATTTCCTTCTCCAGGGACTGATGACTCCTGATAGCATGTCCAAAGTACGTAGGATAAATTCTCACCATACTTGTTTCTAAGGAAAATTCTGGATATACCTATTCCAAGGTTTGTTCATTATTATAGATGTAAATGGTTATTAATATTCTCTGCCAACATTATTATTCAAGTGCACCAATTTTTCTATCTGGAGACTAAGATGCACCTGATATAGGCCACAGTCTTTGCAATCACTTGTTATACATCAGAGAGCTGGACAATGACTAGGGAAGGAAAAAAGGAGAATTGATGCCTTTGAGTTGTGGTGCTGAAGATGAGTATTGAGTATACCATAAACTGCTAAGAAAATTAACAAGTTCATCCTGGAAAGGGTTAAACCAGGCTGCTCCTTGGAGGCAAGGATTCTGAAGCTTTGTCTGGCATACTTTGGACATGTTTCAAGGACGGGCCAATCCTTGGATAAAGACGTCATGCTTGGGAGCGTGGAGGGACAGTGCAGGAGAGGAAGACCCTCTATGAGGTGGATTGATTCAGTGATTAGGGTAATTGGGATGGGTGTGCTTGAGAAAGTGAGATTGGCACAGGAATAGGGTTGCTATGAGTCACAGGCGACTCGACGGCAAATAAAAACAACAACAATAGTTTGTAATCAAGCTTTCAAATGAATATGTTACTGAATATGCCATTACTTACATTAGTCAAATAGTAATTCTCATTAATTTTTAATGTATTTATTTTTTAATGCTTTCAAGAAGTCTTCACATACTAATATTTATAAATGGATAGGCATAGTTTCGTTGGAATTTTCTAAATATAAAAGCTAAACTATTCACATAATATTAGTAATTCGCCAAATATTTATGAAAATAGAAAATGTCACTTAATAGAACTCAAAAGTTTGTTCTTTAAGGTACAAAGATCTTTCAAATGTATATCTCAGATAGACCTATGGAATCTTGTAGTTTTCCCCAAGTTAGATTATTGAATTGAAGTAGATGCTTCTGTGTGATTCTTGCCATACACTAACTTTTCAAAACATAAAAACCAAAACATCTAGTAAAAAAAGTGTACATTTTCCTTTATTCCTGTTGTCTTCTCTACGGTGCTTTCATCAAAAAAACAGCAAAGGTATATTAACATTATTCCTCAGTTCTCTTACCATATACTTTACTATGATAATGAAAAATTATTGTACTTTTTAAAGGAAATTTTATAGTATTTATAATATTAAAATACTTTGAACTTGCAAAGTAGAAGATTAATTCTTTATAATCATTGGTATTACACAAATTGTTAAGCAAAACCTTGAATTCAATGCTTTCAACAATCAAACCAAATCAGTAATTAAAAATGAACCATTGGTAGAGTTTATAAAAAATACATACCTGTTTTAAATTTCAGCAATTTTAATATGTTTTGTTAGCTTGATTTATATGCTCCAGAAGGCCGATATTTTTGTTTATTTATGTTAGCCAAGCTCTTCGTGCTGGTTCATGATATATTTATTGCTACTTTTGTTATATGCCGCATTCTATTTGTGTTAAATGACCTTTAGTGTCTAGTCTAAAGCAATAAAGTGAATGCTTCCTGTCCTATCGATTAGGAAAGACCTAGTTTCACACTAATAAAATGAGAAGCTCTGTTTAATAAAATTTTTTTTTTCTTTCGGGGTTGTAGGTGAGCTGAATCTTGACAATGTTGGCACAGGTCAACTAAGAGGAGAGAGGTCAGTTTTGTGGTAAATCAACTTCCAGGAACAAATCAGTGGACACTATAAAAATCAAAAGTGGTTCTTTAAGAGACCAGCTTGACCCTCCTTAACCAGAAAATAACATCTGACCTGGCAGTGAAATTTATCACAACATTTCAATTAAAACTTGGCAGACAAGCTAGCAACATGCTGTTCTTCTACAGTTGACCTTGTTACAGGAGAAACAGAAAGGGGAGGAACTGTTTCACATTACATAACAAATATATATAATCCATTTTAGCAGTCACATGAATTTTTGTAAAAGCAAGAATATGATGAAACACCATTTTGCATTACTTTATGTTCAATCCCTTATCTGTGTCTTTATAATATTAACAAAGCTTAATTTGCTATTATCTGTAATGGCCTGAATTGTGAGTTTTGTTTCTGTTTTTGTTTTTAATTTTATTGCTTTATCTATTTTAAATAGTTTTAGGTCAACTCCTGTGTTATTTACTGTCTCTGAAAACTGTGGATGAGTCAGCTATTTGTTAATCCCACTTCAACAGTGCACAACAACAAAGCCAACAAAAAACACTTTTATACAAAATATTTTTAACAAAAATAGTTGAGTGCTCTGTTTTAAATTTATTTTTTAAACTTATATATTCATGTATTGATTTTAAGTAACTAAATTTAATCCTATAGTTTTTGCAAACCTCTCCCAAAGAGAAATATGTCAAAATCAAGACAGAAATTATTTAATACAATGTGATCCTTTTATAATGTGCCCTTAATACAAAACATGTAATGCACAATGTTTCAAGAAGAATTTATAATATATATTATATGTAAATACTACCTCAGCAGTTCTGACCATGTTGGTAATCTCGGAAAATGTTTATAGTATAATTAAAATGATAGCACAATTTTTACAATATCCATTGTCATGGAGTCTACTCTAACTCACAGTGACCTGTTGTTATGTGTAGACAAGTCAAAATAGACTTACAGATGACCCTCCAGCCGGTTTTCAGAGGCAATAAATCTCATGGGAGAAGAGTGCCCATCTTTCTTCTGCAAAGGAGCCGATGGATTTGAACCATATGCCTTCAAGTTGGCAGGGAAACTCCTTCCCAATAAGCCACCGAATCTCCCTTTGTTGTAGTTGTCAGATTGTTATCCCATTGAGTCAAGTATGACACATAATAACTCTGTGAATAACAGATGTAAACCCTGTCTTATTCTATTCCATCCTTATCAACTCAAACACACTAGAGCACATTACTGAAGTCATTGTCTCAATTCATCTCATTGGGAGTCTTCACCTTCTTGCTGTCCCTACATCTTTCCAAGTATGATGTCCCTTTCTAGAGAATAGACTGGCTGAGCTATACAACCAAAATATGAGAGATGATATTTCACCTCCTTACCTCCAGGGAGCACCCTGGCTTCACTTTCTCTAAAACATGTCTACTGGTTCTTTTGGAAGGCCATAGGATATTCACTACTCTTCTCTAGCACCACAACTCAAAGGCATCTATTTGTCTCCTGTAGTTCCTAGTCATCTTTCTGTGTAGCAGGTAATTCAGAAGACAATGGTCTGAATCAGGCACACCTTCTTCTTCAAACTGACAACATTGTTTTTATCAATATTTTGGAGAGCTTCCTGATGGTGGACGTACCAATGAAATACGTCTGCCAATCTCCTGGCTCCTAGTATAAATGGTGTTGTTTGTAGATTCAAATATGACAAAATCATTGACAGTGTCGATCCTTTCTCCATTTATCCCAATATGCTGTTGCTTCTGTGCTTTCTTGATAAAATCTTTACTTTCTTGATGTTGAGATGTGATATATACTGAAGGCTATAGTCCTTGATCTTCTTTAACAAGACTTTCATATTCTCTTCACTTTCAGCAAGCAAGGTGTGCCATCTGCATTAACACAGGTGGTTAACTTTCCCCCACATTCTTTATCATAGAGTCCAGTTTACTGAATTGTTTCTCAGCCACAGGATGAATAGGTGTGGAGGAAGGATACATCCCTGATGCACAACCTTTCTTATTTCAAAACACGGAGCGTTCCCTTGCTCTGTTTGGCCAACAGCTTCTTGGCCTAGTTATAGATTTCTCCTGAGCATAATTAAATGTTCTTGGATCTTCATTTTTCTCAACGTTAGTCATAATTTGCATGATTCACACAGTCAAATGCCTTTTCATAAATAATAAAACACAAACAGACATTCCTCTGGTATTCTCTGTTTCATCTAGGTTCCATCTGACATCTGTAATATCCCTGAAGCCGTGGCCTCTTCTAAACCATGCTTAAACTTCTGATAGTTCCCTGTCAGTTTACTGTTGTATACATTTTTTTATGATCTTCATCAGTATTTTACTTTCATTTGATATTAATGATATTATTATTTGATAATTTTCACATTCTGTTGGATACGTTTCTTGGAAAGGGGAACAAACATGGATTTCCTGAAGTCATGTGGCCAAGTAGCTTTCCTCCAAATTTCCTATCAGAATATTTAGCATATCCAGAATTGTGTCTGTTAGTTGAAATATGTCAATTTGTATTCCCTTGAATCCTGGGCCCTTATTTTTGTCAGTGCCTTCAGTGCAGTTTTAACTTCAATTTTCATTACCATTAACTCTTGTTCTTGCTGTTGTGTTGTTAAATGCTATTGAGTCAAGCACAACTTATTGTGAACCTATGAACAAAAGACCTGAATCCTGTTCTATAACTATCATCGTTTCTTTAAATTCATAGAGTTTCCAGAGATATGTTCTCTCAGAAGTGGATGCAACTATCTGCCATCAAGTCATTTGTAACTCAAAGAAACCCTATTCACTCTTCAGAATTAGTCTTATTGTCTCTG
>NW_006400062.1:1436124-1437599 GCF_000299155.1 Elephantulus edwardii
GGCCACCAGGGCTCCCTTGCATAGTCATTGAAAAACAGATAAGACATCCTTCTAGTGCTTTCTGTTCTCAGCCAAGATCCATCTGACACTGGGACACCTAGTGTCGCTGCTGTTCATATGGTACTTCCAAAAATTTTGGTACAATGATTCTGTATTCATTCTATACTTTGAAACTTTCTGAATCATTTAATATTTTGTCCATAGCATTTCTCTATGTTAAACTTGAGGCTTGAATTTGTTTTTCAGTTCTTTCAGCTTGAGAAATGTTGAGCGAGTTTTTCCCTTTTTATTCCAAGACTACAGCTCTTTATATATTTCAATATAATATTTTGTTTTGCCATTTTGAGTTTTTTTGAAATCTTTTGTTCAACTCTAGTTCTTCGAAATCTCTTGTTTTGGCTTCTCAATTTTCTGACGCAATTTTCATAGCCTCTTTGAAATCTTTTTTTTTTTAATTTCTCAATCTCCTTCTTTGTTATGACCATTTTCTTTCTTCATGTTTGATACAAATAGGGTTTTCCTAGACTGTGAGTTTTAAATAGACGGTCACATCTCCTTCCACTTACTGAATAGTGGATTAGGATAATTGATGTTTAGCTAGCAGCCAAACGCTTAACTACTGTCCTACCAGTGCAATTTCCCTTGATGATAAGCAGTATTTAGAAAATAGAAAACTCTTAGCTATTTAATTTTCTTCCCTTGATTACTCAATTTAACATTGTGCTTTATATGTATAAAGAAAAAAGGGTAGAAGACATCACCTTTTCTTTTGTCAATAGCTAACTCTGTAAACCATTAAAGATGGTTTTTCTTTTCTCATTTGTACAATGAGATGATGAATTTGGATAATCTTACAGTTCTATTTTAGCTCAAAATTTTAGTTATAATCTATATGTATTTAAAATATAAAGTAATAATATTATCCGATTACTTTCAGTGTAATAATAAAGTTTAGAGTTGGATTGGTTTTGGTTGTTGTTGTTATTTTTTAATTTCTTGCTATTGGAACATTTCTGTCAACAAATCTTGGCCATACTTTTTAATAAAGGTTTCATCTATGATTTACCTTATGTTTAAGATGATATGTCTTAAATTCAAATAGGAGACAGAACAGCTGTAGTGGAGTGATCATAGCATGAGAAAAGGGCATATATTTACCCTGCTCCCTGAATAAAACAAGCCTGGAATTAGGAGTGGCATCCACTTCCGAAATAGCTTGCCTCTGAAAACTCTATGAACTGGAGAAATGATGAAAGTTACACAAGTGTTCAGGTCTTTCATTCATAGGGTCACTAGGAGTCACCTACAACTCAATGTCACTTTGGCACTTAACAACAAAAAATATATATAATATTATGTTGTTGTTGTTGTTATGTGCCATCAAGTTTCCTATGACTCATAATGACCCTATCTATGTACAAGTGCTCTGAACCCTGCCTTATCCTGAGACAGACTCATTGACTGATATATCTAAT
>NW_006400062.1:1438239-1447108 GCF_000299155.1 Elephantulus edwardii
AATGTTTTAGGTTCCTCTCAGTTCTAAAAAGCAAAGTTGTATCATCTGTATAGCGCAAGTTGTTAATGAAGTTTCTTCAATCCTGATGCCACAAGCCTTCTAATAATGTCCAGCCTCTTGGCTGATCTGTTCTGCATATAGATTGAAAATATATGGAGGCAGGATGCGTATCTGAGGCACTCTCTTCCTAATTTTGAATGATGCAGTATTTCCTTGCTCTGTTCTGATGACTGCCTCCTGGTCCAAGTATAAGCTTCACGTGAGCACAATCAAATGTTCTAGGATTCCTATTCTTAAGATTAAAAACAATTTATTGTGATCTACACAGTCAAGGTTAGAGGGAGACTGACTCATAAATAACCTGTATTATACAGATGTCAAAATCTTGATTGTTGAAAGTGAGGAGGACTTGAAGAAGTCATTGAAGAAGATCAAGAAATGCAGCCTTTGGTATGGATTGCTCAATGTCAAGAAAACAAAAGTTCTTAGCACTAAATTGTCAATAGCTTCATCTTGCTTAACACCCTTGGAATCAGCATTCAGAAAATAGGGAGATGCATTTTACTGGGAAAATTTGCAATTAGGGACCTCTTAAAATTATTAAGTAGTAATGATGTCAGTTTGAGAAGTAAGGTGTGTTTTATTCAGGCCATAGTTTTCTGATCATTTACTATGCGTCTGAGGCACAGTGAATAAGGATGGCAACAACAACAACAAATGGTGCTTTTGAGCTGAGGTATTAGAAAAGAGAGCGAACATCCCATGAATGACCAAAAGATCATATATGTCTTGGAGAGGGTGCAGCTGGTGTGCTGTTTGGAGGCAAGAATGATGAGGCTTCACCTCACATACTCTGGGTATATTGCTAGGGAGGACTTTTCCTTGATGCTGGGAAGGGTGGAGGTTTGGCAAAGAAGAAGACCTTCAAATAGTTTAATTGACACATTTCTTGCTGCAATGGGCTCTTTTGTGTCAAGACATGTGAGGATGCCACAGGATAGAAAAAGATTCAGCTGTTTTATTCATAAGGTCACTATAAGTTGTACTCGACTCTACAGCTCCTAACAAAACCAACACAGTCAAATGCCTTTGCGTAGTCAATGAAACACAGATAGACATTTCTCTGGTACTTTTTTCTTTCAGCCAAAATCCATTTGAAATTGATGATGTCTCTAGTGCCATATCCTCTTCTAAGTCCAGCTTGTATTACTGATAGTTTTGTACTAATGTTCTGTTCTAGTCGGGTTTTTTTCTGTTTGTTTTTTTTTATTTTTATTTATTTTTCTTTTATAATCTTCAACATTATTTTGCTTGTGTGTCATACTAGTGATATTATTTAATAATTTCCACATTACATCAGATTCTCTTTTGGGGGGATAGGAATGAATATGGATCTTTTCCAGACAGTCGGCCAGGTAGTTGTCTTCTAGATTACTTGGCACAACATGGTGAGATGTGCCTGGCAGCATCTATTTGTTGAACTACATCAGTTGGTATTCCACCAATTCCTGCGGGCTTGTTTTTTGGTTTTTTTTTTCCAATTCCTTCAGAGCAGCTTCAACTTTCTCCTTCATCGTTATTGCCTCTTTATCCTATGTTCTTTCTTGAAATTCTTGTGTTAGCTCATTCGTTTTGATGCTGTGACTCCTTTCTTCTTTTAATGCTTCCTTGATCATATCGTATTTTGCCCAAAGCATACTTATATACTGCAACTCAAGGCTTCAGATTGTTCTTTAGTTCCTTCAGCTTAGAAAGTGCTGTTCTGTACATTGTGCAAGCAAATGTTTTGCAAGAGAACAAATATATGAATGCAGGTGGAGAGGCCTATAAACAAGCACACCAAAAATAAAGGAAATGTCATCGTGAAATGTTGCATTGCAAGCTATAATTTGGTTTCTGTAAAACTTCACCAGTTATTATATTTTATTAGACATTTTTATTAGTAATATTTTTGTCATTAATATACATCATGTTTCATACATGTCCATTGTGCTCCATACAGTCCTTCATGTATTTTATATTTTGTCCATTTGTATTGTGGCAGTTTTTTCCCCCTCCCTTACAATTATCCCACCTATTTTCATAATATGCTTTCATGGAAGTTAGTGGGATGAACTTCATTGAAGTTTTTATTTTCTTTTAAATTTGTTGCTTTTTTTTTTTTTGTATAACAAAAGTTGACTAAATGTGGAGGTAGAAACAGGACATTGAAATGTCAGGATGGAACCTTTGGAAATATGTTTGCAAATGAAATGAAGTAGCCTGATAAATCTTGAGGAATATGTGAAGCAGAGAAATAAACATAGTCTGAAATGTTGACAAAACTAAAACTTTGCAAGCTTTCTTACAGTTTACTTCAGTATTTATGATGTACTTTTAGGAATGATGGAGTCAACATTTGAAAACAGACCTGAATTTGTCCTATGTTGTGTCAATTTCACAATCTCTGGCACATTTAAACCCATTGGTGCCATTGTACTTGGTTGAGGATTTCCTCTCCTTTCCAATCACCCTATCCTTCCAAACATGATATCCTCTATTAAACATAGGGTTTTCAGAGGTCTGTTGTTTTCAAAAGTTGACAGTCAATCCTTATTCCTAATCTCTCTTAATCTGGGAGCATTATTAAAACTTGTCCATTTTAGGTGACCTTTCTTGCATTTTGACAAACTGCATAGCATTTTCGGTCAGCATTTTTGTATACTGAGGTACCTTATGTATATACTTATAATAGTTTGGTAAATTATTTAAATTTTATAAATAAAAAATTAAAGGTGTTCACTTGGTCAGTTTAGATGATAAAGGCAAAATATAGCTGATAATATTCTCTTGGGATGAGGCAACAATAAAAGGCTATGCCTCAGTTTCACCCCTCCCCCAGTTTTTATTATTGTTATGTGCTTTCAAGTCACCTGTGACTTGTAATAAACCTATGTATAATAGCTCTGAAGCCTGTACTATCCAGACCAGTCTCACTGTCGTCTCTGACACACTTACCTCTATTACTCCAGTTACTGCATCAATCTGTCTCATCGAGGGTTTTCCTTTTCTGTGATGCTCCTCCACTCTCCCAAGCATGATGTCCTCCAAGGACTGGCCCTTCCTGATAACACACCCAAATTCTGTTAGACTGAGCTTTAAAATCCTTGCTTTTTCCAAGAACTCCACCTTGAATCCAACATGTGCAGAGTATGCGAGAGTAAATTTCATCATCTTAGCCTCTAAGAAGCACCTTGGTTGCACTTCCTCCAAAACAGACTTGTTTCTTTGTCAGTTCATAGAATATTCAGTACTTCTTTCCAAAACCACAGTTCAAATGTATTGATTCTCCTTCCTTCATCTTTATTCATTGTCCAACTTTCATACGCATAAGAAGTGATTTAAAAGACTATAGGTTAGAAGGGGTCATGGTACTAGGGATATTGTAGCTGATGTTAGATGGATCTTAGCTGAAAGCAGGGAGTACCAGAGCAATTTCTATCTGGGTTTCATTGATTATGCAGAGGCATTTGACTGTGTGGATCATAACAAACTGTGGCTGACTCTGAGAAGAATGGGAAGCCCAGAACACTTGATCGTGCTAATGTGAAACCTGTACTTGGACCAAGAGGCAGTCGTCAGAACAGAGCAAGGAAACACTGCACCGTTCAAATTTGGGAAGGGTGTATGCCAGCGATGTGTCCTATCTCCATACCTTTTCAACCTGTATGCAGAGCAGATTATCTGAGAGGTTGGGCTCTATGAGGAGAAGTGTGGAGTCAGGATTGGTGGAAGAGCTATCCAAAATCTGCATTACGCAGATGACAAAACCCTGCTTGCTGAAACTGAGGAAGAGCTGAAGCGCTTGCTGCAGAGGGTCAAGGACTGCAGCCTTCAATATGGATTGAGGCTCAATATCAAGAAGACAAAGATTCTCACCACTGGACCAACTGGCAGCATCAGGATGGATGGCGAAGAGATTGAAATTGTTAACAACTTGTGTTTGCTTGGGTCCACAGTCAATACTGTTGGCACCAGCAGCCAGGAAATTAAAAGAGGTATTGCCATGGGAAAGTCAGCTGTTAGGGACCTCTCTAAAGTACTGAAGAGCAAAGGTGTCTCTCTGGAGACTAAGGTGCATCTGATACAGGCCAGTCTTTGTAATCACTTGTCATGCATCAGAGAGTTGGACAATGACTAGGGAGGATAGAAAGAGAATTGATGCCTTTGAGCTGTGGTGCTGGAGAAAAGTTGAATATACCATGAATTGCTAAGAAAATAAACAGATTCAACCTAGAGAGGGTTAAACCAGGCTGCTTCTTTGAGGCAAGGATTCTGAAGCTTCATCTGACAAACTTTGGACAAGTTGTAAGGAGGGACTGGTCCTTGGAGAAGGACATTATGCTTGGGAGGGTAGAGGGACAGTGCAAGAGGGGAAGACCCTCTGTGAGGTGGATTGATTCAGTGACTGGGGTAATTGGTATGGGTGTATGGGAGGCAGTGCAATTGGCACAGGATAGAGCAGGTTTTAAGGCTGTTGTACATACTCGACAGCACATAACAACAACAGGTTGGATCAGGTGCATCTTTGTCTTTATGTTGACATTGTAGTTCCTTAGAACTTTGGAAAACTCTTTCATAGCAGATTTTCCTAATACAATATGTATTTTGTGTTATTGATTATTGAGATGGACTGGTAATAGCCATTATGAATCAGATAATCACATGTTCTTTTATGTCTAGAATGACAAATAAAAGAAGAATGGTGCCACATTTAGCATCAAAAAGAATATTTAAAGATCTATCTGGAAACGTACTGCTATGAGGGTAAAGTTGCTATCTATATGTGCCCAAAGATGAACTGCTAACAAAAGTATTATTCAAATATACTCACAAACTATGAAAATCAAAGGTAAAATACTTGAGGATATCTTTCAAGGTTTGCAGTCTGAAATTGTTTGCACATAAAATTGAGATGTCTTAATAGTTACTGGTGACTAGAATGAAAAAGTTGGAAATTAAAAAGAAGTAATGGTAGTTGTAAAATATGACCTTGGTCATATTGTTACAAATATGACAGAATTGAGGATGGAGATCAAATGACAGAATTTTGTACAACCAATGATTTATACATTGCAATTACCTTTTATTAAAAAAAATCAACACAACAGCCAAACAAACAACCATTAACAATGAATACATATAGTTCTCACCTGATGGACTACACATGATTCAGATTTAGTACATATGTGGAAAGAGTCAAAGGAAAATGTCAGCAGTGAAAATAAAGGCAGGGGCTGACTGTTGAACAGATTATCAGTTATTTATGTGCAAGTTGAAATTGAAGCTGAAGCAAGTACACAAGTCCAGAGAGCAAAATATGGCTTTAATTCTATCCTTGTTGTAGGTGTTATTATGGGCCGTCGAGTAACTTGCGACTCATAGCAACTCTATGTACAACAGCCCTAAACTCTGCTCTGTCCTGTGCCAATCACACTGTCTCTGACACTCCCATCCCAATTATCCCAGTCACCGAATCAATCAACCTCATAGAGGGCCTTCCCCTTCTGCGCTGTCCCTCCACCTTCCCAAGCATGATGTCCTTCTCCAAGGACCGTTCTCTCCTCACAATATGTCCAAAGTATGTTAGACTAGCTAACTTAAAAAAAAAGCCGCCCCCCCAAAAAAAACCAACAAAAAAACCCCCCACAAAACCCTCACACAGATTGGATGCACTGTACCTTTCCTATTTCCAATGGCAATGACACTATATCTAGGCAGGCTAAGTTGACTTGAATCCCCTAAAACTGGCAGAAATTCAACCCCAAACTGGTTTCTCCACACCTTAGAACACTCTCAACACATCTGAGGCGAAGAAGAGCTACCCACGGCTTCACTCGTATTTTGGAGCCTGAATTACTACTCAGATGTTCCAAATTCTGACCTGACGGTGCACATTAGCTGAAATTTTCTGTTGGGCTGGATGATACACTATTTAGGCCAAATAGCTTGTTTTCATTTCACATAGCATGAACATGAGTTTGATATTTGTATAATTGCTTCTTTCACAGTTTGCTTTTATGGATACAACACTTATCAGTTTACTATATTGGAAAAGCTTGTGTGTGTTTATGATTCAGTGTACTTTTTTAGTTTGAGTATATGTATGCCTGCTTGTTTTATAAAATTGTTTATAAAATTGTTATAATTGCTTGTTTATAAAATTGAGATGTCTTAATACTCTTTAGGCACATTATTTGTCTGTATGTTTGACTTGCTTGTTTCTATGATGCTATAAGTGATAACCACCATTATTTCAAATAGGGGGATCACTCACGGCAGCCAGGTTACATTGAAGCTTCTCAGACTGAAACAGATTAAGAAGCAGAAAGGAAGAATTTGTCCTTAGATGCCCTCAACTCGAATCTCACTTGCAGTAATCCTATTTATAACAGAAGGAAATTCTGATTCTTTGCTATGCTTACAATCTGCTGTATTTGAAACTATTGTTTAGCTGCTGGGTCAATTGATGTCAGTGAAGGTTTTTCCTCTTTTCTTGTCTACTTTCTACTTACAAAGCATGATTTAATCTAAAGACCAGCCAATATCTACTTTGCAAAGGATATCTGTGAATTAGAACAGATTAAATGGAACCCAGAAAAAAAAGCAAGAAATTATTTAGTTAAAAAATATCTTAAAACATTCTTATTTGAGAGAAGATTGTCTTCTTCCATCATTGAAATATTCAATATATTAATTAGTTGTGAATGTACCCAGAATGCTTCTGGAAAAGAGAAAAGTATGTCTTCCTCTCTGTACATTGAGCATGTTAACAAGCAATTTCAGTCCTTGGAGAATTAGCTGATTGAAGACACCACAGCTTGTGTCAGGTGCAACTTAATATTCAAAGCGAAATTCTTGCTTTTTAGGACTTTAATGAGGATTTTTGGCAGCAGATTTACTCAGAGTAATTGCTCAATTAACTTTTTTTTACCATTACTTCCATGATTGTTGACTATAGATCCAAGCAAAAGGAATATCTTCACAATTTCAATGCTATCATGATACAGTTTTCTCTAATTTAGATTATTTTTATTTTTTTTTATGCTGAGGCATAATTCATGCTGAAGTACATAGTGTTTGATCTTCATCAGTATGTGATTCCTGTCTTCTTTCTTTTCAGCAAGGAATGTTATGTCATACATACATTGTAGGTTGTTGATGAGTCTTCCTCCAATCCTGATGTTCTTCATATATTCTGGTTTCTCCAGTTAGTCCTCAGTATATAGATTCAATTAGTATAGTGAAAAGATGCAACACTACTGGCCATCTTTCTTGATTTTAATCTATGCAGTACATACTTGATATTATTTCACAACCCATCTGGTCTTCTGTCGTAGACCAAGGGTCAAGTAATTTTATAATTATTAATAATGAGACAAGCATCCATGAGATAGAACAGAGGGCATAAAACAGGGGGCCAGCAGTTCTTGACTGAAGACTCCAAGTCCAGCTTCTCTGTATCTTTATTGAAAATTATCAGGAAGTAAATCACAAAGAGAATTCAATGCAAATGAAGCCAAGCTCTTTCTATTGAAAACCAACTGCGTGACTCAGGAGGGAGGGGTTCGCAAATGCAAGAATTTGGTAAACCCTTAAGGATTGCCTTAGTGCCTCAGGGTGAACTCTAGCTTAGGAAGTAACACTCCCTCTGCAGGGTGCCCTTGCTGTCTCCTGTCTGCAGGGAACCAACAGCTCATTTTCTGGGATCTGCCACAAGAGAAATCCTAACTTATAGATCTGTAATTCCTTCAATTCCTGAACAAGGGTTTTCATATATTTGGTATAAAGTTTGGCTTCCTATAGTCTTCAATCATTGGTGTTCAATGCCTTAAACCTATTCCTAAGATGATCTTGAAATTCAGATGCAATTAATTCAGGATCATATCTTGGTTCCTGTGGACTTATTTTAATTTTCTTTGGTCTCAATTAGAACTTTCAAATGAGTAATTAATGGTCTGACCCGCAGTCTTCCCCTGACCTAGTTCTGAATGCCGATATTGAGCTTCCCCAATGATTTATGTCATGTCTCTGGTCAATCTGATTCTTATGCAGCCCATCAGGTGAGAGCCAAATATAAAGTGGTCATCTGTGTCTTGTAAAAAAGGTATTTGCAATGAGTAAATCATTGTAAAGACAAAATTCAATCATTCTATTTCCAGCCTCATTTCTTTTCAACTACTACTCCTTCTTCACTGTATCTAATTTTTGCATTCCAGTCACCAATCATCATTAACGCATCAAGGAAGGCAAAAGGTCATTACAAAGACCTACTAGAAAGAAAACTTGAAATTATTGCTAATAGTGACTAATTGCATGGAGTGCCCAGAGGCAAAACAAAAGGAAAACATGCTAAAGTAAAAGAGATGAACAGAAGATTTCAATGGGCAGCTCAGGAGGACAAACCAAAGTATTATAATGGAATATACAAAGAGCTGGAGTTGGAGAATAACAAAGGAAGAACTCGCTCTCCATTTCTCAAGCTGAGAGAACTGAAAAACAACTTTAAGCCTCATGTTGCAATATTGAAAGATGCTATGGGCAATATATTGAATGACCCAGTAAGCGTCAAAAGAAGACTGAGGGAATACACAGACTCACCTCTGATTGACTCAGAAACATTTCAGGAAGTACTATATTAACAGGAACCGATGGCAATGAACAACAAAGTGAAAGCTGCAAGGAAGGCATTGGCAAAAAAAGACCCCAGGATCAATGGGATACCAATTGAGAGTTTTCTTTTTCTTCTTTCTTTCTTTCTTTCTTTCTTTCTTTCTTTCTTTCTTTCTTTCTTTCTTTCTTTCTTTCTTTCTTTCTTTCTTTCTTTCTT
>NW_006400062.1:1447289-1470027 GCF_000299155.1 Elephantulus edwardii
AGGCCATAGTTTTTTAAAATTATTTTTTATTGATATTTAATGAAAATTTGTAAAAAACTTGAATTTCCATTTATTCATTATTGTATGTTTTCCTCCCAACAGCCCACCACCACCAGTTCGCTTTTTTCTTTGAAAATATTCTTTCATTGTTGCACAATTTCCTCCCACCCTCCAGTCCACTTTGCTATGCACTTCTTATTCTGGACTGCTGTCATGCAAACAATAACTTATCATGTATTTCTTTTAGACTGTACTTTTCTGCATCTGTTTCAATGCAGTGATCATTATTTATCTCCTCTTTTCTTAGTTTTCCCCCCAAACCCAATGTTAGTCCTGTTTTATAACAGTGACGTTATGCAGTATTTGCCTTTTTGTAACTGAGATATTTCACTCAGTGCAATGTCCTCCAAGGTCACCCATTTGGTATAACATTTTATAAGCTCCTTGTTCAATGCTATGTAGTATTCCATTGTGTGACTAGAACATAGTCTCTCTATTGATTCATTTGTTGACCAACAATTGGGTTGTTTCCATCTCTTTGCTATTGTGAACAGCAATAAACATAGGTGTGCATATATCTGTTTGAGTGGCAGTTCTAGTTTCTTTAGAGTATATTACCAGTAGTGAAATTGCTGGGTCAAGTGGTATTTCTATTTCCACCTTTTTTGAGAAAGTGCCATACTGTCTTCCAGAGTAGTTGCACCATTTTACACTCCCAGCAACAGTGAATAAGGGTTCCAATTTCTCCACAACCTTGCCAGCATTTGTTGTTCATGGCTCAATATTGTGAAAATGACAATTCCACCAACGACAATCTATAGGTTCAATGCAATCCCAATATAAATACCAATTCCATTATTCAATGATATGGAAAAAGTAATTTTCAATTTCATCGGCAATGAAAAGAGACCCTGAATAAGCAAAGCACTCCTGAAAAAGAGAAACAAGGTAGGAGGCATCTCGCTCCCTGGTTTCAAATCTTGCTACACTGCTGTGGTGGTCAAGACAGAGTGGTACTTGTACAATGACAGACACATAGATCAACAGGATAGAATTAAGAACCCATAAATCTACTCATCTACCTATGGTCAACGGATTTTTGACAAGGAGAGAAAATCAGTTAAATGAGGATGGGGGAAAGCCTCTTTAACAAATGATGTTGGTAAAATTGGAAAACCTGCAGAAGACTCAATTCTTTCATCTTAAGAAATGCATTTGGTTTTCTAACCCCTGGTTTTTGTATTATTTATCATATTTTGCCTTATTTTTTCCAAGCGACTTTTTAAAATTTTATGTTCACCTCCATCACTTTCTTTTTTGTTCTAGAGCAATTTTCAGATTCTGTTTTGATACTTATTTTAGTATAACTTTCTTTCCCATCTTTTTATTGTTTGATTGCTTTCTTTAAGTATGCTGTCCTTGATGTCGTTACATAACTGATCTGTTTTCTGGAAGCTAGTATTTAATCAACCAGATCAATTCTTGAGATGGTTCTTAAATTCATGTGGGATATACTGAAGTTCATAGGTTTCACTCTCTTTGACTTATTTTTATTTTACTCAACTTAAATTTAAACTTTGCATTTGAATAATTGATAGTTTGTTCCACAGTTAGGCCTTGGTCTAGTTCTGATTGTTGATTCTAAACTTTCCTGTCATCTCTTTCCACACATATAGTCAAATTCACTTCTGTGCAATCACTCTAATGAGGTTCATAAGTACACTATCCATTCATATATTTTTAAAAGCAATCTTTGCAATGTATAAGTTGTTAGTTGCACAAAATTCTATCATGTGATCTCTGGACTAATTTATATCATCAATACCATATTTTCAGCTACCTATCCTAATTTGTATCCAAATTTTGCATTTCCATCATCAGTTAGTAACAAACCTTGACTACATTTTTGATCAATGTTAGACTACAGAAGTTGTTTGTTGTTGTTCTTGTCATGTGCCATTGAGTCAGAGCTAACTCACAGCATATATGAGAGGTTTGCCCACATTTTTTTTCATAGTAGCTAGTGAATTACAGCCATGTGCCTTGGGTTAGCAGCACAGCTTTTTACCACTAGGCATTCAAAAATCCCTGCAGAAGTCGATGTTTTTATTATTTTTATGTGCCTTCAAGTCACCTGTGACCTATAGTTTCCCTATGTACAACAGCCCTAAACCCTGCTCTATCCTGTGCCAGTCTCACTGGCTCCAACACACTTACTCTGATTAGCCCAGTCACTGAATCAATCCATCTCATAGAGGGTCTTCCTCTCTTGTCCTGTCCTTCCACTCTCCCAAGCATGATGTCCCTCACCAAGGTCTGTTCCCTCCTTGCAACATGTCCAAAGTATGTCAGACAATGCTTCAGACTCCAGGGAGCAGTCTAGTTTAACCCTCTCTAGGAAGAACCTGTTCATTTTCTTCTTAGCAGTCATGGTATATTCAATACTCTTCCTCAGCATCACAACTCAAAGCCATCAATTCTCCTCAATCATCCCTAGTCATTGTCTAGCTCTCTGAGAGATGCAATGGACACAATCTTGAATAATACAGGATTTATCAAAAGAAGATGGAAGAAAAAAACAGAATCACTGTATCAGAAATAATTTGTTGACACAGAGAAGTGTCAGGAAGTACCATATGATTAAGAATCAATGATAATTAACATGTTGCCACAAATGATGGCAAAATATGTGTTTCTAAGCATGGTCTCAATTTAAAAGTATGTGGCAACATGTAGATGAAGTTCAAGCTGCACTGAAGACATTAACAAAAATTAAGGTTGACACATTTGAAATAACAGGTACAGCTCTAGATGTGCACCCTTGTTTATGCCAGAGAATTTAGAGAACAGCTGTGTGGTCCATTGTCTGCGATCCATATTTGTCCCTATTTCCAAGAAAGGTGATCCAAAAGAATGTAGAAAGTCTCAAACAATATTTTTAAGATCACACAAAAAAGAAAACTACAGCCAAATATCATTAAAAAACTAGAAAGGTACATATAGGAGAAACTGTCAGAGGCACAAGTAGGATTTAGAAGACATGGTGGCACGAGAGATATCACAACTAAAGTCAGGTGGGTCCTGCCTAATAGCTGAGAATATCACAAGAATGTCTATTTGCGCTTTACTAACTATGCAAAGGCAATTGACTATGTGGATTACAACAAATTGTGGCTAGCTTTCAGAATAATGGGAATCTCAGAACACCTGATTGTACTTATGTGAAGCCTCTCTAAAGTACTCAAGAGCAACGGTGTCTCTCTGGAGACTAAGGTGCACCTTATACAGGCCATGGTTTTTGCAATCACTTGTTATGCATCAGAGAGTTGGACAATGACTAGGGAGGATAGAAGAAGAATTGACGCCTTTGAGCTGTGGTGCTGGAGAAGAGTACTGAATGCACCATGGACTGCCAAGAAAACAAATAGATTCATCCTAGAGAGGGTTAAACCAGGCTGCTCCTTGGAGGCAAGGATTCTGGAGCTTCGCCTGACATACTTTGGACATGTTGTAAGGAAAGACAGGTCTTTGGAGAGGGACATCATGCTGGGCAGAGTGGAGGGACGGCTCAGGAGGGGAAGACCCTCTCTGAGGTGGATTGATTCAGTGACTGGGGTAATCGGGATGGATGTGTCAGAGGCAATGAGATTGGCACAGGATAGAGCAGGGTTTAGGGCTGTTGTACATAAGGTCACTATGAGTCGCAAGCAACTCGACGGCACATAACAACAACAACAACATACTTAGAACAAGAGACTGTTTTGCAAATGGAGTAAGGGAACACTACATAGTTTAAAATAAAGAAAAGAGTGTATCAGAGTGGTATCCTTTCTCCACACATATTCAATCTATATGCTCATCAAATAATTTGAGAAGCTGGACTCTGTGAGGAAGAATATAGTATCAGAATTGGAGGAAGACTCATCAATAACATGTATTATGCAAATGACATAAGTTTGTTTACTGAAAGTGAAGTGGACTGAAGAATTTGCTACAGAAAACCAAGGACTGCAGCCTTCAGAATGGATTGCATCTCGATATCAAAAATCGATGATCCTCCCTATAGGACCACTAGTCAACATTATGACAGATGGAGAAACGATTAAAGCTGTCAATGATTTAACCTTCCTTGGATCAACAATCAACACCCTTGGTACCAGCAATAAGAAAATCAGGAGACATAATGAATTGGGCAAGTCCACTGTCAGGCACCTCTTTAGAGCAATGATGTCAGTTTAAAGACTAAGGTGCATCTAATTCAAGCCATGGTCCTCTCAATCATCTACTGTGCATCAGAGAGCTGGATAATAAATAAAGATGACAGAAGAATTGATGACTATGAGTGGTGATGCTGGAGAAGAGTACTAGTTATCACATGTATATTCTGTCTCAAAAGAATAAACAGATATAACTTGGAGAGGGTTAAGATGGAGTACTCCTTATAGGCAAAGATGACAAAGCTTCGTCATTCATACTTTGGACATGTGGCTAGTTGAGGTTATTCTTTGCTTAGAAATTTGGGGATAAGTGAAGAAGAGGAAGACCCCAAATTAGATGGATTGACCCAATGATGTCAGCAATGAGCTTAAGAGTTTTGAAGATGGTGAAGATGACACAGGATAGGTAAGGGTTTATGTTGGCTATTCATAGGGTCACAATGTGTTGTGCTTCATTTTACAGCACTTAATTATGACAATAACAAAGATATTTGTGTGTGCACATCTAGGTGGATATCACATATATGATGTTTATACAATAAATAATCACTCTGAGAGTAGGCGTCCACAAGTCAAAGAGGTCTATAGTTAAAGATACATATTCAAATTTATTTAAGTATCCTAGTTGATACCATAGAGGATATTGAGATAACAACTGAGCAAATTCTAAATATCCTTAACAAAGTTTCCATTGGTAGCTGATGTATTAGTTTTTCATTGCTGAAATAAAAATTACCACAAATTTAATGGCTTAGAAATAATTGTGTTATAGTATATATCTTACATCTTTGTATGCCAGGAGGCCAATGAAGGTCTAACTGAAATATCCTTTTCTAAGAATTTTAGTAGAGAATATATTATCAGTTTCTAGCATCCACCAACATTCTTTTTATCATAAACGTCTTTCTTCATCATCAGCCAGCCACTGGAAAAGAAACAGGTATGTAGGCTGGCCATTAGCATCTATCTAGACTTGTGAACTGCAAAGTTAGGATTTTGCTACTTCATTGGCTTTTGTATACTCAAGCTGGAATAGCTCCCTCCCAGCCTGTCACAGGAGAGAGGAGACAGGTAGGCAAGCTGACCATTAAAAGCTACCTACTAAGACTTGCTGGATAGCAATATTGGGAACTTGCTATTTTCCTGGGCCTTTCCCCTAAACAAAGTATCTGGGAAAGCAATCTTGAGACTTTGCTTACCCCTAGGGAAAACTGCCTCTTCCCATCAAGCTACTGGAAAGGATGAAGAAATGGACCCACATTTCAGCAAAGGGAGAGATTCCAGAACTCTGCCCCTCAGAGGACAACTAGATGAGAAGCTTGCCACAAGAAGTGGGGAACAGGGACACCCATAGATGACCAGTAAGGAATACTATTATTGGGAAGTTGATGGGCCAAGAAATAAATTCTTCAACTTATCAGCACTATTATAAATATAAGGAACTGTTAACAGTATACACAGACACAATACAACTGCCTCCCATATAGCAAGAAGAACTTCACAGGATGTCAAAGAAACAGTAGGCAGTTTCAAATATTATGCAAAACAGAACAAGTCTTTTCCTAACAAAGCAGACCAGATTGTAGAGCCAATGAATACTTCAGAGATAAGCAGGAAAAAGAAACATATTAACATGGAGTTACATAATCTGCTACTGAGGAAGTTACAAATGATGGAAGAAAGAATTGACATCATAACTAAAGAGGTAAAAGGATGTAAAAAAATCATCACAGGACAGAGAGGATACAATCAAAACAGTTCTAACAACAAAAGTAATGCATGAAATTGCAATCTAGAATATCAGGACCAAAATGGAAGAATTTTTCAACACACTGGAGTGACAGCAATGCAAAATAGAAGAGGTAGAACAGAGAATCAGTGAGCTAGAAGACAAGAACCTCAGTGGGAACTGAAAAAAATAAAAAATAAAAACCAACAGAAAGAACACAGAAAGGTAAGAAAACATAATAATCATGTGGGATAACACCAAACACAACAGTATATATATGATCAGAATTTCACAAGAGGATGGTGTGGGGGGATGGCACAGGAAAAAAATCCTAGGAGATGTACTAGAAGAAAACTTCCAAGGTATGTAAAATGAGAAAGTCTATATGCGAAAAGTTCGGCAAACTCAACACTAGACCTCTGACCCCCCAAAACATCAAGATGTGCCATAGTAAAATTATCCAAAATCAAACATAAGGATAAAATATTAAAAGCAACTTGATAAAAACAAGGTGTCATTTACAAAGGAGAAATAATTAGATTAAGCTCTCAGTTCTAAGCAGAAAATAAGTGAGCAAGAAGACAATGAGCTACAAAAGGCTGACACAAAACAATTGTCAGTCAAGGATCTTGTACTCAGAAAAGCTATCCATCAAATACAATGGAGAAATTAGGTCCTTTTCAGAAAAGCAGGTACTTAAGAAATCCATAAACACAAGACCAACTCTAGAAGAAATAGTAAGGAAAGTCCTTCATGCAGAAAAAGCAAAGGAAAGTGGATAGAATAAGGCAACCAACAACAACAGGAAAAGCAACCCAGTGAAAAAAGCAATGATAAAATCTAGTCTGGCAATAATTTCAATTCATGTGAATAGTTTAAATGCACTGATTAAGGGGGAAAATAGTAGCAGAATGGGGGAAAAAAACCCACACCACAAAGACCAGCAATATGTTGCCTACAAGAGACACATCTAAGAAATGAGGGAAAGATAGACTAAAAATCAAAGACAATGAGCAAAATATATCAAAGAAATGACATCAGTAAGCAAGTAAGAGTGGCAATAATAATCTCTGATAAAATGGATTTCAAAATGAAAATCACAAGTGATAAGAAAGTGAGGTGAAGGACTGTCTTAAAACAGTGTATGATTCAGCAATATATATATGCCAAATATGTGGAACAAAATGTGTGCTACAAAGAGGACTGAACGAATAGAAACAGAGGAGAAGGAGAAAAATATTTGACAAAAAAATGAATAAAAACCATTAGGAAGGCCTTCTATGAGGTGGATTGATTCAGTGACTGGGATAATTGGGATGGGAGTGTCGGAGACAGTGCGATTGGCACAGGACAGAGCAGAATTTAGGGCTGTTGTAAATAGGGTTGCTATGAGTCGCAGGCGACTCAACGGCACATAACAACAACAACAACAATCTTATTGTAAACTTTTATTAAAACCATAATAAAACATAAATAAAAAAGATGAAAACTCAATAAAGTGATTATAACACCTATTTTTCAAACAATAAAAAGAGATAGGGAAGGGCATTGTATAGTGATTAAAGTCATAATAGATTAAGAAGACATAAGCTAGGTCAACATTTATTCACCAGAAGGTAGACTGCAAAATACATAAAATAACAGTTAACAGATTGCAAGAGACACCACCACAATAACATTTTTTCTCTTTTTTACACAATAGTAATAAGAAACACATCACTCTCACCAAAAGACAGGTAAACTCAAAAGAAGCTCAACAAAGACTTAGAAGAATTAAATTATACAATCAGTCAACTCAAACTCAAAGTTGTATTCAGGATACTTCAACTAAAACTCAATTTATTTTTTTCTCAAGTACACATAGTACATTATCCAGAGTTAATCATAGATGAGGACATAAAGCAAGCTAGAACAAATTAAAACAAAACAAAACAATTGAAATCATATATTGCTTCTTCTCAGATCACAATACCATAAAACTAGAAATTAACAAGAGAATAAAGAATAAAAAAAATCACCCGTGTGGAAGCTTAATAATACCCCACTCAAGCACTATTGGGCTATAGAAGAAATGAAAAGTGAGACAAAAAATTTTCTTAAAATGAGATGCAAATCAAAACAACTGTGTGATATCATCTCACCCCAGTAAGAATAGCTAAATTTAACATAAAAGCAAACATCAAATGCTGGTGAGTTTGTGGAGAAACTAGAACCCTTATTTACTGTTTGTGGGAGTTAAAATGGTGCAACCACTGTGGAAGGCAGTATAACACTTCCTCAAAAAGTTGCAAATAAAAATATCATTTGACCCAGTAAATTCCACTACTGGGAATTTACCCTAAAGAAACCATAATTGCCACTCAAGCAGATATATGCACACCCATGTTTATTGTGGCTTTGTTCACAATAGCAAAGAGCTGGAAACAACCCAAGTGCCCATAAACAAACAAATGGATAGAGAAGCTCTGGTATATTCACACATGGAATACTATGCAGCATTGAAAAACAAGGAACCCATGAAATATTATTCAAAATGGATGACCCTGGAGAACATTATGCTGAGTGAAACATCTCTGTCACAAAAGGACAAATATTGCATAAGGCCTTTGTTGTAAAACAGAACTGACATCAGGGTCGAGCAAAGAAAGAAAAAGAGGGAATGATGTATATTGCATTGAAACAGATGAGGGAGAGAACTGTTTAAAAGGGATATATGAATGAGTATTCTTGTCACTACAGAAGTCCAGAGTGAAAGTTGCATAGTGGAGTGGACTTAGGGGGCTGGGGATTGCATAAAAATGAAAGAGTCTTTCCTTTCTTTTCAAGGAGAAGAGTGAATTGGGGGTGAGGGGATGGGTAGAGAAAAAAGCAATGAATGACTGGAAACCCTAAGTCTCTGTAAACTTTCATTGAAATTAATTTAAAAAATTTCTTAAAATGAATAAAAATGAAAATAAAACATATCAAAAGCTCTTGGATATCTCAGGGGTTAGTTCATAGTAATTACAAACACATAAAAAGAGAAAAAAATAAACAAACTACTTAATACCTCCAGCAAATAGAACAATAAGCTAATTGCATAGTCTCTGAAGAAAGAGTTTTATTAGGCTAAGGGTTGAAACCATAGGAATAGAAACAAAAAGGATTGAAACCAACAACAATATCAAGAACTGGTTCTTTGAAAGGATCAGTAAATAGCCAAACTTTTGGAAACTTAACAAAAGAAAAGAAAGTCACAAATGACTCAAATAGGAAATAAATATAAGAGGAGGTGACATTACTATAGAACCAGATGATAGTAAATCAGTAATAATGGAATGTAAAAATTGGTATATTTCTTATAAATTTGAAAACCTGGAGTAAATATACAAATTCTTAGAAACCCACACTCTACCCAGCAATTGATGGAATGGATATTGTTAAAGCACACTAACTAATTAAGACACTTCTGAAAAGGTGACACAACAGAGTGTGTAAATTATCTAACAATATAACTAACATAACACACAAACAAAATCCTGTTAAATGTTATCCAAAATTATTTAAACAGTACATTGACACAGAAGTACCAGAAATACAAGTAGGGTTTAGAAGAGCTCATGGTACTAGAGACATAACGTCAATGTCATATGGATCTTGGCCAAAAGCAGATTACCAGAATAATATCTATCTGTTTCAGTTACTATGCAAAGGTATTTGACTGTGTAGATCACAACAAATTGTGTTAGACCTTTAAGAGAATAGGACTCCTAGAACTTAATTTTGCTCTTGTGCAACATATACTCTGATAAGAAAATAGTTCTCAGAACAGAGCATGAAAACGCAGAGTTGGGTTTTTTTTCAAAATCAGGAAAGGAGTGTGTCGGGAATGTGTGCTGCCTCTGTACCTTTTTAATCTATACGCAGAAGAGATCATTTGGGGGGCTGGGCTTTGTTAGGAGGAATGTGGCATCAGTATTAGAGGGTGACTCATTGACAGCCTGCGTTATGCAGATGATGCAACCTTGTTTGCTGAAACTGAGGAGAACATGAAGCACTTGCTGCAGAAAAGACTTTAGTCTTCAATGTGGATTGAAGCTCAACATCAAGAAAACAAAGATTCTTGCTACTAAACCAATTGGCAGAACCATGGTAAATGAAGAGATTGAGGTTGTTAACAATTACAACTTGCTCAGTTCCACATTCAAAAGTTTTGGCACCGGCAATCAGGAAATCAAAAGACAAATTGCACTGGGAAAATCTACGGTCACAGACCTCTCCAGAGTACTGAGAAGCAATGATATCAGTCTGGAGCCTAAAGTGCATCTGATTCAGGCCATGGTCCTCATGATTACTTGCTATTATGCATCAACAAGCTGGACAGTGAGTAAGGATGACAAAAGAGTAATCAACGCCTTTGAGTTTTGGTGCTGGAGAAGAGTTATGAATACACCATGGACCACCAAGAGGACAAACAAACCTGTCTTGGAAAGTGAAACCAAGTTTCTTCCTACAGACTAGGGTTTGAAACTCTGTCTCATACTTTGGTAACATGGCTTTGAAGGACCAGTTCTTGGAGAAGGACTTCATGCTCAGAAGGATGAAGAGACAGTGCAGGAGAGGAAGACCCTGCATGGGATGGCTTGACATGCTAAGTGGGGTGATGGGGGTTGGTGTATTGGAGCCAGTGAGATTGGCTCAGGACAGGGCAGGCTTCAGAGCTGTTGTACATAGGGTCACCATGAGTCACAGGCAACTCAATGGCATATAACAACACCACAATTGTGGTATAATTTGGAAGCTATGAAGTGATCCTCCATAATCTGAGAAAATAAATGATTACAAGGAGCCTAAGGATGGAATGTAAAACACCCTTTAATATTATGACTCTAACCTGAGGTAAAGGCAGTTTCACTATGCAGTGGCCTGTAATAAGTTTTATCTCACAATAATTTAAGGAAATTCAGCTGAGAAATTGAAATAAATATTACTAAAAACGAATCATCAGGAGGGAAGTGCATCCTTCTGGACTCAGGATCATGTGCTAGAAAACTTCACACCAAGAAAACAGAATATAGGAGGTCTCCAAAGAACATCAGACCTATAGATGTTGAAAGATTTCTTCCTTTGTAAAGAATAATGACAGAGAACAGTCTATTAGAATTGAAATCCTGAATTTGGACTTCTAATCTTTTAAACTGTAAGAGAATAAATTTCAATTAAATAAAGCAAAAAAAAAGTAAACTTACTATATATCTCAGACAATATGTCTTTAGCATTTGAAGTCACAGTGACTTGCGTGCTCTGCCATCAACTGAAAATTAAAAGAGTAGCACCAGGGCCATATATTTATATATATAAAATGAAATTTTAAGTATAAAATGATAATCTAATTTTACTTCAAAATTTTAGACGCTGTCATGTAGTGTTTTTGGCATTAGGCTGGCTCAACTTCCGACATTAAAAAAAAAGACAACATTTCAGTTTACAATTGCTTTTCCTTTTGATTTCTTGCCAAGCCATCAGAAAGCAGGGAAATAATATACACCACATAAGTGAGGAGCTGCAGTTTCTAGGTGCTTTCTTTTATTGTATGTGTGACTGAGTCTGAAGTTAAAATTATTAGTTACTGCATGAAGAGCACTTCACTAATTTTTGTAAGGTTGGAAGACAAGCTTAGCTATCTGTTTTCAAAATTAAATATTTGCCTTGAAAACTATGGAATAGTTCTATTCTGTACACTGTCATCAAGAGTCAGATTTGACTCCATAGTAACTAAAATTAACTACATACATGATAGAATTGTATATGTCAACCAAGACTCATTTACACTATGCAGATGAAGTAACCTTGCTTGCTGAAAATGAAGTGAAGAGGACTTGAAATAATGATTGCAGAAGATCAAAGCCTTCAATATATACTGCCTCTTAACACCAAGAAAATAAAATTTACAACTGGACTGATATACAGCATCATGATAGATGAAGAAAAGATCAAAATTATCAACTGTTTAATGTTACTTGGATTCACAATCAACACCCTTTGTGCCAGCAATCAGGAGATTAGGAGACATACTGCATTTTGAAAATCTACTCTTGTGGACCTCTCCAAATTACTGAAGAACAATGACGTGAGTTTGAAGACTAAAGTGTGCCTGATTAAGGCCATGGTCTTTTTAATCACTTGGAATACATCTGAGAGCTTGACAGTGAATGAGGATGACAGAAGAAGACATGATATTTTTGAGTTGTGGTGTTGAAAACAGTGCTGGAACTTCCTGTGGACTTCCAAGAGAATAAACAGGTTATCCTTGAAAAAAAAATGCAGCCAGAATACACCTTGGAGGCAAGGATGGTGAAACTTCATCTCAAGTACTTTGGTATATTACTAAGATAAACTATTCCTTGGCAAGAAATATCACGCAGAGACAGGGATAGGAATAGCCTTAATGAGATGGATTGTCCCAGTGACTGCAGAGGTGTGCACTGTACTATAAAGATGGAGATGGCATAAAATAGACAGGACTCACAAAGTCGTGATGAGTCACATTCGACTCCACAGCATCTAATGAAAACAAATTATTAACACTGGATTTTACGTTATAGGAGAATGTAGAGAATTTAATTTTATCCTAATGTGAAATCACCTAATTCTGCTCCCCTTCTCTTTTTCATCATTTTTACTCCTTCTAACTACCCCCATGACTGATGGAAAGGGTTTAAGAATGGCGGCTGATTATGCAGATAACGTCAGATAAGGCCTGATTCCAATCTGTTCTTAGAGTTACTAAGAAGTGGTGTTGTCTCAGTAGCACCAAACAAAAACAACAACTCTCAGTCCATATACAACTAAGAACAGTAGAAAACTGTTTGCATTTAAAGCAGGGTATTTTTTTCTCGGTAGAATCAGGTTTAGCTTTTATTCCCCCCCCCTCATTTCAATAGAATGTGAAGAATTATTTCGCTATCAGACTAACATTATGTGCATAAAAGAATATGAACGTGAGAAGCCAATTATTCTTCATAGAATGTGAGAGAATATTCTACAATTCTTTATTAAATTTCTCAATGTCTGCTTTTCAGGAGGCATTTTGGCTCCATTTTCAACACATCCACAGTATCAATAGAGTGCCAAGCAGTCAACAGAGTGTCTTTGTCACAGCCAGTATCCCAATGATGCTTTTAATTTCTTTTGAAAATATAT
The DNA here is from genome assembly GCF_000299155.1 of Elephantulus edwardii. Lineage (NCBI taxonomy): Eukaryota > Metazoa > Chordata > Mammalia > Macroscelidea > Macroscelididae > Elephantulus > Elephantulus edwardii. The sequence continues at coordinate 1,460,418 of NW_006400062.1, forward strand.
TCCCTTTGTAGTATAAGTAGATAATAGATGTTGTAAAGAAATCATTCTCATAGTTTTAATGTGTGACCTATATCATAGTCAAGGCCAGGATCAAATATGTTCTCATTTGCTAAACAGCACACCAGATGATCTATATTTCTTTTTGTCCCAAAACTATGAGAAATATTTAAAAACCATGAATAACCACTTCAGGACTGATACTGCATAAGGTTACCCTAATTTTCATGTGAAGTCCAAGTGTTGTAACAATTATGGCTCATTATGTTGTCAAAAGGAGACCAGTAGTATTCAGTAACTATTTCCAACTCAAGACAGACTGTGTGGTTGCCAATAGGCTTTTCAATAACCTGTGACAATCCAGCCTAGAGAGGTTAGAATTCAGCTACTACACTATTATGATTTTGTCTCAATTCTTCAATCACCTGGTGTTTGTTGCTTTAGGGGTGGGTTTTCTTTTTTTGGTGGTTTTTTTTTTTTTTTTTTGTACACAGATCATACACAAATTCTTTGCTCAGCGATTATACATATCTTCTTTATTCTTATTCATTCTTGAGGCGTTCTTCTTCTCTGTTCTCTATATAATAAACATGAATTTTCTAATGATTATTTTAATGATATTGCTTGTACCCTTCATCTATGATGAGAATATTTAATCATATAACTAGTATCCTTCATCTATGATGAGAACATTAAGGCAAGGAACAAGAGAGGGAAGGCACAGAAATAGAATATATTGCTTTTCATCTCACTTTTGTGAAGAGAGAAGTAGGTCTTTCATTTCATGTATTTAGTTTATCTCCTCGGCTGTACACTGGTGATATTGTTATGCACAATGACTCTAGAGTCTCCTTTCTAAACACACAGTCAGTCGGACACCAGGGAGTAGTCGCATAACAACTACCAACTCACATGCTTCAGATAAAAGCATAGTAGATCCATAATAGAAATCAAAGAAAAAGAATAATAATTTTGATCTATCATTTAATAATTTTAATGCAAGAAGAGCAATACCCTTGACCAGGTGGATTGACACAGTGACAGCTGCAACAGGCTCTGATGTGTCAGGAAGTATGAGGATGGCAAAGGATAGTAGAGTTCAGATCTGTTATTCATAGGGTCGCCACAGTACATATACTTGACTCGTCAGCACCTAACAGCAACAACAACAATGTGAGATCTTAAATATACAGGCAAAACTCCTGTGTTTAAAATGGAATTTCTTTTCTCCAATTAAAAAATGAAACATCATCAAAATTTAGGCATTACGAATCCATTTATATAGGTCTACATTAGGTTCAAAAAATTATTGAAAAAATGTTCAGATTATTTGCATTAGAATGCAATATATATCTAATTAAAATTATAAACGCAAAATAAGAAATACTCCCAAACTTAAAAGGCACTCACAGAAGACCCAGAATGAGTCATCTCCCTTATGATTTTGTGTTTGGGGATCTAAAGAGGTCTCTGGAGTTGGGCTGAGAGGGGGAAAAGGGTGTGAAAAGATAACTACACTCTTTCAAATTAAATAAACCACAAACCCACCCTTGTTATCATTAGAATTCTAATCACACTGAGTTTATAACAGTAATTTTGACAGCAGTGAACTTAATGAAGCAGGGGGTAGAGTTGGAGAAGGCTGCAGGTGCATTGTGATGGAACATTATTTCATAATTGATGACATCACTGTTGTTTTTCTTACAAACTCTTTTTGGCTCTAATGTGTCAGAGATTATGAGGTTGGCACAGGATACGGCAGGGTTCCTGTCAGCTGTTTACAATGCCACTCTGAGTTGTCCTCAACTTGTTGACTGGTAATAACCACTGCTATGTACTCTTTCACTGAACAAAGATGGCAATCTCCTCCTGTGCAATTGACAGCCGCTGAAAAACTTGCTGGTGGGTCAATTATGAGCTGCTCTGACTGGACAGGACATAACAACAACATGATCTCTTTAGTAAAAATAGAAGGAGAATAAACTTCTCACTAAATGTATCTTACCTGAATAGTCACAGTAACTGTTGTCCAACCATAATTATATGCATACTGATATATTAATTTAACTGTGATAGTGTGAGTGGGTGTGTCTGACTAAATATTCCATCTTAGATTTGAAAATATTGCTTTTGTGAAAATATTTATCAAAATTAATTTGAGGATTAAAATGAAGTGAGTTTGACTAATTGAATATCACATGCACAAAATAAAGATATGCAGAAGATGAAGCCACAGTCCTCTGATGGCAAAATACTGTGAATACTGTGTCAATACTGTGAAGACACACATTTGAAAATATTGCTTTTGTGAAAATATTTATCAAAATTAATTTGAGGATTAAAATGAAGTGAGTTTGACTAATTGAATATCACATGCACAAAATAAAGATATGCAGAAGATGAAGCCACAGTCCTCTGATGGCAAAATACTGTGAATACTGTGTCAATACTGTGAAGACACACATCTGCTTCATTCATATTATTGATTATTGAAAGGAAAAAATGTAGAGGAATGTTGGCATAATTAAAGTTAATTTACTGGCTCATAAACTTTAATGTATTTGATGATGTGTAAAGACTGATTAGCCCATTCGCCAAACAGAAATTATTCTAAGCAAAAAATGCCTTGCATTTATAAGTTCTATTCTACCAAGATCAATGAATCAACATCCTTAATCAATATAACTCATTAACAATATTAAGTATTTTAGAGGATTTTTTTTAGCCTACTATTATTTGTCTGTCTACAACCTTCTGAATATTGTCACATTTTATTCTTACCCCCAAGATGCTTTGAGATCAATAACTTAGTTTAAAAATATCTGAAAAAAACCCACCCAAACACAAAACGAAGTCTCTATGTCGATCTAAAATTTCAGTACTAATAATACATTCTTGACAATTGATTGTAAGTCACATATTAAGTGTTACCTTGTTTAGGAGAGATGACATATTTAACATTGTCGTTCATAGTTAGCATGAAACAGTTTATTAAACTCTGCCTAAAAAACTTTAATAAGAGATAGCAGATCAAAAGCAAATAAAACCTCTGAATGCCTGAGACTTGAGGATAGGCCATTGTAGGGGATGAGAGAGGGAAGTGAAACCAATCTTTGCTTATTCACAATTTTCACTTATTTAATTTGCACTGCAAAGCAAAGAAGGACACTAATTTACTCCTTAAACTAAACAAAGCAGCATCTTTTTTGGAAGCATGTATATGTTATTGACAGTGACTAGTTGACATTCTGGTGCCTTTCTTTGACATTTGTCTGTGTTAAGCTTCAGAAAGGTATCATTATCTTCAGTGCTCTCCTGCACTCTCAATCCCTACCCCCTCTCTCAAAAACTAGGTGAAATAAAATATGTTTACTTAATCTTTTCACGACTCTAATTCTTTAAAAATAGCACATACCTGTGAGAGCCTGATACTTGGAAATGGAATTTGGTTTATGGAATGATTAATTTATTTGTTTATTTGAAATTCATTTGCCGAAGAATGGAGCAAGAATGGGTGGAGCTGAGGTCAAATCCACATATACCATAAGATGTGTGATTGTAGAGCTGGCGACAGCTTCACAGAGATGAGTTGACTGTCACTGACTAGGGAACTGTCATCCCCATCGTGGTTAGGCATATTAAATGGCACGACACTTTAGCAGGGCATGTCAATTCAGTGGAGAATGATAAAGACTAAACTACATGAATGCTAATCTGGAAAGTGTTAGGAAAAGGCTTTGTAGCCTATGATTCTGGAATGAGAAATGACAATGGCCAGTTGGTTGTCATAACAAGAGAGAATGAAGGATTGCTTACAAAAATTGCAGGTCTTAGATGGAAATTTCTGACTTTTTTACACTTAGTTTTATTATTTAGTGGGAATACAAAACACAGAGAAATGCAAAACTGATGAAAAGTCAGAACAAAGAAGGGAATTAACTAGACGAGAGGGATAGCTGATGTATGATTTTGAGATATCAAAAGTGATGATTAGTCAGCAATAACAAAGCAACCGTGAAAAAAACAAAATAATGATTATCTTACTCCGCTTGACTTTTAGGAACATATATTTCTTTCTCTTAAGCAAGCAATCAAAATGTTAAAAAGCCGCGATGAATCTTCACATTCTGATCAATAAAATTTAAATAGAAAAATGTTATTCTGAGAACTTTATAGTTACATTGCAGCACAAAATGATCCATAAAATTGCCTTATCCAAGCAGGTAAATGTTAAAAGTAAATTCAGAGATAAAACACAAGGTTGAGAGGTGGAATTTGAAAACACACTATACATATATATATATATATTTTTTTAAATACAACTCACTATTTTAAAGAGACTGCCATCTCATGACCAGCCTCCATTGAGTTTATGAGACACAAACTTTAATAGAAGGAGACTTTCCAATCTTTCTCCCATTCAGTAGCTAGTGGATTTGAACCACTGACATTACAGTTACCAGACCAACATGCAATATACTAAGCCAGCAGGGCTATTATGGACTACACAGATGTAAGTGTGCAAGTGTACAAAATATTTTTTTTTCAAATTAAAATTATAAATTTGATTATCAATGATCATGAAACTCTTATAAATGACTAGATAATATGTATGTCTTTCCATGAATCATTTTTCTCCAGCAAATTAATAATTTCCTTAAAATGATTTGGCTTATTTTATGGAAAATGATCAATTAAAAAATACTACGTTATTTTTTAGTTAGGATCTTTTGATTCTTAAAGCCTTGAGCAACAAATCAAATGACTTTGATCAAAGTCTTTGGAAAATGTAATGTTTTAAGGACACATTTAATTGGATCACAGTTTGAAGTAGAGGCAAAGTGAGTTTGCCCTTTGTCATAACGTACCTAGGAATCCTGATCTATATTCCTGATTGCTATTGATTTTTTTAGATTTCATTATAAAATCAATAACCCTTGCGCAGGGTAAAATAGTTTACAAGGGTTGCAACATACTGTGGACTTCTGAAAACATACTGAGCTCAGTGAAGCCACCCAGGCAGCCAATTAGGAGAAAACATCTATTAGGTAAAAACAGGGCAGTCCCATTGACTGCTATTGATTTTCTTAGCCCTGTGAAAAGACAATCAATTAGATAAAGAAGGCTAATGTTACAGCTGCAATTTAATAACCCCTAAAAAAAGAGAAGGAGGGCTATTGATTCCTGACATGGAATGTTGAGGCGTATTGAAATATACTGAACTTCACCTGTCTTTTAATCAGCCCTGCAGAGAAGAGGGGAAGCCTGTCTTTTTAGCCTGTGGTATAGAAGCCCAATTATTAAATGGCCTTGGTGATGCCAGACCTAAGAGATGCAAATGAAACAGAACTTTAGAAGAAACACAAGCCCAGGCTGAATACTAAATCATGGAAGCTATTGACAGACACTGTCTTGGTGAAGGTTGTTTCTTTTTCCGTACAGAGCTCACCAGAGTACCACCTGTCATTTTCAAAAGCAAAGTCAGTTTTGCCAACCAGCCGTGAATGACAAATAAAGCTTTATGTGAAACACAAGGGCATATTATGTGCTATTGTGAGTTCTGCTAAGTGCTAATTTATCTGGCTTGTTCTCTTCAGCAAACACACGTACAGACACATGAAATAATCCATCTAATTATGTAGCTATTTAGGAGAAAAACAAAGCAAGGTGTTTTTGTATGTTGCAGAAGGTACATGATACAAGAAAGGTTTTCACAAAAACCTAACATAGCTAATGAAAATAAATGAAATGCTGTAAGCAGTAACAATTTTAGAACAAATAAACTTTTGCTAGTTTTGGATTTAGGGAGTCCCAGCTGGTTTTCAAAAATAGATGAGTACTTCCATTCACTTTTTTTTTATAGTCCCTAATTGGAAAAGGCTAATAGGCCTTGTCCCTTTCAAATATAAAATCTGGGCTAACATACCTCATATAGATATTTTCTTTATGCTTTTCTTTTCTATTGCATGTATTTGATCCTTTCTCCCTCATTATATATATGCCTTTTTACCAGCAGACAGCTGCTATTCACAATAATTGCTAGGGCAGTCAATTATACTTTAAATAGACCTACTTGAGGACAAATGGTGGTCTAAATTGTACTAAAGGCATACCATACACAATGACTATGCCATTTCTAGTATCTGAAATATTCTAAATATTCCTCAGTAGCAATATGGTTTGTATACCTTACTATGACATATCAGAGGGTTTTTTTTTTCCCAAAACATTTCCAAGAATGTTCTATTTTGTGACCCATTACATAATTCCTTCAATTTAAATGCACATGATTATGACATGCTAATTTCCATACTTTTGTTAAGATAGTATACTTCTGTTTAAGTGGCATAAGCCACTGATGTAGAAAATCTATTTTGTTCATGATATTTTCCTTTTAAAAATATAAAAGAAAAACAACATGTGCTCAATAAGTGCATACATTCCTTTCCTATCTTCAGAGAACTTAAATATTAAAAATTAGAAAGAAATTAGTATAAGGGATCTTTTGGAGACTTTTGTGTTCATTAAAAGTTGCTTTTTTTAAAAAACAAAATTACACGTTTAAAAAGTAGTTTGGTTGATTTGGACGAAGAAAATTTAGGGTTAAGTACAACATCAAAGTGGATAAACAGGTCTCACTATAATAATGTTTTACATGTGCCATCTCAACGTCCTCAAAGAGACAATTTCAAAACTATATTTGTTTCTTTATAGCAGTATAACTTTGGTAATATAATATATAATTAATTGGTGAGAGGAATACAACATATACAAATCTCAAAAGCTATGTTAGTAGATAAATCAGAGTAAGAATATTTTTAAAATTCAATTTTTAGAATGTAAAATTCTCATTAAATTAGACTATTATTTATTCAGTCCTTCAGAATATCATGCTCAAGTGTCAGTTATGCTCTCTTTTCCTCTCTTTTTCACCCAAAAATTACTGCATGTAGGTTAGGGGTGTCTGGTGGCTCAGTGGTAGTGGGTTGCACTGCCAAGCCAAAGTCATGAGGTTCAAGTCCACCTGTTATTCTACAGAAGAAAGGTGGGAAATCCCCCATGCTGTTTACTGCCTCTGAAAAAAACACTGGAGAGTCAGCTATGAATGGGTCCCACTTGATAGTATATACACAATAACAATATGTACATAACTTAGTCCTAACCTGCAGTCTATACTGAAAGTTATAATGTGCTTTTCTTTAGTATTTTAAGTCTTCACTTTCAACATGCAAGGCTATGTCATCTGCATAATGTGTTGTTGATGAGTGTTCCTTTAATCTTTATACCACATTCTTCTTCATATAGTCCATCTTCTCAAATTATGTGCTCACCGTTCAGATTAAAAATGTAAAGTGAAAGGATACAACAACCCTGGTGCACAGCATTCATTTTAAATGACGTAATATTGTTTCTTTTTTTTTTTTATTGCTCATTGTGAACACAATCAAGTGTCCTGGAATTTCCAGTCTTCTCAGTGTTATTAATAATGTTTTATCATCAACAAAGTTGATTGCATTTGCATATTCAATAAAGCAGAAGTAAATAGCTTTCTGTCATCAATAATGTCAGAAGCTAATTCAGAAGAGACTTGTTCAAAAGTCTTCTGAATTAGAGACTTTTGAACAAGTCTCTTCTGAATCAGCTTGAATTTCTGGCTTAAAAAAATTCTCCAGCTGTTTTTCAATAATATTCAGCAAAAATTTATTTACTGGTGATGTCAATGATATCGTTTGAAAAATTTCCACATTCTATTGGATCACATTTTTTTAAAATAGGCACAAATATGGATCTGTTTAAGTTGTTAGTGAAGTTATTGTTTATATTGCTATGTGCCATCTATTCAAGCACAACTCATAGCCACTCTATTAACAACAGATCTGGCCCTTGTCCTGTGCCATCCTCATAATCGCTGACATATTGAGCTCATTATTGTCACAACTGTGAAATCCATTATACTGAGGATCTTCCTTTTGTTCAGACTCTCAATCATTTCAAGTATTCAAAGAAAATACTCTCCTTCATATACGAGATGAAACTTCACCATCTTTGCTTCCAAGGAAAATTCTAGCTGTACTTTGTCAAAGGTATATAAATTTTTTTTCTTAGAAGTTCATGGGATATTCACAACTGATTTCCAATACCACAGCTCAAAGATATTGATTTTTCTTTTCTCATCCTTATTCATTTTCTGATTCTCAAATGCATAACAAGTGTTTTAAAAGACCAGGGCCATGGGGAATTCAGAAATAGACTGAACTATCTACGGTTCACTGATATTCAACAAGAAAGTAAAAGCTATCAACTGGGGAAATGACAACCTCTTAAACAAATAGTGCTGGCAAAACTTGACTGCCATGTACAGAAAGCTGAAATAGAATCCACAACTCATATCGTGATTGTTGTTGTTGTTGTTGCTGTGTGCCATCAAGTTCCTTGCGACTCATAGTGGCCCTATGTACAACAACGCTAAACTCTGCTCTGTCCTGTGCAATCTCATTGTCTCCGACATACTCAACCCAATTGCTCCTGTTACCAAATCAATCCACCTCCCAGAAGGCCTTCTCCTCCTGTGCCTGCCCTCCACCCTCCCAAGCATGATGTCCTTCTCCAAGGACCGGCCTCTCCGTACAACATGACCAAAGTATGTCAGACGAAGTCTCAGAATCCTTGCCTCCAAGGAGCAGCCTGGTTTAACCCTCTCCGAGATGAATCTGTTTGTTTTCTTAGCAGTCCATGATACCCTCAGCACTCTTCTCTAGCACCAAAGCTCAAAAGCATCAATTCTCCTTCTATCCACCCTGGTCATTGTCCAGCTGTCTGACACATAACAAGTGATTGCAAATATGAGGGCCTATACCAGACGCACCTTAGTCTCCAGAGACACACCGTTGCTTTTCAGTACTTTAGAGAGGTCTCTAACAGCAGACTTTCCCATCGCAATAAGTCTTAATTTCCTGGCTGCTGGTGCCAAGAGTGTTAATTATGGAGACAAGCAGACTAAAGCTGTGAACAATCTCAATCTCTTCAGCATCCATCCTGATGTTGCCAATTGGTCCAGTGGTGAGAATCTTTGTCTTCTTGACATTGAGCCTCAATCCATATTGGAGGCTGCAGTCCCTGACCCCCAGCAGCAAGTGCTTCATGTCTTCCTTGGTTTCAGCAACCAGGGTGTGTCATCTGCATATCGCAGATTGTTGATAGATCTTCCACCAATCCTGATGCCATATTTCTCCTCATAGAGCCCAGACGATCTGTTCTGCATACAGGTTGAAAAGGAATGGAGATAGGACACATCCCTGGTGTATGCCCTTCCCAATTTTGAACCATGCAGTGTTTCCTTGCTCTATTCTGATGACTGCCTCTTGGTCCATGTATAGGTTTTGCATTAGCACGATCAAGTGTTCTGGGATTCCCATTCTACTCAGAGTCAGCCACAGTTTGTTAGGGTCCACACAGTCAAACGCCTTTGCATAATCAAAGGACAGATAGACATTCCTCTGGTACTTCCTGCTTTCAGCCAAGATCCATCTAACATTAGCAACAATATCCCTAGTACCACGACCCCTTCTAAACCCAACCTAGACTTCTGACAGTTCTCTGCTGATGTGCTGTT
>NW_006400062.1:1470807-1471311 GCF_000299155.1 Elephantulus edwardii
GTCTCATCTGGTCTTCACTCATTCATGTTCAAGTACACAAAAATCAACACAAGGTGGATTAGAGATCTAACTCAGTCCCACAAGAACAAGTATTGTTTAAAACCATTATTGTAGTATGAGTATCCAAGAGGGCAAGGTTGAAACAGAGGAATGAGAATGTGGGGGATTTAAAGAAATGAATCATGGAGCTGTACAATTTGATGAGTGAGGGTATGAGGAAAATTGGAAGAATCTGGTCTGAAAAACAATGTGTTTTAATAATGCTGATAATTATTAATAATAATATCACCACCATGGTGTGGATCAACCACACTTTAGTCTTTAAACTGACATCATTGCTCCTCATTAGAACAATGATACACAGTGCTAGTATTGTTAAATATTGTTAAAATATTGTTTAACACTATTACAATTTTAACATTGACATTGTAAAACATATTTACATTATTAACAGATATGAGGAAAAATAGCTGTATACATACACTAATAATTGAAACATGGAAA
>NW_006400062.1:1473493-1495455 GCF_000299155.1 Elephantulus edwardii
AGTGAGTAGGGTTGACAGAAGAAGAATTGATGCCTCTGAGTTGTTGTACTGAAGAAGAGTGTTAAACATACCGTGGACTGCTAAGAGACCAAACAGGTTTATACAGGAGAGGGTAAAACTAAGCTGCTCCTTGGAGGGAAGGATTTTGAAGCTGTCTCACATATTAATGGGCATGTGGCCAGGAGGGACAAGTCCCTGAAGAAGGGCATCATACTTGGAAAAGTGGAGGGATAGTGCACTACAGGAAGTTCCCAGTAGAGATGAAGTGATACAGCAACTGAGGTAATGGGTTTAGGTGTGTCAGAGACAGTGAGACTGGCTCAAGATATGAGTTGCAGGTGACTCAATGGCATATAAGAAAAAATACCCATGGGTAGCTGAAGTCAAGAAATTGAGGATTTATAGAAAGTTTTGTGGTTTAAAATGGACCAAATATATAATCATGATTATATTAATAATAATCAGTGACTGCAATACAAAAGTTGGAAACAATGAAGAAAAGGAATGGTAATAAAAAACAGACTTGGTAACAGAATGATACTGAAGAATGAATGACTGACTTTTGTACATCCAATGATTTATTTATCATCAGTACAGATTTAATAGGTATGGAGAAAATATACATCCTTGAGGACCCCTTTCTTGATTTTAAAGCAGGCAATGTTCCCTTACTTTGTTCAAATAACAGCTTTTTATTCTAAGTATAGTTATGTTGTTATATGCTATCATGTTGACCACAACTCATAGCAATTCTATGCACTATGTGTCTATGAACTCTGCTTTATCCTCAGCTAATCTCACTGTCTCTGACACACCTATCATGTAGACACACTAGAAGCATTTGATGCCAAAGGTCAAGGACTTCAGCCTCCAATATGGATTGCATTTCAACATCAAGAAAACAAAGATCTCCAGGCGAATCATCCAGGCCAGTTCCTCTAGGCCATTAAGCAGTATCATGATAAATGGAGTAAAGACTGAAATTTTTAGCAATTTCATCTAACTCAGATCCACAAATTTACAAAAAAAAAACCCCAACGAGTTGGACTGGGAAAATCTGTTTCCAAGGACCTCTCCAAAGTGCTCAAGAGAAATGACATCAGTCTAAAGACTAATATGTGTCTTTTATAGGCCATAGCCTTCTTAGTGTCTTGCTATGCATCTGAGAGCTAGATAATTATCAAAGATAATAGAAGAAAAAAATCAGCATACAAGTTCTAGGAGAATACACAGGCTCATCCTGGAGGGTAAAACCAGGTAAGGATCCTGAAGCTCCGTCTGGCATACTCTAGGCATGTTGCAAGAAGGGACCAGTCCTTGGAGACAATTTCCATGCTTGGGGGTTTGGAGGGGCAGAGCAAGAGAGGAAGACTCTGAGTGATATGGGTTAACTCAGTGACTAGGATAATGGGGGTGAGTGTATCAGAGATGATGAGGTTGGTACAGGATAGAGCAAGGTTCAGAGTTACTGTACTTAGGGTCAATATGAGTCACAAACAACTTGATGGCACGTAACAATAACATTTGAGAGAATGTAGAGAACATTATGGTAAATGAAATAACTCAGTTTCACAAGACAAATACTTCGTTAGACCATGATTCTGAAAAAAGAATGATAACTGAACAAGATGTGTATAAAAAATTCAAAAGGGGAACCGGAAATGGAGCAAATGGGGAGGGGGAATATTACTAGAAGAGCTGAATTAAGTGAGTGTCTAGGATGATTAAGTTATTGGAACGATTCATTGGGGACTTGAAAAGTCAGGGTTATTTATAATAGGCATAGGTCAATACTAATTATATAAAACATAGTGTATTTGAATGCATAAAACAAAATGTACATATTGAAATATTTTAATTGAAAGATTATATAAAGCAATGCATATGCAAGAAATAGCCTGTATGAATGATTGCATGTGGTTTTTGTTATGTGACATCAAGTTGACTACAACTCATAGTAACCTTATGAAAATGGCTCTGAACCTTGCCAAGTTCACTGACTCTGACACATCTGATTCCATTGCCATAGTCACTATGTCAATCCATCTCAATCAGGGTCTTTCTCTTCTGCACTGGCCCTATGCTCTTCCAAAGTGTGATGTCCTTCTCCAAGGACTGGTTCCTCTTGGCAGCACATCCAAAGACATGCTGGAGCTTCAAAATTCTTGCCTCCAAGAATGACTGAATGCAAACAAATAGAAATAAGTAAAAAAAAATCAGGGTTGAACAATTTGGTGGGTAGAGGTGGGTAGAGGAAAAAATATAGGAAATGAGAAAGATTTGACAAGAACCTGAAAAAGACAGGGTAATGATGGGCATAGTTCAATGGTGATTAATTTTAGAAAGCATAATGCGTGAAAATTATTGTATGAAACACAATGTGAATAAAGAATAGTGTGAAAAATGTATATGAACTTTGTAAGCAAACTAATATAAAATTTAAAAAAACTCTAAAAAACAAAAAATATGTTTACAAAGATTATTTGATATTTGCATAAAGAAAACTAAAAGGTATTGAGAGATATTAATGTATCCCAAGGCAATGGCAAAACAAATTATATTAATAAGTTAAATATTCGTATGATTTTGATGTCAATTCTTCCACAAGTAATCCAGAGATTCAATGTAGTCTCCATCAATATTCTTGCAAGGATATTGAAAAGTAGGCACATACGTTCTAGAGTATTAATGATCATGTTAATATTCTAGAATCAAGTAATTTTGAACTAAATTAAAAATGAAATAACATTTTAAAATGTATTATAGAGCTGTAATAGTTTTTTTTTAAAAAAAAATAGCATTAGGAAAATATTTGCTATTGATCAATAGAATAGAACCCAATAATCTATCCATTAGGTCAAATAAATTTTGAAAAAAAAAATTTTTGATGATAGAATAATTGGACTAATTTTTAAGTGGGGTATCAATTTGACCTGTACAGTATTGATACTTAAAATTAACTGAAATATTTCATTGAAACAAAGCCAAACTATGAAACTTTTATTAAAAAATAATATTCATGTTCTTGACATTAGCAAAGAATTATTAGACAGGCCCCATAAACTGCTAGACACAAGTAAAATATAACGACATACGCTATTTAATCAAAATAAAAGTTCTCACTTTTTAAAAGAAACTGTTAAAAAAAGAACAAAAAGACAAGTTACATATTGGGAAAAAACATGAAACAGGCACATTATCTGACAAATCACTAAGAACTGAGAACACGCAATGAATGTAACAGCATCATGCAACTAGTCGCCTATCAGTTTGCCATATTGTGGTGACTTGCATATTGCTGTGATTCTTGAAGCTATGACACTAGTAGAAAGATCAGGGTGACCCTGGTTGACAGGTTTTACTGCAGCTTTCAAATGAAGACAATTAGCCCTTGAAACTCTAGTGGACAACTTCAGAAGACTATCCAATATAATGCCAAAAATGAATCTGTTCCAGCTAGGAGGCCAAGTAACTTTCCCACATTTCTTGGCATACACTAGTTAACACATTAGGACTTTTTTTTTTTGCCAAAACATTTCATTTAGTATTTCATAAATTGCCCGAGCTTCTCTCTTTTTATTTTTTTTTCCAATTCCCTCAGTACAACTTGGATTTCTTCCTTGGAGACCACTGGCTCTTGATCGTATGCTTCTTCTTGAAATGTTTCAGTGTAGACTACTTATATTTTTATAGTGACTGTATTGTTCTGTTTGTTGTTGTGAACTGTCAAGTCAGAACCGACCCATAGCTGACCCTCTGGCGAGTTTTCAGAGGCAGTTAATTGCACCAGAGGAGATTGCCCATCTTTCTCCCTCAGAGAAGCTGGTACATTCAAACAGTATGCTTTCAGGATTGAAGTGCAGCTTCTTGCCACTAGGCCGCCAGCTCCCTTGTGACTGTATATTCTTTCTATTTTCTTTTGATGCTTCCTTCATTATTCAATATTTTGCCCATATAACCCATCAGTAACTCCAGGCTTTTGCATACTTCATCATAATACTTTGCTTTTGCTTCTGGAGTGGCCTTTTGAAATTTAACATTCAACTCTCTTATTTCATTATTTCTACCTTTTGATTCACCTTCTTTAGATTGAATAGCAAGTTTCCAAGTTGGTTGCTTTGTTTCTGTTTTTATTCTTTTTAACATTAACTTCAGTCTCTTCTCTTTTTCTTGTCGTCTTAATGTCCTCTGGTTTTCTTCCCAGATGATGTCCTTAATGTTATCTCACACTTACTCTGAGTTTAAGTCATTAGTTTTCAATGAATATAACTGTTTAATGGTACCCTTTTAGGTTGAAGTGAAATAAATTCATTTTTTTTGTTCTTGTAGGCTTTCTTTAATGTTCTCTATTTTCAGTTTGAACTTGTATATGACTAATTTAATCTTTTTTATAGTTATCACTTAGCCTAGTTTTGACTGATGATACAAAGCTTCACCACACTTTCCTTACAAAGAAGTAATAATTTTGATTCCTGTATATTTCATCAGGTGAAGTCAATGTACACAGTCACCATTTATTACACTTAAGGAAGGATATATCAATTAGTATACCATCAATTCCTAGGGCCTTGTTTTTTGCCAATTCTTTTAGAGTAGCTTAACTTCCCTCATCACCACAGGTTCTTGCTCATACATTTTTAGATGAAATTCTTATGTGTTCACCAATTCCTTTTGGTACAATGACTCCGTATGCTTTATCTTCTTTTAATGCTTCCTGGATTATTTAATATTCTGCCCACAGCATCCTTAAATATTGCAACTTGAGGCTTGAATTTGTTCTTCAGTTCCTTCAGCTAAAGAAATGCTGAGCGAGTTTGACCCCTTTGATTTTCTGACTCCAGCTCTTTGCACATTTCATTATAATATTTCACTTTGTCTTCCTTTGCTGCATTTTGAAATCTTCTGCTCAGCTCCTTAATTTCTTGATTTCTTCCCTTTTCTTTGGCTTCATGGCACTCTAGTACAATATTTAGAGTATTTTCTCACATCAGTCTTGGTTTTCCTCCTCTGTCTTTGAAATAACCTCCGGCATTCTTCCTGGATTATGTTCTTGTTATCCTCCTACAGCTCATCTGGTTTTTGCTCATTAGTCTACAATGCTGTCAGTATGTAGAATAAGGTGTGCCTGACTCAGGCCATGGGCGTTGCAAGCATTTGTAATGCATCAGAAAGCTGGACAATGACTAGGGATGATAGAGAGGAATTGATGCCTTTGAGTTGTGGTGCTGGGGAAGAGTACTCTAGGAGAACAAGCAGGTTGGTCCTAGAGAGGGTGAAATCAGCCTGCTACTGGAGACAAGGATTCTGAAGCTTCTTCAGAAATATTCTGGACATGTTGTAATGAGGGTCCAGTCCTTGGTGAGGGACATCATGCTTGGGAAGGTGGAGTGACAGCACAAAACAGGAAGATCTTAGATGAGATGGATTGATTCAATGACTAAGGTAATGAGACTAGGTGTGTCAGAGACAATTAGATTGGCACAGGATAGAGCAGGGTAGAGTGTTGCTGCACATAGCATCGCTATTGATCACAAGCTATTCAACAACACATAACAACAACAACAACAAAGAAAGAGTATATGAATTATTGTATGCAAACCAACTAAATAGATATTTGTACTTACTAAATCATTTAATGTACAAAATTATATCATGTATTTTATACTCTTCAGATTGTGCATTTCTGGTTATATTTGGCAATACCTTGGACTAGCCCTTCTAAGCTCACTCCCAGTTTGTCTCTTATGAATGCTATGGTCTTGGGCTTTACTTGTAGGTCTCTAATCCACTTTGAGTTGATTTTTGTATATGGTGTGAGATGTGAATCCTGTTTCTGCTTTTTGTAGGTGGAAGTCCAGTTTTGCCAGCACTATTTGCTGAAGATATTTTTGTTTCCCCATTTAATAGCTTTTATTTTCTTGTCGAATATCAGTTGACCGTAGATAGCTGGGTCTATTTCTGGGTTCTTAATTCTGTTCCATTGGTCTATGTGCCTGTCATTGTACCAGTACCATGCTGTTTTGGTTACTACTGCTGCGTAGCAGGTTTTGAGGTTAAGGAGTGCTATGTCTCCAACTTAATTTTTGTTTCCTGGGGCCTTCTAAAGATTAATTCCATGTGTGCATAAGAACTTTTCCAACAGGGTGAGAAGAAAACCTACAGACTGGGAAAATAAACCTTTGGTGATGCCATCTCAGATGAGAGTCTTATAACAAACGTTTACAGAATACTCCTGAGCCTCCAAAAGAAAAAGACAGATGACCCAATTACAAAATGAGCAAAAGACATGGAAAGAATTTTCACAGAGGGAGATATTCGGATGGCCAACAGACACATGAAGAAATGTTAAAATCACTGACAATAAGAGAGTGGTACATCCAAACCACAATGAGGTAACATGTCACTGCAGTAACAGTGGCAAAGTTTAACAGGACAGCAAGTAATTAATATTGGAGAGGATGTAGCGAGAAAGGAACTTTTATACATGATTGGTGAGATTATAAAATGTCATAATCATTCTGGAAGATAGTTTAAAAAGCTGAACATAGAAATTTTATATGTCTCAGCTATTCCACTACTTAGAATACGCCCTGAGAAAATGAGAAATGAGGCAAAAATGGAGATTTGTACACCAGTGTTCATAGCAGCATTATTCATCATCAAAAGAACATAGAAACAGCCCAAATGCCCAAACAAAAATGAATGGATTGAGAAATTATGGTTCATTCACACAATGGAATACTATCCAGCACGCAGGAGCAATACGTTTGTAAAATATTACCCAACTTGAGAGGTACTGGAGAGCATTAGGTTGATAAATATTGTAACAAATCATTAGTGTAGAATGAATACAAGGATCCAAGACGGGTGGGAGAGGGTGGAAGCAGAAGGATGAGGATGTGCGGGGAAGGCGGGGTTAATCATGAGGTTATACAATTTGATGGGGGGAGGTTAGAGAAATTGAAAGAATCTCTTCTTGAAAACAATGTATTCAAATTTTGTAAAAAATCTAGTATAAATTTAAAAAAAGGAAAAAAATACATCATGTAATCTCTGGTTTCATTTCTTTAAGCAAGTTCCTATTTTTCAACTACCATTCTTCTTTGTTTCCAACATTTGAATTCTAGTCACTAGTTATTACTAGTGTGTTTTCTTGAATTTTCTATTAATTAATTTTAGACTGTAAAATTTAGTAGAAATCTTCAATTTTTCTTTTTTTTACTTAACAACAAAACAACAACAATGTTTCATGCATACAAATAAGTAATATTTGTATTAACAGATATTCCTTATACATTTGTAGTTACTTGTCTGTTATTGACAGCATTATACTTCAGGAGAGGTCTTGAAATATTCTTTTTGTCAATGTTCCTTTTATTCTTTTTCTTCAATTTGTCATTTTTAGGATAGTAGATTATATGATTAAAAATGACAATGACCAGTATATCTCAGTTGACTAAGGTCTGGGATGTCAGTCTTTACGCATTATGTATAATATTAGAAATTCCAATTTTCTAGATTCACACTTTGCACTTTCAAATCTCCAATCATGAATGAGCGTTTGAAGCTAATTCTCCACATTTAAATATTACTGTAACAACAACTGAAATCTATTCAACAACTTTAATCCATTCAAGTCATTAACATAGACTCTGGTTAGAAGAATTCTTTACTAATTGCATTTTTTTTTACATTTTTTAAAATCAAATTTTATATTTTATAGTAGTTTACTTACGAAGTTTGCATGCATTGTTTTTCACACCAGATAGTTTCCATTTCCTTTATCCATCCATCCCTGCATTCATCAAACCACCCCCACCTCCGTCTATCCTCAACCCTATGCTCCCTTTCTTTCTCCCTTGGATCTCATTCACGTTCTACAATAATGGTCTTATAAAATATTTGTCCATATGGGACTGGGTTAGTTAAAATAGCATAATACTCTTCAATCCCTCACAGGTTTGGTAGTGATTTACAAAATCATTGCTGCTTCATGCCGTATAATATTCCATAACATGAATATATTATAATTTCTCAACCCATTCGATTGTGGTTGAACATTTGGGCTGTTTCCGTGTTCTTGCAATAGTGAATAATGCTGCTATGAATGTTGGTGCACAAGTCTCAAGTTGTGCCTCAGTTCTCATTTTCTTGAAGTATGTTCTAAGCAGTGAAATAAATGGATCATCTGGAATCACTATATTCAGCTTTCTGAGGAAACTCCAACTATCTTCCAGAGTGGTTGTACCATTTTACAATCCCACCAACAATCTATAAGAATTCCTATGTCTTCACATCCTCTCCAACATTTATTACTTTCTGTCATTAAACTTTGCAACTGCGACTGGATTAATATGGTATCTCATTACGGTTTTAATTTGCATCTCTCTTATTGTCAGTGATTTTGAGCATTTCTTCATGTGTCTGTTGGCCCTCTGAATATCTTCCTCTTGAAAAGGACTTTCCATTTCTTTTTCGCATTTCATAACTGCGTTATAAACCTTTTTCTTGTGGCAGTCCTGTAGCATTCTGTAAAATTTTGATATGAAACCCTTGTCTGAAATGATATTGCCAAATGTTTTCCCCCCCAGATAGTAGGTTTTTGTTTTACACTGTTAAGAAAAGGTTTTGATGCACACAAGGATTTAATCTTTAGAAGGTTCTATTCATCAATTTTATCCTCTCCAGATTCTGCATTTCTGGCTGTATTTGTCAACCACTTTATACCACAGATCAGGCCATATAAACTTAATCCCAGTTTGTGTCTGATGAACTTCAGGGATTTGGACTTTATTCCCAAGTCTCTGGTCCATCTTGAGTTGATTTTTGTGTATAGTGTGAGATGTGAACCCTGTTTCAGCTTTCTGCAGGAAGCAGTCCATTTATCTCATTTGTTGAAGAGGTTGACATTTCCTCATTTGATAGATTTTATTTCCTTGTTGAATATCAGTTAACCATAGATAACTGGGTCCTTTTCTGGGTTCTCAATTCTGTTCCATTCATCTACGTGCCTGTCATTGTACCAGTACCATGCTATTTAGGTTACTACTGCTGTGTAGTAGGTTTTGAGGTCTCTGTGTAGTAAGTTTTGCCTCTCACTTTATTTTTGTTTTTCAGAAGTGTTTTGCTTATTCGAGGTCTCATTCCTCTCCAAGAAGACTTAACAATTTCCCCTTCAGTCTCCTTAAAAAATTAGTATTGTATCTGTATTGGGATTGCATTGAACATGTAGATTGGTTTTGGTAGGCTTGTCATTTTCACAATATAGAGTCTTCCTAGCCATGAATAATGAATATTTTCCCATTTATTTAGGGTTTTTATTGTGTCTTGCAGAAATGTCCTGCAGTTTTCTTTGTACATGTCTTTTGTATCTCTAGTTAGTCTCACTCCCAGGTATCTCAATTTATGGTTGGCTGTTATAAATAGTATTGCTTTCTTGGCTGCCTTCTTTGATTTCTCTTTGTTACTGTAGAGGAATCTCACTGATTTTTGGCTATTGATCTTATATCCTACTATCTACTAGTTTGGTTTACTAGCTCTAACAGTTTTTGTTTGTTGATTCCTTGGGGTTTTCTGTGTACACCATCATATCCTCTGCATACCAGTCCCAGTTTTGATACCTTTCAACCGGAAGAGCTCATCTTCCACCATGATACTTAATAATGTTCCAATACTACTGATCATTTTTATGGTTTATTAGTTCAGAAATGGTTGGTTAGTCCTGCTGCTTTGTCTATTTCAGTCTGTAATGTCCACTGAAACATTTCCACCATGGATGCCTCTGCAGGTTTTTGAAACGTTGTTGGTGTAATTTCAAGGATTATAGTAACACGTAAGCCACCGCATTATGACAAACTGACAGTAGAATAATTTCACCAAATAAGAGAGCCTCCACAGATAAACAGATAAAAGTAGGATATTTCACCACCAATTGTAATGATAATTAGAAAATTTGGCACAAAACACTCACACAAGGACAGAGAAGAAAGATGTAGATAACTAACAAACAGAAACTAACTGGCAAATATGCTATTGTTGATGTTGTTATGTGCTGTTGATTTGCCTGCAGCTCTGAAACCTGCCCTATTCTTATAGTCTCACTGTCTCTAACAAACCTACTCCCATTACCCCAGTTACTGTACCAACCCATCTCATCCGTGGTCTTCCTCTTTTGTGCTGTCCTCCACCCTTCCAAGCATGATGCCGTTTTCCGAGGATCAGTCTTTCCTGGCCATGTGCCCAAAGTATGTGAGACAGAGCTTCAAAATCCTAGCTGCCAAGAGGAAACCTGTTTTTTCACTCAAGACAGACTTATTTGTTTTCTTGGATGTCCATGGTGCATTCAAGATTCTTCTCCATCAGTTTTATCAGTCTAGAGATAATGCGATCCAAGCTCTGGTTTTAGCAATTACTAGAAATGCATCAGAAAGATGGATGATGAGTAAGGATGGCAGAAGAAAAACTGATGCTTTTAAGCTGTGCTGCAGGCCAAGAATACTGAACATACTATGGACTACCAAGAAAACAAACAGATCTGTCCTAGAGAGGGAGAAAGCAAGTTGTTCTTTGGAGGCAAGTATTTTGAAGCTCCATCTCACATACTATGGGAATGTTGCCAGGAGGGATAAGTCTTTGGAGAAGGACATAATGCATGAAGGGTAAAGGGCAATGCAGGAGAGGAAGGACCTAGATAAGATGGCTTGATATAGTAACTGGAGTTATGAGGCAGATATGCTCAGGATAGAGTAGAGGTCAGAGTTAATGTGCATAAGGTCGTTATGAGTCACTGGTGAGTCAATGGCACATAGCAACAACAATAACGTCAATGGAATATTCACATATGTGTAAAGAATATCCTGGGCCACAAAAGAAATTCTGAAGAAACAGCAGGTATTTTTAAACAATCATTTTGGTTAGAAGTCATTGAATAGTTGCTGACTCATATAGCCACCATATGTTACTGAATAAAATATTGACCCTTATTGCATCATACTCACTAGAGTATATTTATGTGGACACATTATGCCAAAGACTGAAAAATAAAAACACATATGCACATGTTGCTGTTGCTGTGTATTGTTGAGTATCTGAGCCCCACAGTGGATTTTTGAAGGTGTTAATTACACAAGAGTGGATCAGCTATTCTCCCAGGAACACCTGGAGGATCTGAACCATGGGCTTTAAGGATTGTAGTGTAGCTTCTTATTTCTTGGGCCAGAGCTCCCTCATCTATATGTGTTGCTGTTTTTGTTGTTGGTAGATGTTGTTGAACTGAGTACGACTCCTCGCGACTCTATAACAAAAGAGCTGAACCCTGTTCTATCCTGTGCCATCTCCACACTTCCTGACACACGGGAGCCCACTGCAGCAATCATCATGCCAGTCCACCTGGTTGAGGGTTTTCCTCTACTTCACTGCTAATTGTAAATCTAAGCAAGATGAAGCTGTTGACAGTTTCAACATCCTCTCCATCCATCATGATATTGTCTATCAGTCTAATGGTAAGAATTTTTGTCTTTTTGACATTGAGATACAATCCATACCAAAGGCTGCATTCCTTTATCTTCAGCAACAAGCGTTTCAAGTCCTCCTCACTTCCAGCAAGCAAAGTTGTGTCATCTGCATAACACAGGCTATTGATGAGTCTCCCTCCAATATTGATACCACACTCCTCTTCATAGAGTCCACCTTCAGGATAATTTGCTCAGTATATAAATTAAATAGGTTTGGAGAGTAAATACAACCCTGACGTGCTCCCTTCTTAATTTTAAACCATGCAGGGTTACCCTGCTCTGTTCCCACAAGAGCATAGTTTCTGCACAAGCACAATTAAGTGCTCTGGGACTCCCAATCTTCACTATGTCAGCCATAACTTATTATGATTCACACAGTCAAATGCCTTTCTATAGTCAATAAAACAGTACAATTAAAAAAATATAAATTGGAACTAGGTATATGCAGATATGAATTTAAATGAATATATATGGAATATAAGTAAGTAATAGAGAGATATTTTAGTAGCAAATGCTCATGTTAAAATAATGAAAAGTTTGAAATCAATAATCTAAATTTTACATTAAGAAAATAGAGAAGAGTAATATAAATCTTAAATAAGAAATAAAGATCACAATGTAAATCAAATAAATAAAATTGAGAAAGCAATAGAAGAAATATCAACGAAAGTTAAAAATAAAATAAAAAAAAAAACTGGTTCATGAAAACAATAAAAAGTCAAGATATTGATGACTCTCCAGTGAGATAGAGAATGATAAAAAGAAGAAAAACTATCATCAATATTAGGATTAAAACAGAAAATAACCCTATTGCTGTCACAACCATTAGAAAAAAGAATAAATAACAAAAAAAGTTTTGCTTATAAATTCAGCAACTTACAAGAAAGAAAGTTTGTTTTTTGTTGTTTTTTTTTTCTATAATTATATTTTATTAATTTTCATAAACATTTACAGAGATTTTTGGGCTTCCACTCATTCATTGTTGCACTATTCTCTCTACCCTCCTCCCAGTTTGTTCTTGTCCAAATGCCACAGTGCTTGTCAAAGCCAGTTCTGATTAATCTTCTTTGTCAGTGTATCCTTTGCCATTCCCTATCACTCCTCCCTGAGAGAGACTTCACCCTGAGTCATAAGGAAAAGGGGATGGCGTATTCTCTTAGCTACTTCCTGCTGAAAAGGGACGCTGTGGGTTTCAGGGTGAAGATCTTCTCTCACTACTCTAAAGGGCCCCTTTGGCAGTAGGAAACACATAGACTATTATGGAGATTGATTTTGGAATTCAGATGCACTCTTATTGATTGTGCTTGGCTGTACATGTACATATCCTTGAAGATGTATCATGGGGGTGTTGCAACCTAGAAGACACAAATTTGACTAACAAGTTATATGTACATGAGTCCAAAAATTATGGAAAAGTAAAAGAAAAGATTCTTTCATTGTTTTACAAACCCTCCCCCAGGTCCCCTCCACCATGCAGCCCTCGCTCTAGTCTCCTGTGATGACAGAAATACCCAGTTACATCTCTCTTTTAGACGGTTCTCTCCCTCCTCTGCTTCAGTGCAGTATACATTATTGAACCCATCCCACTCAGTGTCTCCCCAACCCCAAGGACAGTCCCATTCTACAACAGTGGCACCGTGTAATATTTGTCCTTTTGTGACTGGGATATTTCACTCAGCATAATGTTTTGAAAACCATAGTGTTTCAAAATATATCCAACAAGAAAGAAACCTCCTGAATGATCTATTAACCATCAAGTAAATTCAATTTTCAATTAAAATTCTCTAAAAAAAAGTCCATACCCAGATTACTTCACCAAAAAAAAAAAAAGCAAGTATTTAAAGAATTTAAAGATTTAACAATTAACTGTCTAACTGCCATCTAGGATAAAATGACACATAGCTAATCCTTCAGTGAGTTCCAAGGATGTTGCTCTTTGGAGGCAAGTATTTTGAAGCTCCTTCTTACATAGTTTGACCATGTAGCCAGGAGAGATCAGTCCTTGGAGAAGGATATCATTCTTGGGAAATGAGAGAGATATCATAACAGATGAAGACCCCAAGTAAGATGGAATGACACAGTAACTGGGGTAACTGGGGTAACTGGGGTAGGTGTGTTGGAGACAGTGAAATTGGCTGCAGAGTTATGCTACATAAGGTCACAGTGAATTGGAGTTGACTTGATTGCCCATTACAACAACATGTAACATGAAAGTACACTGTCAATTTTACCCTCATGGAGTTGTTAGTGTATTTGAACCATCAAGAGACATGGCCTTCTGGTTAATGGTACAACTCCTTGCACATTACGCCATTAAAACATCTTAATATTTAGTGAGACATTTAGTAATTAAGCATTCTTCCAGCAGGAGAAGCTATAAGGAGGTACTGGAATTTAAATGAAGGGGTTCAAATTCTGTAGCCAGTGCCTTAAGGACTGTGTTTTACTGCTCCACGTGATGACATCTTAGGCCCTCTTCACATGGGTGTGATAATATTATATAATAATATTTAGAAAGAAAATGATAGAATTGAAGGTTAGAGAGAGAGCCTATGATAAGTGAAAGTGGTTAATATGATGAATGGTGCAAATGGCTTTACTCTTAACTGTAAGATCGATGGCTTAAGATCATATAGTTGTTGTGGTTAAGTACCTTTGACTCAACTCTAGCTCATGCTGCTGTTGTTAGGTGCCATCAAGTTGAGTACGCCCCTATGAACAAAAGAGCTGTACTCTGTTCTATCCTGTGCCATCTTCACACTTTCTTACACATAAGAACTATTGCAGCAGTTGCCTTGTCAATCCATTTGGTTGAGGGTCCTCCTCTCCTTGGTTGACCCTCCACAATTCCCAGCATTGTGTCCTTTTCCGAGGAATAACCCCTTCTAGCAACAGGCCCTTAGTATGTGAAGAGAAGCTTCATTTCTCTTGCCTCCAAAGAGCACTCCAGCTGCACCCTCTCCATGACATAGTTTTTTGTTCTTTTGGTTGTCCAGGGAATGTTCAGTGCTCTTCTCCAACACCACAGTTCAAAAATGTCTATTCTTTTTCTGTCATCCTTATCCATTCAGCTCTCAGGTGCATAGCAAGTAATTGGAATGACCATGGCCTGAATCAGATGCACCTTAGTTCTCAAACTGACATCATTATTCCCCAATAATTTGGAAAGTTTCTTAACTGGAGATTTTCCCAGTGCAACGTGTCTCCGTATTTTCAGACTGCTTATGCCAATGGTGTTAATCATGGATCCAAGCAAGAGGAAGCTGTTAACAGTTTCAATCTCCTCTCCATGCATCATGTTACTGCTGCTGCTGCTGCATAACATCCTCATAAAAACCTGCTACATTTACTAACTTTGTGGCAAACTCTAGAGCAGTAGGTATTACTGAACTGGCTGAAATAGAATCAGCAGCCCAGACCCAGATGCTTGAGATCTTTCACTCTCTAGCTTCCCCCTTCATACACCCTCAATTCCCTCCCCATCATACTTACACACATTCACTAAAGGGTCATTTACTAATGTGAGGAGTGAGAGAACCCAAACGACTGTAAGGGAAACCAGAAATGTGAAGCCTTTTATAATTTTACAAATGTGGTAAATAACAAGATCAGTCAAATGAAAGATTTGGAGGAAGTAAAAAAAAGGCTAGCAAAATTTTTCCTTACATGGCTATTTCTCTGGCACATGTAATAATTAAGCCAAAACTAGATTCTGGTGCCTACTTTGGGTCATGGAACCAAAAGCAAACATTAAGGTTTGAAGGTCTAAGAAGAATCTTGTGCTAATCACAAATTCTCTGTAGCTCTCAAAGTAAAAAGTTGCTTAAGTTTCAAGAAAACTCCTTGAACAAACTCTAAATTGAGACTTCTTTTCTCTTGACTACGTTTCAAGAGGAAGAAAGTCTCCTGAAAGTCCCATGGCTGCTTTCTTCTTTCTAACAAAGATGCCTTAATTGCTTTAGAACCTATGAAAGAGACCAATAAACTTATTTTGTTGTTGTCATTGTTAGGAACCATCAAGTTGAGTACAACCCACAGAGACACTATCAGCAATAGATCTGAACCCTGTCCTGTTTTGTGCCATATCGCATTTACTGACACACTAGAGCCCATTGCAGCAGTCCCTGTGTTAGTCCTCCTGGTTGATGGTCTCCTTCTTCACTGATTCTCCTCCTTTCCAAGTATGATGTCCCTCTCCTAGGAATAACTTCTCCTAGAAACATACCTGAAGTGTTAGGGGCAAAACTTTATCATATTTGCCTCCAAAAATCACTTTGGCTGCATTTTCATGAATGTGTCTCTGAGTTTCCCATAAGCTTTGAGTTCATAGCCTTAGTTAGAGTAAGCAAGTGGCACCAACCTAAGAAAGCATTTTACACCTTGCTTGAGCCATTTTACTCAGATACAAACCTTGACTCTTTGGTAAAAGCCCTAACACTCCAACTTTAGCCAGGCCTTGCTCAAAGCTCATAGGAAGCTCATAGACAAAGATCTTCCTTCAAAGCTGCCAGAGAGAGAAAGCCTTCACTTAAAAGTTGGTACCTGGGACTTGGATGTGTAGCCTCCTAAACTGTGAAATGTTCAGGTTTTTGTATTGGGTGATAGACCTGCTTATTACTAATTAGTTGTTTTTGTTAGGTGCCGTCATGTCAAGTATGACTCATAGCAAAAAAAAAAAAAAGTATGACTCATAGCAATCCTGTGAACAGCCAGTATGAACATGATCTTATCCTATGTCATACTCATAATTTCTGACACACTCAAACCCATTGCTGCCATGCCAACCCACTTGGCTGAGGGTCTTCCTCTCTTTTGTCATCCCTCCATCTTTCCAAGCATGATATCCCTCTTCAAGGAATAGGCTCTCTTAGCAACATTTCCAGAAGAAGTGAGACTAAGCTTCATCATCTTTGCCTCCATGGAGCACTCTGGCTCTTTCTTCTCTAAGACTATTATTACCTGGGTATCCATATTCTTGCTTGTTTATCAGTGTTCTAATTAATAAAGCACTTGTCTGTCAGTTTTCTGCACTAAAGTAAATAATGTGTTATTGTGATGCTGAAAGCTGTGTGACTAGTGTGTTTAATACCAAAGAAGTCATCTACGGTAGATAGCTTTTAGTGGTGGAGCTCTTAGATTAAGACAGACTTGGTCTTCCAAGGAATGGCCATTCACTTCTGAAATAGCAGACCTCTGAAAACCTTATGAACAACAAAGGAAAATGGATAAACATAGTGTTAGAGGTAGAGCCTAGGTTGGAAGTCAAGAAAAATCAAGAGAAACAGCTTCAAATATCTTTTAATAGTTGGAACGTGGAATGTACAGAGTATGAATGTTGGAAAACTAGTAGTTGTAAAAAGTGAAATGGGATACATGAATTTCAACATTCTATGCATCAGTGAGATGAGAGGGACTGGTTTTAGCCATTTTGAATCAGACAATCACATGGTATATTACTACAGGAATAAAAAACAAAGTGAGAATGATGCTGTCTTAATAGTTATAAAGACAATTTCAAGTTTAACCTCAAGTACAATATTATGATAGGATATTATACAATTGTGTACAAGGAAGGCCTATTAATAGGACTATTAGAATATATGCATAAATAGCTAGAGCCAAAGAGAAAGAAATTGAATATTTTTCTTATACTTTATCATATTTTGCTCCAACAATGACAAAACATGTAATAAAGATGTATTAAAGAAACTGAAAACTAGAAACCAAAAGTTGGAAACAACGAATAGTCCAGAATGTACAAAGCATTGTGACAGAAATGAGGCTAGAAATAGAGTGACTGAATTTTGTATTCCCAATGAATTATTTACTGGAAATCATTTTTTAAGATCCCAAAGGATGAGTTTGCATGTGGATGTCATTGGAAGGACTGCAAAGGAATCAGACTGATTACATTTGTGAACAAAATCATTGGAGAAGCTCAATGTCAGCATCAAAACCAGAAGACAGGCTGACTGTGGTAGAGGTAATCAGATTTTCCCCCCTCCTCTGCGAGGTCATTGTAACGTTTTCATTTAGTTTGTGTTTTAATATGCTTCTTTGTTTTCCTTTCTCTGTGCAAAATAAAACTGTAGCAGCAAGCTATTAGATCTATGCAGCACAATTGCTGCTGATTCTCACAAGCATGAGGTACTTGTAAGAAAACTAGCTCATATTCAATTCCAAGACCTAAGGAAGACTAGCACCTTTGTGGCAACTGTTGGCATCTGTGCTGCCACTGCCTTACTTTATATGGATTTAAACACTTAGTTTTACCTGGCTACTTTTTTTGTGTGTTCTTAAGCCAAAGAATGATGCATAAATGCATTGGAAAGAAGCCAAAGATCAATCAGAAACAGATATTGGATCTGTTTTAGAAACTACAGAACTTCTCAGAAAATGATATATTAAGCTTAAGACCTTAATTTTGTTTTAAATGGAAAGAATGATAATACTTTCAATCACATATCTTACACAATTCCAAAGCCTTCCATTCAATTGTTCTTTAACTTCTAGCATCACTGTGTGTCTGTATTATTATTTACCAATAAATAAATGCCATTCATCTATTATGAAATAGAGTTTTAGAGAATAAAACAGCTTCCTTCAGATTGACCTGTTTTTGCTATGTGCTGTCAAGTCACCTTATTAAAACAAAACAAAACAACAACAACAAAAACCCCAGATGTGAATCTTGCCCTGTCTTGTTCCATTCTCACCATCTCCAGTATACTCAAACCCATTGCTAATTCAGTGTGTCATTCTATCTTGGTGGGAGGCATTATGCCACTCGCCAAGCAGTGGCCAAACCTAGTAAAAAGCCCAAAGTATGTGACAAGGAGAGTTTTATAAACATCCAAGAAGCATTCTGATTTCATTTTCTCTAAGATAGACTTGTTTATTCTCTTGTAAATCCAAGTAATAGTCAGTACTCTTCCCAACACTACAATTTGGAAGCATTGACTCTTATATCATCTTTACTCAACATCCAACTTTCAGATTCATAGTAAGTAACTAAGAAGACCATGCTTAGGTCAGTACACTTTAGTCTTTAAACTGATATCATTGTTGCCTAGTACTCTGGTAAGGTCCTTGGCAGTAGATTTTCCCAATGCAACTCATCTTTCTTTTCTTTTCTTTTCTTTTTCAAGTTCTTCCCTTTTTCTTTTCTTTTTTAATTGAAATTTAAATGAAAGTTTATAAAGTACTGGGATTTCCATTCATTCATTATTGCGCATTTTCTCCCTGCCCCGCCCCCCGTTTGTTTTTTCTTGGGAAAAAAGTTATTTTATTGTTATGAAGCACCACCCCACCACCAGACCACTTCACTATGCAGCTCTTATTCTGGACTCTTGTCATGCCAATAATACCTAATCATATATTCATTTTATATAGTTCTCATCCTTGTCTGTTTCAATGATGTGTGCATTATTTATTCCCTCTTTTCTCAGTTTCCCCCCAACCCACAGTCTTCTTTAATAAAAGTGACATTATGCAGAATTTGTCTTTTTGTGACTGAGATATTTCACTCAGCATAATGTCCTCAATGGTCACCCATTTTGTATATTTCATGAGTTCTTTGTTTTTCAGTGTTGCATAATATTCCATTGTGTGACTATACCACAGCTTCTCTATCCATTCATTTGTTGATGGGCACTTGGGTTGTTTCTAATTATTTGCTATTGTGAACAAAACTGCAATAAACATGGGTGTGCATGTCTGCCTGGGTGGCAGGCAGTTCTGGTTTCTTTAGGGTATATTCCCAGTAGTGGAATTACTAGGTCAAATAGTATTTCTATTCCCAGCTTCTTGAGAAAGCACCATACTGCCTTCCATGGTGGTTGCACTATTTTACACTCCCCCCCAACGGTGAAAAAGGGTTCCAGGTTCTCCATAACATCACCGATATTTGTTGTTTTCTGCTCTGTTAAATTACTATTTTTTACTGGGGTGAGATGATATCTCATAGTTATTTTGATTTCTCTTACAGCTAGGGGTGGATAGGAAGACTCAATACTGTGAAAATGACAATCTTACCAAAGGCAATATACACATTCAATGAAATCCCAATACAAATACCAAATTCATTCTTCAACAAGAAGTAAAAGGCAGTCTTCAATTTATTTGGAATGGAAAAAGACCCCGAATAAGCAAAGCATTCCTTACAAAGAAAAACAAGGTAGGAGGCATCTCACTACCTGATTTCAAATCCTACTACACTGCCATGGTGGTCAAGACAGTGTGGTACAATGACAGACACATACATCAATGGAATAGAATTGAGAACCCAGAAATCAGTCCATCTATCTATGGTCAACTGATTTTTTATAAGGTGAGGAAAGCAGTTAAGTGCAGAAATAACAGCCTTTTTAACAAAGGATGTTGGCAAAATTGGAAAAACATCTGCAGAAAACTCAAACAAGACCCATACCTCACACCATACACAAAAACCAACTCAAAGTGGATCAAGGACCCAGAACTGAAATGAAGGACTATAATCTTCATTAGAGAAAAGCTTAGAATAATCCTAGAAGCACTAATCCAAAATATGAACAGTTTTCCAAGCATTCTGAAAAACCTACAACCAGGAGAGGATAAAATAGATGATTGGGACCTTCTATGTATAAAATCTCTATGTACATCCAAAAAACTTCTCCAGCAGGGTAAAAAGGGAAACCACAAACTGGGGGAAAAATACTTGGTAATGACATGTCTGATAAGGGACTTGTATCTAGAATTTACAGAGCACTCGAGTGCAACAACAAGATAAAGGTAAACAACCCAATTTCCAAATGGATACAGGAGATGAACAGACACTTCACCACAGAAAACATTCAGATGGTGAACAAATATGTTCTTTACAATCGACTGGTAAAGAAACCTGACTATTGCTTAATTTCAGGCTTAGCCTGAGACATATCCTGTAGCTGAAAAAATCTGTGACTATAAATTTAGATTAATATTATTTTCAATGATTTTGAAAACTGTAAAACGTGTTTTTCAGAGCATAACTTAAATTAGTTATCCATTTTGTTAAATATATCAATATTGCTAAGAATACTAATTCTACTTTCTCTGTTTTAAAGGACAAAGATATTTTAAAGGTTAACTTACTAAGGTTATTAACTTATAAAAGTTAATTTTTTGAATATTAGTTGTAATCTATCTAAAAGCATTCTTTTTTGGTTCAGCATTATGAAGGCTTGAATAATTTTGTAGTCAGTTTATGGTTTAGTGGATTGCAAAGAAAGTAAGATGCTCTAAGCTTTAATTTTTTTTAATTAAAATCATAGAGAGTAACACAGCACAGACATCATAAGAGCTAAAAATTTTTTTGGAATGTATTCTCTTGTATGTGAAAGAATCTACAATGCTAATTCAATGTAACAGAATATACATGAAAAGACATGAGAAAGTTTTATATAAACATTTATCATCTTAATCTTAAAGTACATGTAATAAACTCTAGTCTGTACCTTAATGTTTGTATGTTGTTGTTGTAATATGCCGTTGAATGGCCGGTGACCCATAATGACCCCTATTGTACAACAGCTCTGAAGCCTGCACTATCCAGAGCTTGTCTCACAGACTCCGACACATCTACCCCTCCTCCTGCACCCATTGCTCCAATTACTTTATAAATCCATCTCATCTGGGGTTTTCCTCTCCTGCGCTGCTGCTCAACCCTTCTAAGCATGATGTCCTTCTCCAGGGACTAGTCCTTCCTGGACATATGCCCAAAGTGTGAGAGACAGAGCTTCAGAATCCTAGCCTCCAACGAGAGACTTGGTATCACTATATCAAACACAGACCTATTTGGGGTTTTTTTGCAGTCCATGGTACGTTTAAGACTCTTGTACAAGTAAATTATTTTTTTATTGAAGGATTTAAGAATTTCTTGGTCAAAATGAGGTAAAATACCTCTTTACTTCTCAAAAATACTATTTTTTATAATTTTATATTTATTTGCATATAAAATTTTAATACATATAAATTGTGTTTCATACATTCCTACTCTCACATTGTGTTGCATATTATCATTCCCTATGCTGTGTTATATTAAATTAATCACCATTGAACTATGCACACTATTACCCTGTCTTTTCAGTCCCTGTTAGATTTTTCCAATTCCTTCATCCCTGTCCCTCCACCCTCCAAACTCTGTGACCCTGTGATCTCCTACCCTCCCCACTCTTAGTTGCCCTGTCCCCTACGAACTTTTATACAGATTTTACTAGTTATGCTTTTATTTTTACAGTAAAGGTCTTATGCAGCTTTTGTCCTTATGAGACTGAGTTTTTTCATCAGCATAATACTTTCAGCCTCTCCCATGTTATATAATATTTTTTTAATTGTTAGTCCTGAGTGCTACATCATATCCCATCATATGAATGTATCCTAATTTCTCAATCCATTCACTTGATGATGGACATTTGGGCTATTTTCATTTTA
>NW_006400062.1:1496115-1497358 GCF_000299155.1 Elephantulus edwardii
CCAACCAATCCAGGGGTAAGAATCTTTGTCTCCTTGATGTTTAGCTTCAATCTATATTAAAGGCTGCAGTCCTTGACCTTCTGCAGCAAGTACTTCAGGTTCTCCTCAGTTTCAGTAAGCAAAGTTGTGTCACCTGCATAACACAGGATGCTGATAAATCTTCCTCCAAACATGATGCCAAATACGTCCTTATAAAGCCCAGCCTCCTGGATGATCTGTTTCACATATAGATTGAAAAGGTATGGAGATAGGTTGCATCCCTGGCTTGCACTCTTCCCGATTTTGAACCATGAACTGTTTCCTTGCTCTATTCTGACAACTGCCTCCTGGTTCAAGTATAGGTTTTGCATAAACACAATCAAGTGTTCGGAGCTTCCCATTCTTCTCAGAGTTAGCCACAATTTGTTGTGATCCATGCAGTCAATGCCTTTGCATAGTCAATGAAGAACAGATAGATATTCCTCTGGTACTCTCTACTTTCAACCAAGATTCATCTAACGTTAGAAATAATATCTTTAGCAGTATAGCTTTTTCTTAATACAACCTGCACATCTGGCAGTTATCTGTTCATGTGCTGTTCTAATCGTTTTTGGATAGTTTTCAGTAATATCGTGTTTACATATGATATTAATTATATTTTTAGATAATTTCCACACTCTGTTGGGTCACCTTTCTTTTGAATGGGAACAAATATGGATCTCTTCCAGTCAGTTGGCCAGGTGGTTGTCCTCCAGATTAGATGTACAAATTTCAGTTTGTGTTTCAGTTCTGTTTTCCTTGGGTATGTTCCTAGCAGCGCAATAACTGGGTGGTTATACCACTTTACAATCCATCCATAGTGTATGTGAGTTCCAATATTACCACATCCTCTCCAACATTTATTGCTTGTTGTCTTGTTAAGCTTTGCTATGTTGTTGCTGTTTTGTACTGAAGAGTTGGAACCAATCCATAGCTGACCTTTCAGCAGATTGTGGCTAACCTTGAGGAAAAAGGGAATCCTAGATCACTTGATTTTGCTTATGTGAAACCTATGCTTGGACCAAGAAGCAGTGCTCAGAATGGAGCAAGGAAACACTGCATGGTTCAAAATGAGGAAATGAGTGTGTCAGGGATGCATCCTGTCCCTATACATTTTCAATCTGTTTGTAAAACAGATCACTCAGGAAACAGGGTTTTATGAGGAGGAATGTGGCATCAGGATTGGAGGAAGACTCATCAACAAACTACTATGTGCAGATGACAC
>NW_006400062.1:1504828-1511123 GCF_000299155.1 Elephantulus edwardii
GAAATTGGAGATTGCCTTTTCCATCTCGTTGTGATCAAGTGTTCTGGGATTCCCATTTTTCTCAGATTCAGCCACAGTTTGTTATGATCCACACAGTCAAATGTCTTTTCATAATCAATGAAACACAGATAGATATTCTTCTGGTATTCCCTGCTTTCAGCAAAGATCCATCTAACATTAGTACAATATCCCTAGTGCCACTATACCACTTCCTCTTCTAAACCCAGCCTGGACTTCTGGCAGTTCTCTGCTGATGTGTTGTTCCAGTCATTTTTGGATAATCTTCAGTAGAATCTTGCTTGAATGTGAAATCAATGAAATCGCTCTATATTTTATTTATTAAGCATATGTTCTATAGCATATGTATTACGTAGGTATAATATCCTTAGTATCACATGCAAGGAAAATACTGGTGAAGATCATTCAAGAAATGCCAGCACAGTTCTTAAATAAGAAACTGCTGGAAGTTCAAGCATGATTTAGAAGAAGCCATGGAGCCAGGGACATCATTGCTGATTTCAGATGAATCTTGGATGAAAGTAAAGAATACCAGAAGAATGTGTGTTTGTGCATTATTGGCTATGCAAATTCGTTTGACTGTGTGGACCATAACAAGCTGTGGCTGACATTGTGAAGAATGGGAATTCCACAGCATTTAATTATGCTAGTGCTCAAGGTCATACTTTGACCAGAAGTCTGTTGTGTAAACTTTGTATAGACAATAGCTATTGGATCTAGAAATAGGTTTTGTAAGAGCTTAATTACATGTCCTTGTAGTCTCATTCTTCTTGATGTTAGCCATTATTTGTTATAATCCACAAAATAAAAATCTTTTGCATAGGCCATAAAATACAAATTGATATTTCTTCTACTTTTCTCTCCTTTCAGCTAGCATACATATGTCATCAGCAATAATATCCTTGGTGCCATGGACTCTTCTGAACTCATCTTGAAATTCTGGCAATTCTCTATCAATATACTGTTCTAGCCATTTTGGGATGATTTTCAAGATATTTTGCTTGCATATAATATTAATAATATTGTTCAATAACTGCCATATTCTGCAGGATAATCTTCCTTAGTAAATGAAAAGACATGGATCTCTTCTAGTGAGTTGGCCAAGAAAAATGTCCAATCTAATTTCCAGGCATAGACTGGTTAGTACATTCAGGGCTGCATTTGTTAGCTGAAACATGTCAATTTTTATACCATCAAATCTTGAGGCCTTATTTTTTGTTAGGCCTCCAAGGACGGTTGAACGTCTTCCTTCATTATCATTGGCTCTTGTTATAAAAATTTCTGAGTTATTTCAGTGTGAGCTAACTCTTTTTTGGTATGGTGATTCTGTACTTTTCCATGTTCTTTTGATGCTTCCTGGATCATTTAAGATTTTGCCCAAAGCAAAAATCTCAGTATTAGATCTTGTGGCTTGGATTTGCTTTTCAATTCTTTCAACATTAGAAAGGCCAAGTTAATTTCCCCCTTTCTA
This sequence comes from Elephantulus edwardii, assembly GCF_000299155.1. Lineage (NCBI taxonomy): Eukaryota > Metazoa > Chordata > Mammalia > Macroscelidea > Macroscelididae > Elephantulus > Elephantulus edwardii. The sequence goes on from NW_006400062.1 coordinate 1,506,318, forward strand.
TTCTCTGACTTTAACTCTTTGGACATTTCATTAGAATACTTTGTTATTTCTCCTCTAGCTGCTCTTTGAGCAGTATTTTTTTTTTTCTCTCTCTCTCTTTGTTGTGATTTCTAGACATTCTAGTGCAATTCCCATAATCTCTTCTGACATCATTTTGTCTTTTTCCTTTCTTCTTTCTTTGTAATGACTTTTTGTTCTCTTTATGGATGATATCTTTCATGTCATCCCAAGAGTCAGGTAACTATTGCTGTTGTTGTTGTTATTAGTTGCCCTTCAATGAGCTAATAGTTACTCTGTTTACAACAGAACTTAATCCTGTCTTATCCTGTGCCATTCTCATCAACTCTGACACACTTGAGCCCTTGATGCAGTCACTTTGCCAGTCCATCTCACTGGAGTGTCTTCCTTTCTTTTGCTGATACTCCATCTTTTCTTTATTTCTTTTTTTTTATCCTCTATCTGGCACATAACAACAACAACAACACCAACAATCTTTTCAAAGCACGATTTTTCTTTCCAAGGAATTGTTTCTCCTAACAACAAGTCCAAAGTATGAGAGATGAAGCTTTGACATCTTGGAGCTCTCTGGCTTTTCTTTTTCTAAGCCATATATATTCTTTTAGCAATCCACGGTTTATTCAGTACCTTTTCCAACACTGCAACTCAAAGGCATCAATTCTTGTTCTGTCATCCTTATTTATTGTCCAACTCTCAGATGCATAGCAAATGATGGAAAAGAACATGGTCGGAATCAGGCACACCTTAGTCTTTAAACTGACAACATCCCTCCTAAGTATTTTGGAAAGGTCTCTGATAATATAATTGAATTGCCAAATGCAATATGTTCCCTGGCCTCTTGACTAGTACAAGGGTGTTGCTCCAACCAAGATTAAATCCTTGACAATTTCAATCCTTTCTCCATTTTTCATAATATTGTCTATTAACTCAGTGATGAGGACCTTTCTTTTCTTGATGTTGAAGTGTAATACATATGGAAGATGTTAGTCTCTTATTTTCTCTAGTAAGTGTTTTAAGTCTTCTTCACTTTCACCAAGCAAGGATGTGTCATCTGCATAATGTAGGTTGCTGATCATTCTTCCTTTGATCCTGAAAGCACATTCTTCTATATAGAGTGCAGACTCATGAAAGTCCAGCTTAGCATACAGATTAAATAGGTACGGATAAAAGATACATCCCTGCCACACATCTTACCTGAATTTATACCATACAATGTTTCTTTGCTCTGTTTGAACAGCAACTGCTTGATCTGGGTATAGATTTAACATGAGCAAAATTCACTATTATAGGATTTTCTCACTTTCTCAATGTTAGCCATAGTTTGTAATGATCCATAGTTTGTTATGAAATGCCTTTTCATATTCAATAAAATACAAACAGGTATTCTTTCTTATTCTTTTATGTCAGCCATGATCCTTCTGTTATCAGAATGACATCCCTGATGCCGTGGAGTCTTCTAAACTCAACTTGAACTACTACAGTTCTCTGTCAAAGTGCTATTCTTGACATTACTAGTATAAAATAGCATTTTTAAGTTATTAAAATAACTCAGTTCTCCCTTGTGTCGTGGTGTTTTACAAGTTAGCCTTGTAAAAGTTAGTCCGATAGTTCAAATCCTAAGCTGCTCTGAAAGAGAAAGCCAAGTCAATCTTCTGTAAAAGTGAACAGCCTCAAATTCTTTCTGAATGGATGGAATCAGTTCAGCAGCAATGATTTTTGTTTGTATGGTTTTTTTGGGGTAGATTTCTTATTTGTTTGTTTGTTTTCCATAGATATAGATCATCAGATGTATATATGCAATGGTTCTTGAGTTTCCCTCATAATTTTCAATTGGAAGTTAACATTTGAGATAGAGACAAAGCTAGTTTCTAGCTTTTACATCATGTGAGCAGGAGATACTTAAATTCTCTGGATGGAAAACATTTAACAGTGAGAGGTGAAACACAATTAACAGTAAATGTGAGAGTAACTCCTTTACAAGCCCTAACCCTATCTTAGAAATTCCTCTGTAGATAACTAATTTATAGTATATTTCCTCTCCATGTTCATTATAGCAACTAAATTTATGAGTACATTTAAGGGAAAAAAATCTGAATAAACCACAGGGTTTTTGTGTTATTCCTTTGCTTAGGCATTAAAAGTTTTACTCTAAAAATACGTTCTTTCCACGATTGATTTTTCTTTCTTAATATTCTGCAAACATTGCAAGTAGTATATAAAACAAAATATACCTAATATGCATTAATACATATCTTCATTTTCAAGTTTGTCATGGAATTTATAAAGTTTATCTCACTTCTTCATTTCATATATATGCCTACTTTGAAAGCATATTTTAAAAGTAGTCAAAAATATCATTCACTGCAGCCAACATATCATAGGATCCTTTCATTATTTGACAGCTTTGACAGATATTATTGATTTGGCCAGCAACTGCAGCTAACCAGAAGGGGACAATGTGACAGTTTTATGTAACAAAAGGCACAGTGTCATGTCAACTGAACTAAATGTTGTACAAAGTGACAGCAGGACAAAAAATCCTTTCAGGCTTAATTTTCTGCTTCATTTTTCCCCCCCTTACCATCAATACATAAGGCAGTGCAGTAGGTGACACAAATTAGCAGGATGGAGCAAAAGGTCCATCCTGCCTCTGTGGCTATACTTGACTTTTCCACCACAGAGTGGCAATTATTTTTAAGGTGAATGAACAAGAAGAGCAGCTTATAGTAATCAACCTACCCCTATAGGAGAAAATATATCCCTTATCAAGACTCTTTATATACTTCTCCTAGGTGGCTTTTGGGAAAAGATGAAAGGAAAAAGTCCCCATCTGCTAGGTCATGCCTACAAGACACATTCTGTCAAGTCTTAAAAGCAACAACAGCTTTGCCTGTGGGATACCTATAATTATTATGTGGAGGAGCCCAGTGCCTGCTGAAGCTCATTGTTCGGCTAACACAAGACTGAATGAGAACAGTGGCTCCAGGCTGTGAGTAGATAAAGTGCAACTTTTCGATTTTGCTCTTCTAAGGATCCTGCATTGTGTGGCCTCCATGAGTGACATCTTTGGCCTTCCTTGAGGCTCAGCAAGATTGAATCAGTCATGCTGAGTTAAACAATGAATGGAGGACATAACCTTAGCAGTGCCTGTCATTTTTTCCTCCTAATTCAATCTACATTTAATCAATGAAAGTAATTTCTTGTTTGTTTAAGTCTTCTATCCAATGGATCTTGAGGGTTTTGAAGTAGTACACCTTCACCTTGACCCTCTCTGCCTTTTGAACTTCAGCTATGATATTAAAATGAGAATCTGCAGACAAGGTGGCAGCAAAGGTAGCCTGCTAGGTACTATTGTGAATTCCTTTGTGTGGCCTTTTAATAGAGCTTTGGAAATTAAATTAACTAAAGGATGATTTAGAGAAATACAACTAGTGACAAAAACAGAACTCAAGTTTCTAGAACTGATATGGTAATATAAGTTTGAAATAAACAGTGTCAGGAAGTGGTAATAAAGCTGCCCAATCATTTGCTGCTAATTTTGTCTTTTATGAAAAGTTTACATTTACACTTTCAACATTATTAGGATTAGCTAGTAGAAGCTTATTCAATTTCAAAGTCTTTATTGATCGGTTTAGGTATTCTCAATCAAAATCTACTTCCTTTCCACTCACAGTGATAAATAAGTTTGAGATAGTTTGCCACTAATTATCTTATAGTGATTATGTTCATAAAAAGTGCTAAATTGAAATATTTTAGAACCAGTCATTGTCAAACTGGAAAGCAACGTCAAAGACAAACTTTGGAGCAATGGGGTTTAGTTATACATACACAAGTAATTAATTTCTGTTGTGGAGAAGAGTAGGGATCCCAGAGCACTTAACTGTGCTCATGCAAAATCTATACTTGGAGCAGTAGACAGTAGTCAGAACAGAGTAGGTAAAGGATCAGAAAATGTACAACCTGTCTTCTTACCTTTTCAGTCTACCTGCAGAATACATCATTTGGGAGTCTGGGCTCTATGAGGAGGAATGTGACATCAAAATTGGAAGAAGATTCATCAACAACCTGTGTTATATAAATGACACAAACATGTTTGTTGAAATTGAAAAGGGCATGAGGCATTTTCTATAGAAAGTCAAGGACTACAGTCTTCAATATGGATTGAAACTTAACATCAAGGAAACAAAGATTCTCACCATTCAGTCAATTAACAGCTTCATGATGGATGGAGTAGAGATTGAGATTATTGATAACTTCAGTTTTCTCAGTTCCACAATTAACATTCTTGGAACCAGCAGTCAGAAAATCAAAAGACGCATTGCATTGGGAAAAGCTGCTGTCAGGGACCTCTTTAAAGTCTGAGAAGCAACAATGTCAGTCTAGAGACTAATGTGTACTTCATCCAGTCCATGGTCTTCACAATTACTTGCTATTCATCAGAGAGTTGGATAATAACTAAGGATGATAAAGAAGAATCGAAGACTTTGAGTTGCATGATGGAGAAGAGTGTTGAACATACTGTGGACTGCCAGGAGAAAAACACAGGTCTTTCTTGGAGAGGGTGAAACCAGCTCTGTTTCACATGTGTTCAGCATATGGCCAAGAGCGTCCAGTCCTTGGAGAGGCACATCATGCTAAGAAAGGTGAAGAGACAGCATAGAGGAGAAAGACCCATAATGAAATGGATTGACTCATTGACTGGAGAAATGGGAGTAAGCATGTTGGAGATTATGAGATTGGCTCAGGACAGGGCAGGTTTCAAAGCTAATATATGTAGGGTTGCTATGA
>NW_006400062.1:1511537-1512964 GCF_000299155.1 Elephantulus edwardii
TATATATATATAACTAGAGCTACCAAAGACCTATACAAAGAAAACTACAGAATATTTCTACAAGAAATGTCCTGTTCATGGGAAGACTCAATACTGTGAAAATGACAATCCTACCAAAAAGCAAGCTACATGTTCAGTGCAATCACAAAACAGACATCAAATTCATTTTTCAAGGAGATTGAAAGGGAAATTGTCACATTTATTTGGAAAGGAAAGAGACCCCAAATAAGCAAAGCATTTCTGAGAAGCAATAATGAGGTGGGAGGCATAACACTCCCCGACTTCAAAACCTACTACATTGCAGTAGTAATCAAAATAGCATGGTACTGATACAATGACAGGCACATAGACCAACGGAACAGAATTGAGAACCCAGAAATAGATCCAGCTGTCTATGGTCAACCGATATTCAATAAGGAAATAAAACATATCAAGTGTGGAAATGACAACTTCTTCAACAAATGGTGCTAGCAAAACTGGACTGCTATCTGTAGAAAATTGAAACAGCATCCACATTGCGCACCATACACAAAAATAAACTCAAGGTGGATCAGAAAATTGGGAGTAAAGTTCCAAACCATAAAGTTCATAAGAGACAAACTGGGATCAAGCTTAGAATGCCTAGGCTACAGTTTCAAGAGATTGCCAAATACAGCCAGAAATGCACAGTCTGAAGAGGACAAAATTGATGAACGGGATCTCCTAAAGATTAAATCCGTGTGTGGATAAAAATAAAAATTCCCAATGGGGTGAAAAGGAAACCTACTGACTGGGAACAAACATTTGACAATGCCATCTTAGACAAGGGTCTTATCTATAAGCAAGTAATAGATGTTGGAGAGGATGTGGTGAAGTAGGAACTCTTACACACATTTGGTGGGATTGTAAAATGGTACAACCACTCTGGAAGGTAGTTTGGAACTACCTCAAAAATCTGAACATAGAAATTCCATATGACCCAGCTATTCCATTGCTTGGAATATGCCCCAAGAAATGAGAGCTGAGGCACAAACAGAGACTTGTTCACCAATATTCATAGCAATGTTATTCACCATCGCAAGAACATGGAAACAGTCCAAATGTCCAACCATAATCAATTGATGGATTGAGAAATTATGGTACATTCACACAATAGAATATTACACAGCCCTAAGCAGCCATGATTTTGTAAATTACTAACTTGGGAGGGACTGGAGAACATTATGCTGTGTCAATTAACTCAGTTTCATAAGGACAAATGTTGTATTATACTATTATTATAGAATTAGTATGAGGACCCTGGTGGGGAGGGATAGGGAGAGGTGTGAATGGGTGGGGTGGTGGTCTTAGTTAATTACGGTCACAAAATTTAATGAGGGGGGAAGGAAATGGGAAAGATCTGGTGTGAAAAACAATGCATCCAAACTTTGCAAATATACCAGTATAAT
>NW_006400062.1:1514189-1525217 GCF_000299155.1 Elephantulus edwardii
CTTGGAGGCAAGGATTCTGAGGCTTTGTCTAACATACTTTGGACATTTTGTAAGGAAGGACCAGTCCTTGGAGAGGGACATCATGCTTGGGAGGGTGCAGAGACAGTGCAGGAGAAGAAGGCCCTCTATGAAGTGGATTAATTCAGTGACTGAGATAATCGGGATGGGTGTATCAGAGATGGTGCTATTGGCACAGGACAGAGCAGAGTTTAGGGCTGTTTTACACAGGATCATTATGAGTCGCAAGTGACTCGAAGGCATATAACAACAAACAAAGAGAAAGAATAACCTATATAAAGTGTAAGAATAAGCAAATATGTTTTGGAGACAATGCAGCCAGAGTGCTCTTTAGAGGCAAAGATGATGAGACGTCACCTCACATTCTTCAAGCATGTTTGTAGGAGGGACTATTCCTTGGAGGGGGACATTATGCTCAGTGAGGTGTAGCAGCATCTGCAAGGTAGAGGAAGACCCTTAACTAGGTGGATTGGCATGGTAACTGTCAAAATGATCTAATAAGTCAAGAAGTGTGAGGATGACATAGGATAGGACAGAGTTCAGATCTATTGTTCACAGGGTCTTTATGGGTCATGCTTGACTCAACAGCACTTAACAACAACAGTGTATGAAGTGTAAGGAGATCTGATGACATAGCCTATAGTGTACTGTAGTACAAATGAAAAGGCTAAATATCCCTGGTGTTTCAACATCAGGGAAAATTAAGAGTTGTAAACTTAGAAATTCAACGGAAGGGTACTCTGAGGAGGAATCAGCTTCACAGCAGTAAGTGGAGTAAAAGGGAAAGGTAATATTGTGGCACAAGCAGAACTGACTTAAAATGAATCTGGAAAACTTTGGTATTTAGAAAGTCTTTGGCAGAGGAAAAACTATAATCAATACAATTATAAACACTCACAGAAATGAGGGTTTATATATTTCTGTATAATTAAAGATGAACTAAAGATGTGTTTTTCAGTCATGGAAGAATCTTGACTGATTTGGAGTTTAAATTTTGATATGATTTCCTAGCACTGTGTTTAAGATGCATTTTATTATGATTTCCTGGACCTCTTTAATCATAATCAAAACTTATTGCTGCTAAGTAGTTACTGTTTCATACTGACTTTTTTCACTTTATTATTGCTACTGAGTTGGGAAAAATTCATAACTGGCCATTCTTTTGGTTCTGAGGTGTGTGGAACACTTGTAGATTTAAAGCACCAGAGAGTTAATCCCTTTGGGTTAACAACACAATCTCCTAGAGACTGCCACCAACACTTCCTACTGTATTTCTTTCTCTCTCTCTACCCCCTGTCCCTCCTCTCCTTGTTTTAGAGAAGAAACCTAATCATAGCTCAACCTCCTGCCTGTTTTCAGAAGCTATGAATTGCACAGGAAGTGATTGCCCATCTTACCCTCACAGAGCAAATGGTTGATTCCAGCTGTCTGTCTTTCGGTTGTCAACACAACAGCTGGTAAGCACACTATACCATCAGAACTGTCTACTAACTCTATTGTTAGTAGTGCCCTTGAGTCAACTTGGCATCATAACAATCCTATGAACAGTGAATCAGAACCTAACTAGGTCTGTCTTGGAGAAGGTGAAACCAAGTCTCCCTTTGGAGGCTAGGATTTTGAAACTTTGTCTCACATATTTTGGACGTGTGGTCAGGAGAGACTGGTCGTTGGAGATGGACATCATGCTTGGAAGGCTGGAAGGACTGTGCAAGGGAGGAAGATCCCAGATGAGATGGACTGATATAGTATGTAGTGCAATGGGGGCTGGTGTGTCAGAATTAGTGAGACTGGCTCAGGACAGGGAAGGGTTCAGAACTGCTATACATAAGGTCTCTATATGTCCCAGGCAACCCAACGGCACATAACAACAAAAACATATTATATTTGTTGTTCTTATTTATGCCTCATGTTTAGCGTCAACAGACCTCGGAGAGGACCTTTGCATTTAAAAGATGGTTGTTATTATATTTTGGAGAAATATTCTTTTAAGTGGTACTCACTCTTCTGTCAATATGCTGTACTAGGTAACCTGTGGTTTCTGTGATGCTGAACCTTGTGCCATTGGGGTGTCAAATTCTGTAATAGTTACCCATGGTGGACAGTGCTTGGTGGAGCACCTAGTTTAAGACACGTTTGGGAGAAGAAGTGGCATCCACTTCCTAAACAACATGTCTCTTGAAACACTGTGAACTTTGATAAATGGCAATGATTCTGGAAGGGCTTCAGACCTTTTTGTTCATTGGGTCCCTATGAGTCATGCTCAACTCGTCAGTAATCAACAACAATAATCTTTTTTGAAGTAGATTGCTAGACCTTTCTTCCTCATTATCACTGGATTTTTGTATTTTAAAATGCTATAGAATGGATGTCACACAATAATAACTGTATGGAGTTACTAAAAAGAAAAAGTGTTAGTCTAAAGACTAAGTTTCACCTGGCTTAAGCCATCTTCTCAATTGCTTGCTATGCATCAGAGAGCTGGACAATGACTAAGGATGATAGAAAAAGAATTTTGAGTTGTGGTGATGGAGAAGAGTATTGAACATACAATGGGCTGCCAAGAAAACAAATAGGTCTGTCCTAAAGAGGTTGAAACCAGGTTGCTTCTTTCAAACAAAGATTTTGCAACTCCATCTCACATAAATTTGGACATGTTGTTTGTAGAGGCTTCGCAGAAGAATATTATGCTTGGAATAGTAGAACGTCAGCACAGGAGAGGAAGACTCTGAAAGAGATGGATTGACACAATGACTGTGGCAATGGGATTGGGGCAAAGTTGAGACTTTGACTCAGGTTGGGGCAAACTTCGGAGCCATTGTTCATATGGTTACTATGAGGTGTAGTGCACTTGATGTCACATAACTACAATGCAGCAAACATAGAGTTGGTTCTGACTCAATTACTTACGGCCAATAGAACATAGCCTTACCTGATTGTGCTGCTTCCCAGTCTCTACTGTGCTTAATCTGCTTTTCTCAAATTGTTTCCTTTTCTAGAGACTGGCTTCTCTTGATTATCTGCCAAACTATGTGAGATAAATTCTCACTGGTTTTACATTGAGGTAATATTCTGACTGCCCTTCTTTCAAGGCAGATATTTTTTATATTTGTACATCTGTGGTATATTAAATTCACCCATATTTAATATTCTTGGTACCATCAGTTAAAAATAAGGAGACGCATTGCACTAGAAAAATCTACAGTTAGAGATTTTTCCAAATTGTTGAGGAGTAGTGACATAAGTTTGAAGACTAAGGGCATCTGATTCAGGCCATAGTCTTTCTGATTATTAGCTATGCCTGGACAATGAATTATGATGACAGAAATTGATTTGGTGTCTTTGAGCTGTGATGTTGGGAAAAAAGCACCGTACATCGCATGGACAGCCAGGAGAATGAATAGATGTCTTAGAGACGGTGCAGCCAGAGTGCTCTTTGGGGGCAAAAATGATGATGCTCTGTCTCACATACTTTGGACATGTTGCTAGGAGGTGCTATTTGCTGGACAAGGACATGATGCTAGGTAGAGTGGAGGGTCGGTGAAAGAAAGGAAGACCTTCAGCCAGGTGGATTGATATGGTGACTGATGCAATGGGATTTTGTGTGTTGGAAAGTGTGAGGATGGCACAGGGTTCAGATCTTTTGTTCATAGAGTCACTATTACTCATACTCAGCTCAACAGTACCTAACAACAACAACACAACTCAAAGGTATCACTTTTTCTTTTATCTTCCTTATTTATTGCTTAATCTTCACATACACAAAGGAAAATGCCAGGGTTAGGGTTAGGTGCACCCCATTCCCCAAAGTGATAATCTTGCTCTTTGTTGCTGTTATGTGCAGTCAGTTCAGCACTAGTTCATAATTCACCCATGCGAGTTTCACAGGCTTTCAATAATATGGGAGATTGTCCTTTCCTCCCTGGAGAAGCTGGTGGATTGGCAGAACAACTTCTAGCACTTAAAAAGGATGTTGCAAATTTTCTCATTGCAATAATTCATTTATTTCCTTGATGGTGCTTCAATGGACAATTATTAAAAGTGAAAGATGTTGAAAACTTTGATCATTTCTCTGTTTATCATGATGTTTCTTATTGCTCAATTTGGAAGAATTTTTGCTTTCTTTCTATTGAGATATAATTTATACTGAAAGCTACAATCCCAGGACTCCATGAAGTTTGCTAAGTCTTCATTTAATGCGAGCAAGGTTTTATTTTCTTCATAACCTAAGTTGTTATATATCATGTTATTGTTGTTATTGTTGTTAGGTGCCTTCAAGTTGACTATGACTCATAATAGTACTATGAACAATAAATCTGAATCCTGTTTTATCTTGTACCATTCTCACAATCTCTGCCACACTCTAGCCAATTGCTAATGTCACTGTGTCGGTCCACTGAGTTGCGGGTCTTCCTCTCCTTAGTCATCCATCTATCTTTCCAAGCATCATTCCATTCTCCAGTGAATAGCTTCTCCTAGCAAGATGCTCAAATATGACAGATGAAGCTTTGCCATCTTTGCCTCCAGGGAGCATCTGGCTGCCCCTTCATCAAGACATATCATCTCATCAATGATTCTGATGCCACATCCTTCTTCATAGAGTCCAGCTTCTAAAATAATTTGCTCAGCATATTTATTGAATAAGTGTGGAAAGAGGATATAGCCTAGCACACATCTTTCATCAACAGCCTTTTGGATCCTCACATCTGTGGCCATTGGGCCTTGTAAGAAGCACAGCATTAAAGATTAAGCAGAGACTTCCATTGAACTGTAATATCCACATTTGGGATGTTACCTTAGTGAGAATGCTTCAACACTCTCCTAGGAGCATATCCTGCCACATCTGTGTAGGCTTCAACTAGATCTAATAACATATTTGTATGCCTGATTTGGCATTCTAGAGGTGCAACATTAGTTTTTCGATTTATTGGAAAGGGGACATTAATTTTTCTTTTTAAGTGCAGCACTTGTCTGTAAGTTTGCTGTACTGCAGTAGTTTGTGGTTGCTGTGAAACTGAAATCTATTCCACCAGTGACCAGTGTGTCAAATGTCACAAGAGTCACTTATAGTGGACAGGTTTGTTTGAGCTCCCAGATTAAAACACATTAGGAAGTAGCATAAGCCATCTACTTCTTAAATAGAAGAATCCTGAAAACTTCATGGACAATATAGGAGCAAGGATAATTACAGTATTAGAGGTAGAGCCTAGACTGAAAGTTAATCAAATGATAGATAGATAGATAGATAGATCTCTCTATCTCTACATATTTATCTTTATCTATCTATATATCTATATCTATCTATCTATCTATCTATCTATCTATCTATCTATCATCTATTTCTTGACTGTACAACTTAATGATACTTTCTGCAAGATTATAGTTCTACAATATCACAAAAAATTAACATAGCTGCTAATCATTGCATATGCAGACTTCAAAATGGCATTTTACTTCCCTTTATTTACATAGAATATGTAAATATATTCATTTACATAGAACCGTTGGTTGAAATAAACTCAATTGGTGAAATTGTGTCTTTCAAAAATACCTTACTGGAGGAAGTAGTTATATCTTTTCAATATTTGGAAACTCCCTAATTTAGGAAATAAAATTTTAAGAACCAGGATGTTTTGTAATAATAGATGCATCAAAATATCTCACTTTTACAAAACTGGAAATATCTCAATCAGCTAAAACCTTTAGATGTCAAAATTTTAAACAAAATATATGCTTTAAGTGATGATGTAAAATCTGTAACAACACATTTTTTTACCTATATATTAACTTAAAAGGAACCTATGTTATAAATGTTAAGAACCAAAGTGTAGACTTAATTTTATTAATTGTGAACAATTCTTAGATATTAAAGTTGAAAGTTTTCTAAAAAGGAAAAGCTCAGTGAAACTTGGCTGTCTTCCACTTAAAAAAATTGAACAAGTTTTGCCTTCAAAAACTGTATAAATATTTTAAGACCAATTCAATTTGGTGAAAATTGAAGGAAGACACTACGTCCAGAAAGAGAAACTTTCAAATTTAGGTTTAAAAATTGAAGAAAAAAATCCTTATTAATTGTTGTCAAGTTGGAATGTACTCACAGCTGACCATATATTAGATTTCTGTTGCTGAAAGTCTGCGGTTAGGGACCTCTCTAAAGTACTCAAGAGCAACGGTGTCTCTCTGGAGACTAAGGTGTGCCTGATACAGGCCATGATTTTTGCAATCACTTGTTATGCATCAGAGAGTTGGACGATGACTAGGGAGGATAGAAGGAGAATTGACGCCTTTGAGCTGTGGTGCTGGAGAAGAGTATTGAATGTACCATGGACTGCCAAGAAAACAAATAGATTCATCCTAGAGAGGGTTAAACCAGGCTACTCCTTGGAGGCAAGGATTCTGGGGCTTCGCCTGACATACTTTGGACATGTTGTAAGGAGAGACAGGTCTTTGGAGAGGGACATCATGCTGGGCAGAGTAGAGGGACAGTGCTTTGAGTCGCAAATGACTCGACGGCACATAACAACAACATAAGTCACACAGGGGGAGATTTGAAGTCACTGGTGGATTCTAACCAGCAGAGAGGCTTGATCTTTGAGCTGATTGTACCACTCCCAAAGGACTAAGATATTCAGAGCTCCCTAAATTTAGATACAGAACCCTAAAGAAAAAAAAAGTTAAGACAGTATGACTATATAGCAACTAGAGAAAAAAATTGCAATCTATGAAGTTTTTTCTAAAGTATTTGATAGTTTTCTCCTATTATTAGTAATAAGACCAGAGACAAATAACATCTTTGAAAGAGAAAAGTTAATTGTCTTAAAAAGACTTCAAATTTATTAGGAACATAATAATTTAGAAGTATTGATAAACTAAATAAGGTTTCCTACATACAAAGAAACAAAGAAAAAAAATACACCATGACCTTTGTCACATGAGTTACTAAAATATGTATGGTGGCAATGTAAAGTTAGACTCAGAGTTAAGAAGTGGGTAGAAAAGATTTTAGAGATCAAAGTGATTAGTATGCTAGTAAATTCAAGACTATATGACTGATTCAGAATGACAGAAGGAAAAACTAGGTTAAAAAAGACAATATTTTGTTTAAAAAGCTAGAACAAGTGGAGCATTTGGTGATAAAGCAAGCTGTTAATTATGCTTGAATAAAAGAAAGCAGACTATATAATTAACAATAGAATATTTTTAAAAAAGAAATAAAATCAGAGGAAATGGAGAAACTAGTCTTGGGAACTGTGCAGAACTATAGATGGTGCTGAATAATATGTCAGGTGCTTGAAAAGAAAAATAGTAAGTGGGAACTTACATTTTATTGGATTCAGTATCTTGATATGAGAGGGTTTAAGACATGTGCTTGGTATCAACTTCCAAAATAGTTTGCCTCTAGAAACTCTATGAACTTAGAGAAACGAAGAAAGTTACCCAAGTGTTTAGGTCTTTGGTTCATAGGATTGCTATGATTTGTCTATGATTCAACAGCACTTAACAACTTAACAACAGAACAAGTAATTTAAAGCAATCATAATCAGTGTAAAGTCTCCATAGACCTGACGGGGTAGGATAGATCTTCTGACCTTTACCCAAATGTGCATTTTTTTATCTGAGACTTTTGAGCAGAACTGCTGAAAATGGGCTCTGCAAAGTCAAAATGTTTGCCTATTTTGTAAATATAATAACTAGTCATTTCTTGCAAGCCACAGACACACCCTTACTTCACATAACAAAAACGTACTTTTATTCATTGATGACTGAGAACTTGCACAGGACAGAAAGCAAACTTGTTATGGTAAATGCCTATAATTAGTCCACAAAGACTGCATTTGCTTTGTAGGACTGAATTCTGAAGCCCACATATTTTCCTGAGGCAAAATTCTTCTTTTTCACAACGAATTTTAACTTAAAAGAAAATAGTTCCTTTGTCTGAAATTGCCTTTTCCTTTGTGGCAAATCCCTTTGCAAGGCCTAATTGTGAGAAATGATACATGAAACATTCGGTGCTACAAAACCTTGAATATAAGCATTCTTCACTGGTATTTAAAAGACAGAATGGTAATGAATTGCTTTTCTAGTGTTGACAGTTCTGATGATAATCAACATGAATAGCAAGTATTTAAAAGAGTAGATATAAGTTTTTTCATACGTGACAGGTTACATCAAATAAAATATATGTATGTTGTAAGTCCTCAAAATAATGAGATTGTTTAAAGTTATATATTAATAGACCGCAGCCATAGCAGTGAAGTTTAAGTCACCACTTAACCTCTTTTAGTTTAAACAGAATTCCTGCGGGAACAGTGGTTAAAGCACTTGAGGGTGAACCAAACGTTTGTTTCTAACCCACCAGCTACTCCTCAGAAGAAATATGTGGCAATGTGTGCATGGTTTAATAGTCACGGAAACCCTGTGGAACAGTTTTCTGTCTTGGGTGGCCAAGAGTCATGTTTTACTCAAATACAATGAGGTTTAGTTTTAGATTTACACACACACACACACACACACACACACACACACACACACAGTGCCGAAATATCATAACAAGACAAATGAAGCAATTATTCTGTATTCTATCCATTTCTTCTTTCCTTCTATAAAATTCATTCTTCAATTTTGTAGTTTTGCAGATATTTAAAGTTAGTAAAACCTTTCTTAAAACTAATGCGTGTCTTAACTTGTTTTCTCTAATCTGAATTTTGTGCACCATACACTGATTCAAGAAATAATCACAGAGTGACATTATTTTTGTTTTTTAAGTGTATTAATATTTTTCTAGGTGTCCTCTCTCTCCCATTGCTGGAGTTCAATAGGAACTGACTCTCAGCTGACCTTCCTTCGGGTTTGTGCAATTGTAAATCAGATGGGAAGAAATTATTCATTTTTCTCCCAGGAGCTGGTAGATTCCAGCCATCAGAGAGACTTGGTCTTTGAGTTAGTGGCACAACTCCCTGTGGACTACACTACCAGACTACCTGATTGATATACAGGGGATATAATATTAGGCAAAGCACCACAAAGTTCCTGATTTCATGGTGCTGATATGCTAGACCAAGCAAGATTATACTTGTATGTGATAGTACATTGAGAGAGAATTGCCAAAATTCAAGCTAGATTCAAATTTGGTTGTGGATGGAAATATGGATATTAATGCTGATGTGAGATGATTGTTGGCTAAAAGCATGCCGGAAAGATGCTTATTTGTGTTTTGTTGTCTATTCAAAGGTGTTTGGCTGTATGCCTAACCGTGATAAGGATGGATATCCCAGAATGGTTAATTGTGCTCATGTGAAAGCTATGCATAGACAATAAAGCAGTTATCTGAACAAAGCAAAGAAACACCACCTGTTTTAAAAATCAGGAAGAGTATGTATCAGGGTACATTCTTTCTCCATACCTATTTAGTCTGTATGTTAATTAAGCAAATTATTTTAGAAGTAGAAATACATAAAATAGAATGTGTCATCAGGATTGGAGGAAGACTCATCAGTAATCTGTGTTATGCAGATTACACCACCTGGCTTGCTGAAAGTAAGGAGGACTTGAAATATTTACCACAGAAGAACAAAGATTACAGCCTTCAATATGGATTACATCTAAAAGTCAAGAAAATAAAAATTCTTACTCCTGGGTCTATAGGCAACATCATGATAGATCAAGACATGTTGTCAACGACTTCATCTCACTTGGCTCCACAATCAGCATCCTTGATACAGCAGTCAAGATATCAAAAGATGTGCTGCACTGCTGTCAAGGACCTCTTCAAAGTGTTAAAAAGCAATGATGTAATTTTAAACATGAAAGTGTGCCTTTTTCCAGGCTATAGGGTTTTCAATTACTTCCTAAGTATCTGAAAGTTGAACAATGAATGACTAAGCATGGTGGAAAAATTGATGTCTTTGAATTATGCTATTGGAGAGTACTGGACTGCCAAAACAGCAAACATACCTGTTTTGGAAGAACTGCAACCAAAGTTTTCCTTAGGGGCAAAAATTTGTCTTCGGACTAGACCTCAGAAAAAGACATCGTTCTGGGAAAAGTGAAGAGTTAGGGAAAGAACGGAAGACCCTCTATAATACGGTTTGGTTGACACAGTGACTGTAACAATGGATTCAAGTGCATCAGAGATAATGAGAACGGCAGAGGGTAGGGCAAGTTTCTGATCTGTTGATAATAGGGTTGCAGTGAGGCATGGTTTATTTAAGGACATCTACTATATGCTAATAAGGTAAACAGACATTAAATTGTAAATGTAATTAAAACATGTATTTTTTTTTAATTCTTCTTAACGAAAGTTTACAGAGACTTAGGGTTTCCATTCATTCATTTTTGCATTTTTTTCTCCCTGCCCATCCTCTCTCCCCAGATTCACTCCTCTCCTTGAAAAGTAAAAGAAAAATCTCTTTCATTGTTATGGAATCCCTCCCCCCAAGTCCACTCCACTGTGCAGCCTTCGTTCTGGACTCCTGTCAAGACAATAATACTCAATCATAAATCCCTTTTAAGTTCTCTCCCTCATCTGTCTCAACACAGTGTACATCATTCATCTCTGTCTTCCCTCAACCCTGATGTCAGTCTCGTTTTACAACAGTGGCAATATTTGTATCTATTTCTCATTCTTTAATTGCAAGTATACATGTTATTTTTTCCTAAGAGAACATTCTTGAAAAATATGTTATTTTTAAAAAGAAAACAACACCAAAAAAACCCCCAAACAAACAATGCTTCTAGTTGATTGAAACTAATGATGGACAATGTAGGTCAGAAAGGAAAATAACTATGTTCTACTGGACGCCATTTAGCGGATTCGGGCACTGTACTCTTTTGGGACTCCTATTATTTAGAAGACACAGTCTTCATAATGTCATCTCAAAAGAGAACCATCTTAATTATTTCTTAATGTAATTTTTGTATATCCTTTTCCCTCCTCACTTTTTAATTCACTATTTTATCATTTCACTGTTTCTTTTATATGTGAGATGTGCTCTCGCTCTCCCTCTCCCTCTC
>NW_006400062.1:1525317-1542893 GCF_000299155.1 Elephantulus edwardii
CCCTCTCCCTCTCCCACTCCCTCTCCCTCTCCCTCTCCCTCTCGTTCTCCCTCTCCCTCTCGTTCCCCCTCTTGTTCTCGCTCCTCACAGACAGAAGCTGGCAACTTCTTTTGTAGTGTTTTATTTTCTACAGCAATTATCTTCCTTCAGCATGCACCATAGTTCACACATTCTTATTTTTCAATTCTCAAATCTAGTATCACTTCCTTAAAGACAAATGGCCCTTAAAAAAACTTTCTTCAGTTACTATTTCTGATGTCAAAGGGATCTATAGGACAAGTATGTCTTGCACTATATGACTATTAGTTTTCTACAATAACAAACAAATACAAATCATGTGGGAAAGCAAGAAATAGAGTAACAAATAATACAACTTACTCTTAAGAAACAAAGATATATGCAAAGTAATGCAAGCATGTGATGAATATGTGTAAGTTTCCAAAATGTAAAAGAGAGTGGAGGTGGTATGGGGATGGCCGAGGCTGACCTCTGTTAACTTTTAAAAAGGAAAATAGTCACCATCAGCAACATCCACAGTACAAAACTAATTTTCATAAGGTCAGTCATGGCCTTCGCACTTTCACACCCACATCAACTATTGCAACATCAATTACACTGTTCTACTATTGGATTTGAATCTTTTGCAACAGATAGACATATCTCAAAGAAGCATATTCATGATTTTGGAGCTTAACAGCTAAATTATTGTTGTTATGTGTCGTTGCATTGCTTGTCACTCACTGTGACCCTGTATGCAATAGCTCTAAACCCCTTTCTATCCTAAGCTAATCTCACCATCTCTGACATCTCTATCCCCATTACCCCAGTTTCTGTGTCAATCCATCTCCAGGGTCTTGTTACCCTGCAGTGTTCCTCCACTCTTCCAACCATGAGGCCCTTCTCTAAAAACTGGTCATTCCTGGCAATGCCTGAACTATGTGAGGCAGTGGTTCAAAATCCTGGCTTTATATAAGCAACTTGATTTCACTTTCTCCAGGACCAACCTGTTTATTCTCTTGACTATCCATGCTATCTCAATACTCTTCTATAGCACCACAGCTTAAAGACATCAGTTCTTGTTCTGTAATCCTTAATCATTGTCTAGCTCTCTGATACATAGCAAGTAATTGTGAAGACCATGGATTTAGTCTCCAGACTGATATTGTTGTTCTTTAGGATTCTTGAGAGGTCCCTGCCCGTAGACTTTCCCAATGCAGTTCGTCTTTTGATTTCCTGACTGCTGGTGCCAAGATGATAGAATATGGAGCCTAGCAAACTGAAATTATTAGCAATCTCAATCTCTTCTCCATCTATCCTGGAGATGCCAATTTGCCCTCTTTGTCTTCTTGATGTTGAGTTTCAATCCATATTGAAGACTACAGTCGTTAAAATTTTGCAACAAAAGCTCCACATTCTATTCAGTTTCAGCCAACAAATCTCCAAGAGAGACCTATTTGTTTTCTTGACAGTCCATGGTATGTTCAAGACTCTTCTCCAGTACCACAACATGAAGGCATCTATTCTTCTTTTGTCATCCTTGGTCATTGTCCAACTCTCTGAAGCATAACAAGTAATTGAGAAGACCATGGCCTGGATTAGGTGCACCTTTGTACCTAGACCAACACTGAAGCTCTGTGGCCACAATCTTCCCTCAGTATGGCCTCAAACAAAAAACTTTCCCTGAATTTGGTACATAGGAGTTAGACTTAGATACTCCTAAACAAGAAATGCACAACAGAATGGGGGTGTAGCAGGAACAGAGTAGAGATAAGTCACACGTGTTTAGGGGTTGGGTGGACAGTGAATATATTGGTTATTTCAGTAAAGGAAGTATCTTTAATTTGGTAGGTAAAATGTTTGCCTGTCAGATATTCTTCTAACTGTGAACATCCAAATTAAGACAGACTAGGAAGAAGAATTGGCCATCCACTTCTAAAATAATTGGCCTTTGAAAAACCCTATGTACAGCAGAGCTCACTTAGAGTAGACAAATAAGGCAACTGAAGTTGAGACCTCAAATTTGGAAACACAAAGGAGGAGAAACAATTGTAAGAAGAAATTAACAAATGGTATGTGGTATGTGAGAAGCATGAATGCGGGAAAATTGGACATTGTAAAGAAAGAAATGGAATGCATAAATATTAACATATTGGGAATTAGCAAAATGACATGGATTGGCATGGGAAATTTTTAATCCCATGATTATAAGATCTATTATGCTGGAGATGAAAAGGTGAGGGAAAAGTGGGGTCACTTTTATAGTTAAAAAGACCATTTCTGGATTCATCTTCAAATACAATATTGTGAGTGATAGGATAATATCTATATACATACAAGGAAGACCTTTTAATACCACTATCATTCAAACTTATATACATACCTACAACCAAGCCAAAGAGGAGGAAATAGATGATTTCTAGCAACAGTTTTAGTCAGAAATTGATCAAACATATAACCAAGATGATTTCATAATAATGGGTGACTGGAATGCAAAAGTTGGGAATCAAGAAGAATGATCAGTAAGTAGTGGGAAAATATGGACTTGGTGACAGAAATGAGGCTGGGGATAGAATGATAGAATTATGCACAATGATTTATTCATAGCAAATACCTTGTATAAGAAACATAAATTCAGGTTATGCATATGGATTTCACCTGATAGGATGCACAGGGAAGGAACCATTGGAGAAGTACAATATCAGCAGTGAAAACTAGACCAGGTGCTGATTGTAGAACAGAACCATCAACCGCACATATGCAAGTTCAAATTAAAACTAAAGAAGGTTAAATCACATCCACAGGAATCACAATTTTATCTTTAATCTATCTCCATGAACTTAAAAACCAACTCAGCAATGGTTTGAGGCCTTGAACACTAGTGAATGAAGACCAGAAAAGCTGTGAGAAGATATCAAGAATGTCATTCATGAAGAATTAAAAAAGTCATTACAAAGAATGAAAAAGAAGACAAGACCAAAATGGATGTCAGAAGAGACTCTGAATATTGCACTAAAGTGCAGGGAAGACAAAGCAAAAGGAATAAATCAAGAAGCTTAGGAGCTGAATAGAAGATTTCAAAGGACTGCTCGGGAAGACATGACAATATATTATAATGAAATGTGCAAGGAGCTGGAGTTGGTAAATGAAAAGGGCCAAACTTGTTCGGCATTTAATAAGCTGAAAGAACTGAAGAATAAATTTAAGCCACTAGTTGGAATGCTTAAGGATGCTATGGGCAGAATATTGAATGATTCAGGAAGCATTAAAAGAAGATGGAGGTAGTATATAAAGTATACCAAAAAGAATTGCAAGACACAGAAGAATGTCAAGAAAAAAACATGTGATCAAGAGGCAATGGTGATGAAGGAGGAAGTTCACACTGTTCTCAAGGACTTGGCAAAAATTGACGTATCTCAGCAAACAGATGATGCCTTGCATGGGCTCACCAAGTTGTGCCAAGAAATCTAGAGGACAACTACTTTGCTAACTGACTGGAAGAGATCCATATTTATTCCCATTCCAAAAAGAGGTGACCAGACAGTGTAGAAATAATTGAACAATATCACTAACATCACACAAGAGCAAAATCATGCTGAAGATTATCCAGAAAAGACTTGAACATTGAAAGGAGAACTATTGGAAATAGAGGCTGGGTTTAAAAGAGGTCATGACACTGGGGACATTATTACCAATGTCAGATGGATCTTGGCAAGGAGCAGAGAGTAACAGAAGACTGTCTATCTGCCTTTCATTGACTATGCAAAAACATTTCACTGTGTGGATCACAATAAATTGTGGCTAACCTCGAGGACAATAGGAATCTCAGAACACTTGATTGTGCTTTTATGAAACCAATACTTGAACCAAGAAGCAGTCCTCAAAACAGAGCATGTGAACACTGCATGGTTCAAAATCAGGACTGTTTTAAATTGGTATGCAGATCTGACCATTCAGGAGGCAGGGCTTTATGAGGAGTGTGACATCAAAACTGGAAGGAAGACTCAGTAACAACCTATGATATACAGATGATACAACCTTACTTGCTGAAACTGAAGAAGACCTGAAGCACTTGCTACAAAATGTCAAGGACTGTAGCCTTCAATATAGATTGAAGCTCAACATCAAGAGGACAAAAATTCTCACCACTGGGCCAATTGGCAGTGCCACAATAGATGGAAAGGTATTGAGTGTGTTAGTAATTACAGCTTGCTCAGATGCACAATCAATACTCTTACCACAGCAGTCAGGAAATCAAAAGAATTGCATTAGGAAAATCTGCTGTCATGGACCTCTCCAGAGTGATGGAAAGTAATGATATCAGTCTAGAGACAAAGGTGCACCTAATCCAGACCATAATCTTCTCGTTATGCTTCAGAGAGCTGGACAATGACTAAGGATGACAGAAGAATAGATGCCTTCGAGCTGTGATGCTGGAGAAGAGTCTTGAACGTACTATGGACTGCCAAGAAACAAACTGATCTGTCTTAGAGAGGGTAAAACGAAGTCTCTCCTTGGAGGCTAGGATTTTGAAGATCAGTCCTTGGAGAAGCACATCATGCTCTGAAGGATAGATGGAAAGCACAAGAGAGGAAGAATTCAGATGAG
This sequence comes from Elephantulus edwardii, assembly GCF_000299155.1. Lineage (NCBI taxonomy): Eukaryota > Metazoa > Chordata > Mammalia > Macroscelidea > Macroscelididae > Elephantulus > Elephantulus edwardii. The sequence goes on from NW_006400062.1 coordinate 1,529,923, forward strand.
ATGGATTGATACAGTAACTGGGGCAATGGGGGTTGGTGTGTCAGAATTAGTGAGACTTGCTCAGAACAGGGATTCAGAGCTGCTCTACATATGGTCGCTATACATTGCAGGCAACTCAATGGCCCATAAAAACAATAACATACTATGACAGGTTTGGAAGCAGGAGTGGCATCCATTTCCTAAATAACATTCTTCTGGAAACTTTATGACTTTGATAAATGTCAATACTTGTAGAGGGGCTTCGCGCCATTTGTTCATAAGGTCGTTATGAGTCGTGCTTGACTCAAAGGCAATCAACAACAACAATATTAAATACAGTATAATTATAATATTTTTTTTCACAATTCTCCCTCTGCCTTTTTTTAAAATTGAGATTGCAATCAGTTAAAACCATTAAATGCAAAGCTGACTGACTTCTCAAGTATCTAAGGAGACACAGCTGGAATGAGGAAACAAATGGAAGGCATAAATTAGAAGATCCAATTAATATTTCTCCTTCCAGTAAAAAATTCATAAAGAAAATCCTTTAGTATTGTAAGTGAGACCTCAATTCAAGGAAAATATTCTATTTATCAAGTTAAGGACACATTATTTTAACATTTTAAAATGTCATTTGGTGTTCCGATCAAATTTTTGTTCTTAAGGTCAAAACACAAATATGGTAACAAAGATTTCCCAAGCTAAGAGCAACAAAATTACTACACATGCATTAGAACACTAAACAATTTAGTAGCAGATTGATTCTTACAGAAGTCTTTCTCTACTCCTAATAGCATTATAATAATACCATTATAATTGTTATTATAAGATTAGATTTGACACTATGATTCCAAGAATGTACATAATAAAAACATACCATTTATTAGAGTGCTAGCTATTATCCTGCTGAGCTTTCATCAACATCTAAAGAGAATGATGAAATGTAGTTAATCAGATCCATTTGAAGGATCCTAATGTTTCTTTTAATGTTAATTTAAAATATACTAAAATTGAGTTTGTCCATTCATAAAGTTATGATTGTTTTCCAACTTTTTCTTAGGATTGAACAAAGAATTTTAAAAGTTTAGCTAATAGACTATAGACATATTATATATCCATTTCTTCAATAATTTCAATTGTTCAAAATGTTTTCAATTATTTCAAAGTAAAATATTGCATGCATATGTCCAGCACTTAGTTAGAAAATTTCCTATTTTAGTGATATGTACTCTAAATTTGGGAGAATTGGTTGTTATGTGCCATTGAATTGCTTGCAACTCATAACGATCCTATATACAATAGCTCTGAACTCTTCTCTATTCTGAGGCAATTTTACTGTCTCTAACACATTCACCCCCTTTACTCCAGTTACAGTGTCAAGCAATCTCATCTAGGGTCTGTTTCTCCTGCACTGTCCCTCCACCATTCAAAACATACTGTCTTCTTCCAATGTCTAATCATTCCTAATAACATGTCCAAAGTATGTTAAACAGAGCTTCAAAATCCTTGCCTCGGAGAAGCACCTTGGTTTCATCCTCTCCAGGAAAGACCGTTGTTCTTCTGTCAGTCCATGGTATATTCAACACTCTCCTCCAGCAACACAACTCAAAGGCATCAATTCTTCTTCTATCATCTGTAGTTATTGTTCAGATCTCTGACGCATAGCAAGTAATTGTGAAGATCATGACTTGGATCAGGCATACCTTAGTCTCTAGGCTGACATCATTGCTCCTCCATACTCTGGAGAGGTCCCTGACAACAGATTTTCCCAATGCAATTCTTCTTGATTTCCATATACCAAGAGTGTTGATTGTGGAACCCAGCAAGCTGAAGCTGTTAGCAACCTCAGTCTCTTCTCCATCTATCATGGTTCTGCAAATTGGCTCAGTGGTGATAATTTTGTTTTCTTGATGTTGAACGTCAATCCATATTGAAGGTTGTAGTCCTTGATCTTCTGTAGCAAATATTTCATGTCTTCCTTTATTACAGCAAGCAATGTTGTGTCATCTACATAACACAGGTTGCTGATGAGACCTCCTCCAATCCTGATGTCATAGTCTACCTCATAAAGTCTTGTATCCCGAATGATCTTTTCTGCATATAGATTGAAAAGGTATGAAGATGGAAAGGTACAGCCAATCTTTCTCACCTGGAGTACATGGTGAATTCAAATGGCTAACTTTTCCGTTTGTAGCTGAATGCTTTATGCACTATATGAGGAGAATCAATAGTTTAGTGAATAAGATGTTTAGCTGCAAAATAAAAAGTGGTTTTAATTCACCAGTTGCTCCAAGGGAGAAAGATCGTAGTGTCCTCCCATAAAGATGTCTAGTCTGAGAAATCCAATGGAAAATGGTGATGGCAGTTTGGGTTGGTTTTCAAGTTATTGTGTGATAGATGTTAAGAGCAAAGATATCAGGGTTATAAGGAACACAGATGTCTTTACCAGTAATTATGTCCCACTGGCAGTCTTCTAATGTGCTATTAACTGCCTTTGAAAACCCACTGGTGAGTCAGCTATGGGTCAGTTCTGACTCAATGGTACACAACAACACAATAATAACAGGTTCTGGTGGCCTACTGATAAGAACTTGCACTGAAATTCCAAAGGCATGCAGTTCAAATCCACCAGCTGCGCCACAGGAGAAGGATGGCATTGTGATGAATCTGGACTGACTCCTAAACAGCTAACAAGAACATATATCGGTGAAGTCCATCAAACTGTGTATTTTTAAATTGTAAAAAATGCTGGGTAAGAGCTATATGTTGTTGTTGTTAAGTGCTGTCGAGTAGTAGGCGACTCATAGCAATCTTATGAACGAAGTCCTAAACACTTATGTAGCTTTCATCCTTTTTTTCAGGTTCATAGGGTTTCTGGAGGCAAGTTAATTCAGAAGTGGATGCCATCTCTGCTTCCAAAATTGTTTTAATTGGAGAGCTCCACCAAACACTGTCCGCCATGAGTAACCTTTAACACATTTGACACACCAGTGTCACAGTGTGCAGCTTCTTAACATATTTTACACATCAGTGTCACAGCGTTCAGCTACACAGCAACCACAAACTGTGTTATAATTTTAAGAACAATTTGATAATTAAAATAACACAATCTCCTCTATGCCACGAATTATTTAAGTGTTACATATTTAATTTATTTACATTTATCAATTACTCATGTTCACGTTCAAATTGAGGCCAAAGATAACTAAGATAAGTCCAAGAGAATCAAGGTATGACCTTTAATCTATTCCATCTGAATTTCAAAGTCTTCTTAAGAATCAGTTTGAAGTACTGAACATCAACGATCAAGACCAGATGAGTTATGGGATGATATTAAGGATATTGTCCATTAAGGAAGCAAAAGGTCATTAGAGACAGAGGAGAAAGAAAAAACTGAAATGGATGTCAGAAGAGACTTTAAAAATTGCACTAGAGCTTTGAGAAGTCAGAACAAAAGGAAAAATGCTGAAGTGAAAAGAATTGAACAGAAGATTTCAAAGGACAGCTCGAGAGGACAAAATATTATAATGGAATGTACAAAATGCTGGAATTAAAGGATGAAAAGGGTGGAACTCACTCTGAATTTCTTAAGCTGGGAGAACTGAAAAACAAATTTAAGCAATGTTGAAATATGCTATAGGCAATATATTAAATGACTCAGAAATTATCAAAAGAAAATGAAGAAAAGGTAACTAGTAAACGATGTATGGGAACTCAACTAGGGGAGGTTTAAGGATAGGTAGGGGTGAAACCATAAGGTTGCAGTTTGGTGGGTGGAAGAGGGGTGGAAAGCAAATAGGAAGGACCTAGGAGAAAAGACAAGGAAATGATGGGCAAGCCCCAATGATGATTAATTTTATAAAACACATGAGAATGCTTGTATGAAACAAAATGTGAATGAATAATAGTATGAAACACAATGTATACAAACTTTGTAAGCAAAAAGATTTAAAAAACAAAAATAAACACACTAAAAAACCTAACCAACCAAACAAAAATGTAACTTACAGGTTATAGTACAGGGAAAAAAGAAGATTTGGGGATTGATGGGGTATAAATTGACTTGTTTCAAAGAGCAGCAGTGGCTCTGCATGCATTCAGTATTCTATGCCAGAAAATTATGCCAGCAGTCTGGCCAACGGTTGAGAAGAGGTTCATTTTTGCTGCCAAAGTTAAGAAAGGTGTTTTAACAATATTGACACTATCAAAAAATATAATCAATATCACATTCAAGCAGAATATTGCTGAAGATAACTAAAAAAATGGCTAGAACAGTACATAGATACATGGACTGTCAAAAGTTCAAGAAGGATTTGGAACAGGCAATAGCACTGTTGATGTAAAGTGGACTCTGGCTGAAAGTAAAGAATACCAGAAGAACGTTTATTTTGCTTTATTGACTACATAAAGGCATTTGACTGTGTGGTTTGATGAAACCAAAGAGGGCTGCAGTCACTTGTTACAGAAAATCAAAGAATACAGCCTTCAATATGAATTACATTTCAATGTTAAGAAAACAAAGATTCTTATCACTGGATTTTTAGGCAGCATCATGATAATGGAGAGAAGACTGAAACTGTCAACAACTTCATTTTACTTGGATCCACAATTATTACCCATGGTACCAACAGTCGGGAAATCAGGAGATGTATCCTGAGCTGTTGCACGTAGGGTTGGTATGAGTCACAGGTGACTCGATAGCACATGAAAAAAACAACAGCGGCAGTGTTGCAATGGGAAAGTCTGCAGTTAGGGACCTTTCCGAAGTATTGAGGAGTAATGATGCCAGTTTGAAGACTAGGGTGTATCTGATTCAGTCCATGGTCTTTCTGATCACTTGCTATGCTTATGAGAACTGGACAATGAATAAGGATGACAGAAGATTTGATGCCTTTGAGCTGTGGCATAAGAGAAGGGTGCTGAACATCCCATAGACTGCCAAAAGTACAAACAAATATATCTTGGAGAGAATGCAGCCAGAGTGCTCTTTGGACATAACGATGATAAGCCTTCACCTCACATAATTTGGACATGTTGCTGTTGTTGTGGTGGTGCACCATCGAGTAGCAACTGACCCGTATCTGATTCTCTAGCGGGTTTTCTGAAGCGGTGATTACACCTGAGAAGATTGCCCATCCTTCTCCCACAGAGCAGCATTTGTATTAGAAGCATGACTTTGGGATTACAGAGTTCCACTAGGAGGGACTATTCCTGTGAGAGGTACACAATGCTCTGAAAGGGAGGGTGTCTGCAAAGGAAAGGAAGATCCTCCACTGCTTCCACCCTCCGTCCTCCTTGGATCCTCATACTCATTCTACAATAATGGTTTTATACAGTGTTTGTCCTTGTGGGACTGAGTTAGTTCACTTAGCATAATGCTTTCCGGTCTCTCCCAAGTTAGGTAGTAATTTGCAAAATCATTGCTCCATAGCACTCCATGACTTTAAAACCTACTACACAGTGTTAGTAACCAAAACAGGATGGTACTGGTACAATGAGAGGTTCATAGACCAATGGAACAGAATTGAGAACCCCATAAATAGACCCAGCTATCTGTGGCTGAGTGGTAGCATCATGATAGATGGTGAAGAGATTGAGACTGTTAAGAGCTTCAGTTTGCTTGACTCCACAATCAACACACAGGGAACCAGCAGCCAGGAAATTAAAAAGAATTGCAACGAAAGAGTTTATTGTCAGAGACTTCTCCAAAGTACTAAAGAGCAACATGTCAGTCTGGAGAATAAGGTGCTCCTAATACAGGAGCAATTACTTGTAATTACCTGTTATGTGCTGGAAAGCTGGACAATGACTAGGGATGACAGAAGGTGAATTGATGCCTTTGAGCTGTGGTGCTGGAGAAGGATATTGAATATACCATGGACTTCTAGGAGAACAAAACGTTCATTCTAGAGAAGGTGAAACCAGGCTGCTCCTTAGAGGCAAGGATTCTGAAGCTCTTTCTGACATACTTTGAACAAGTTGCAAGGAGAGACCAGTTCTTGGAGTGGACATCATACTTAGGAGGGTAATGGGACCGCACAAGAGAGGAAGACCCTCAGTGAGATTGATTGATTCAGTGACTGGGGTAATATGCATAGGTGTGGCAGAGACAATAAGATTGGCAAAGGATAGAGCAGTATTTACGACTGTTGTCACTATGAGTGGGAGGCAACCCAACAACACATAACAACAATACATTCCATTAACCAAACTTTTCAAAGCTACAAAACAACAATTACACTAATAAAACTATCTTTTCATGTAATTAAAAAGTAAAGACATTTTTGTTAAACTACTGTTGTCCATGACAATATATTTTTAGAGATTCTGAAAATATTTGGAATCCGAGTTATAAAATGAAGATACATGTACTTAATTCATTATAATGTTTAGTCTATTAAATGTATTTTTCTTTCCTCAATAACCATACAAATACTTGCTGTATAATGGATTTCCATGTTCTATATTTTACTGTAGTAAAAACACAGTAAATTTTTTTACAAGAAGTGCTAAATAGTAAATAATTTAAACCTGATAGACATATTGTCTACCATATCCATTCAACTGTGCAAGTGAGAATAAAAAAAAAACATTAAAATTAGATGAAACACGAGTAAGGCATCAGAGATTTGTGAAAAGATTGGTCAGTCAAGGCATAGGCAAATGCAACTAGTACTTGGTGAGACAAGATGATAAAAGGCATTAATCAGTAGTAAATATATAAAGCATAATTTATATTTAAGATCATACAGAAAGTATTTAAAAATTAAATAAACTAATATAGTTACTAAAAATTTGTTTCAATAAATCTTTGCTTCAAAAAATGGTAGTGGACCGAAATTCATCCTTGGGCCATAATTGCTATACCTATGATCTCTTAGCATTAAAATATTTAGCTAGAATTTTAGTTATATTTATAAATATATATATGTATATAAAATACATATTCCCTCTAAGAATGTGATTTAATAAATGAAAACATTTTAAAATACTATTTATATACTGTCTAGAAAATTTTAGCATTTTGTATTTCTCAAGTAGTCTATGTAAACAATCCATGTAGTGTTTCTTTTGAGACCTATATACCCACAAACTTTGGAATAATTTGAATTATTTAACATTATAAAAGTCCTCAGACATCATACGCAATTCCTGCAAAAACCTCCACTAATTTGTAGATACCATTGGAACAATGGATCAGTACACAGAATGATGCAAGAAAATGGAAATGATCTTTCATTATGCAAGTTTCTATTCAATTTATGCTCTTTGAAAGGAATGATTTGACAGGTTAATTAACTTGTCTTTTCTCCTACCCAGGCTCTTCTGCCGCTCAGATCCTTCCTGCACTCTGAAGCATCATCCATTTTAGAGTTTTGGCAGCAGCACAACTCAGGACTTTTGTGGATAGATTTTAGATGCAGTTTTCTTTTCTTTTTTGCCAAGTATATTAAGCAAGAGAAGGGAGAAACACTGTTTTGAGATCTCAACAGTGTGGGCCAGCAGCAACATTGTGAGAGGTTGGAGCTGTCCTAGACTAGTGCTGAACTTTGGAGCCTGAACAACGCTGAGAGGACTAGAACTAATTCTGGTTGACCTACAAATTACAATGTAGAGTTTCCTAGGCTTGTTTACGCCTATCCTAGTGTTCTCGGTAGTGCTATGGTTAAAAGTTTTTCTCTTAACTGAAATGTTCATGACTAGAATCCACTCAATAGGTCTGTTAAAAACAAAAAAACCACAAACAAACAAACAAACAAAAACCAACAAAACAACTCGGCTATCTGTTCCTATAAAGATTATGGTCAACAAAATTCAAGGGAACAGCTCCGTTTTGTTATCTGGCTCACTATGAGGAAAGAATTATTGTATTATACCCAACAACAGCAAGAAAAGTGCTAGTGAAGCCCCAATTTTATCTTTACATAAAAATAATCTAAAAAATTTAGTGAGGGTAGAATCTAAGTTCATTTGTATTTCTTTATCACTAGCTGTTTTTCCTTGGAAGATCTTAGAATGATGGTTGATACTTGAGTGACAATCTTAATCTTTTAATAAAAATCTCTCTGGACAACACGACTATAAAGCCAAATATGCAAAACACTGATTTGGACATTTTAATAGTCACTTCAGTTTTTTAAAACTGTTGATATCACTCCAGGCTCACATGAGATTATTTAAGAAAAACCTTTGCTACTTTATTTAGAATGCTATGTCTCTGTAACTTATGTTTCTCAGTCAAGTTTTAGCACCCTATGTAATTATGGTGCATTGAAACCGTAACTGCAGGAACAATGGGCTTGAGCATAACACAAATTGTGAAGGAGACTTAGTCTAGCACAAAATTGCAATTTGTTGTCCATAGTAGAATCAGTATGAGTCAACTCAGAAGCACCAAGCAATAATAATCCTTCAGAGGTCAGCACTGAAGGAATGATTCTGGCAACTGTATAATAAGATACATCATCCAGTTGCAAAGGCCTTAAAAGCTTTTAAGGAGATGAGACATACAGTAGCGAAATCAGCCAATTTAAATTAATACCATGAAGTACTGGGAGTTATCCTTTTACCATTGATGAAGCCACTCAATGTTACTATGATGTGGAGCAGTTACTTGAAGCTGTGGGGTCCACTTATGGTGTTGATGACTCCACATCTAAGGATGTGCTACTCACTACTCTGTTTGTCCCTTACTATTTAGTTCAATGGATTCGATTCCAGCACACAGTGACCCTAAAGGATACAGTAGTTTTTTCTCATCAGTTTACCAAATCTAAACTTTGCCAAAGCTAGCTTGTTTAAATGGCTTACATTTTTTTTGTTGTTTGTTATTAGAAGCCAGCTACTCAACTACTGTATCACCAAAACTCCTCATTTCCTTCTAGGTTTTACTTCTTTCTCTGCCTGTTTTAATAATCGCAGTTCTCTGACCATTTTTATTACTTGAATTTGTAACCATCTTATGAATTCTAGTCCCTCAATTGTTTACATACTTGTTTACATACTTAATGAGGCTTTGCCTCATTAGTTATTGTATCTTTAGTGCACAATGCTTAACCCATAATAGGTGCTCTAAGGACAAATACTGCATATAACCCTTATTGTAAAAATAGAAGGATAAGTAATAAAACGTGTTTAGTGGTTTGAGGGGGGAAGGATGGGTGCAGGGGGCTAAGGATGTGCAGTGGGAAAATTATGGGGTCTCACAATTCAGTGGATGGAAGGAGGGGGTAAAGGAAATGGAAAGATCTGGTGGGGGACCTGAAAATATGGGAAAATGGTGACATAGTGCAACGGTGATTAATTTTATAAAATTCATGTATGGGAAAATCATATAAAACATATCAATGAAGGAAAGAGTGAGTGGAAATCTGCATTAAAATAAAGTGAAAATTATTTTAAGAGAAAATATTTAATAAATACATCAGTCCTCAAAGAGAGACAACCTTCTGCAGCATTTCTGTCTGTTGTTGCTTGGAGAGCCTCCCCAGATAAGAGCAGAAACAGCAACAACAACAAAAACAACACTTGCTTTCTGCCGATGGGAACTTCTATTAGATGAGATTTTCCACTTGGAATAGCAAATTAAGTGTTATATCTGTGAAAAGTTATAGCTTTGAAATCTCAGCCATTCTGAGAAGTAACATCCTTCTGGACAGAGGACAAAGGTTATAGGCATTCCTATATGAAGGTCCTTCCTCCCTGACTCATAAAATCCCCTAAAGAAAATCTAGAGGATGGCATGCGAAATTCATTCCAACTCTCAAAGATATAAATTTATAACTATATCCCTAATAACATATGTAAGTCTAATGAAATGATAGCATTCTATGAGCTTTAAAAATGGACTAGAGAATATAAATGTTGGCTATTAGCTGTGAGTTTCTTTGTATATGGATTATGTATTTGGAAAGTAATGAAGTGATCCTAGGACAGAAAGGGGAAGACTCCTGTGAACGTTTATATTCTTGGGCCCCTCAGTAGCTTCAAATATACTTAAAGCTCTGATCTTGAATTACATTAGATTGTTACCGAAAATTGTTTTGAAGTATTCTCTCTCTCTTTTTGTGTTCATTTTATTCTGTCATTAAATTTAGATTTAAAAGCCTCCCTAGTCTTCTTAGGCACCCCTTCACCCTCTTCACCTCTATCCACTCCACCTCTTTCTCTTTCTCCTATGTTTTACCTGCCATCTGGAACCACTTCCCTGCCTCTCTGGACTTAATTGACTCTTTTCAAATTGCATCTCTACCCCCCCATCTCTCCTGCCTTCCTTATGACTCCTAACCTTAAAGAAACAATCGACGTCTTTTCTCTAAGCCTTACCATTTTCCCCTGCTAAAGTTCTTCTTGTCCTATGCAGGCTTTCCAGCTCTTCTCTACTGAAGTGGCTATTGGTAATCTGTATGCTGTTACTTGTTCCCTTTTTTAAGCTATTTAAGGAAGCAATGGCAAATGTCACTGCTTTGTTTTGGATACACGTGTATATGTGTGCAAAGCCACAGAGAAGCACATTTAATTGTGTTGCATCTTATATAATCAGTATGATTCACTCAAGTAAAACCCATTAAGGAAAAATTACTCTCTAAGGAGTTTGAATATTGCACTTGGGTGGCTTCCTCTTGGTCAGGAAGCAGGGCTCAACTTCCTTTAGTTTATAATTGGCTTAAAGGACTCAGACATTTTAGTTGGATGCATTTATAATATGCACAAAACCTATAGAAATTCTTGGATTCAGTACCTCTGATACACATACAACAAAGATATTTTTTTATTGCAAATGTGTCTAAGATATTAAATCAAATTATAATAAAAATAACAGTAATGAATTATTTTATAATTTAAATTTATTCTTAAAAGATTCTATTGTAAAGTTGTCAGAAATTCTTTAAAATAATTTATCAAATTGCATGCAATAATATTTACTTAAAATGTAGTTGATGTTGTACCTATCTTCTACCTGAAGAAAATTACCTTTGATTTTGCTCTAGAAATGACAATAGGATTCTTGATTGTTATTTGACTTTTGTGTATTGATATTTTTGGAAAGTGGTGAATGATTCAATAGTATATTGTGGAAATAAATTAATAAAATCCTTATGAAACTTTAAAGGAGAAGAAGAACTATGCAGAAATTCATGTGTTGCTGTATTAAAGTAATTTAATGTTATTTTTCATTTTAGTTTTGTTATGTGCATTTTTTATATAATTTACATACAAAATTAATAAAGTTCATATAAATTGTTTTTCACACCGGACCTTTCCCATTTCCTTTACCAGTCCCACCCTCCATCCATCAAATTGTATGATCCTATGTTTAAGCAACACCCTTTCTTTGGTTCCTCATACACGTTCTACAATACAATAATGGTCCAATAGATTATTTATCTTTATGAGACTGAGAGAGCTGACATAGCGTAATGCTCTCCAGCCCCTCCCATGTTAGATAGTATTTATAAGATCCTTGCTCTTGTGTGCTGCATAGTATTCCACTGTGTGAATGTACCATAATTTCTCAATCCGTTCCAGTTTGTGCATTGGGCTGTTTCCATGTTCTTGCTATGACAAATAATGATGCTATGATCATTGGTGGACAAAACTTTGCTTGTGTCAGAGGTCTCATTTTCTCAGGGTATATTCTGTCTTGGAATAGCTGGGTCATACGGAATTTTTATGTTCAGCTTTTTGAGAAAACGCCAAACTGCCTTCCAGAGTGGTTATATCATTTTACAATGCCACCACCAACATATAAGACTTCCTAACTCACTGCATCCTCTCCAACATTTATTACTTGATGTCCTGCTAAATTGTGCCACTGCTACTGGAGTCAGATGGTATCTCATTGTGGTTTTGACTTGTATCTCTTAATATCAGTGATTTTGAGCATTTTTTTCATGTGTCTGTTGGCCATCCGAATGTCCTCCTCTGTGAAAAGGCTTTTCATGTCTTTTGCCCATTTTGTAATTCGATTATCAGTCTTTTTCTTCTGGAGGCCCTGCAGGATTCTATAAACTTTCATCATGAGCCCCTTGTGTGAAATGGTATTGGCAAATGTGCATTCCTAGTCAGTGGGTTTTCTTTTCATCCTGCTGAAAAAATGTTTTGATGAGCACAGAGATTTAATCTTTAGAAGGTCCCATTCATCAATTTTATCCTTTTCAGATTTTGTATTTCTGGCTGTATTTGGCAGTCTCTTTATGCGGTAGACTAGGACTTCTAAGTTTGATCTCAGTTTGTCTTTTATGAGCTTTATGGTTTTGAGCTTTATTCTGAGGTCACTGATGCCACCTTGAGTTGATTTTTTGTGTCTGGTGTGTGATGTGGATCCTGTTTCAGCTTTCTGCAGGTTGCAGTCCAGTTTTTCCAGCACCGTTTTTTGAATAGGTCATCATTTTCCCATTTGATAGTTTTTATCTCCTTGTCGAGTATCAGTTGAACACAGACAGATGGGTCTACTTCTGGGTTCTCAATTCTGTTCCATTGGTCTATGTGTCTGTCATTGTACCAGGACCATGTTGTTTTGGTTACTACTGCTTTGTAGTAGGTTTTGAGGTCAGGGAGTGCTATGTCTCCCACTTCACTTTTGTTTTTTATAAGTATTGTGCTTATTCAGAGTCTATTTCCTCTCCAAGTAAATTTGACAATTTCCCTTTTGATGTCCTTGAAAAATGAATTTGGTGTCTGTATTGGGATTGCATTGAATATGTAGATTGCTTTTAGTAAGATTGTCTTTTTCACAATATTAAGTCTTCCTATCCATGGACGGGGCACATTTTTTTCCCATTTATTTAGTTTTTTATTGTGTCTAGTAGAAATAATCTGTATCTTTCTTTGTATAGGTCTTTTGTATATTTAGTTAAGTTCACTCCCAAGTATCTCAGTTTGTGGTTGGCTATTGTACATGATATTGCTTTCTTGGTTTGTTTCTCTGTGTTCTCTTTATTACTGTACAGGAACACCACTGATTTTTGGTTTTGGGTGTTTTTTTTTTT